>NC_080595.1:118509383-118809383 GCF_027887145.1 Ammospiza caudacuta | reverse complement strand
TGCAGAGTTGAGCGCTGGGTGCAGCCCCAGCCTGAGCTGCTGAGCTTTGGAGTTACAAAGAGGATGAGGAAGGGTGACCCAGCCTGTGAGTGGACACAGAGACCCAGCAGGAGTCCAGATAACACAACAGAGGAGATAAAAGATAAAGAGAGCTGCCTGGCAGCCAGGTGGGTGCACAGAGCTGAGGAATCTGAAGGGACAATGAGACTTGGAGAGGGGACACTGAGGGGACAAAACCCAGGGGTTCTTTTGCTGGGATTCCTCCTCAGAGGCACCAGCTCAGCTGTGTTTGTGTTTGTGTTTCTGTGCCACAAATAAAACATCTGAGACTGCCATTGGCAAAGTGGGCTGGAGCCAGGGGGAAACAGAGTCTGGGGCTGTGCCATCTGCAGCCACGGGGCTCTGGGCACAGCAGGACAGTCCCTGGCACTGGCACAGCCCAGGAGGCTCAGAATGCTCAGCCTGGGACATTTCCTTATTGGCATCACCAAATTTCCACACATTTCCTTAATGGCATCACTGAATTTCCCCACATTTCCTTATTGGCACTGAATTCCCACACATTTCCTTATTGAAATCACCAAATTCCCACACATTTCCTTACTGACATCACTGAATTCCCACACATTTCCTCAAGGACATCACTGAATTCCCACACATTTCCTTATTGAAATCACCAAATTCCCACACATTTCCTTACTGACATTACCAAATTCCCACACATTTCCTTAATGACATCACTGAATTCCCACACATTTCCTTAATGACATCACTGAATTTCCCCACATTTCCTTAATGACATCACTGAATTCCCATACATTTCCTCAAGGACATCACTGAATTCCCACACATTTCCTCAAGGACATCACTGAATTCCCACATTTCCTTATTGACATCATGATATTCCCACACATTTCCTCAAGGACATCACCGAATTCCCTTGCCAGGACTTGGCATCACCAGAACCTCCCACAGGACTGACATCATTGACCATGGGGGGATCACCATACCCTACCCAGACTGGGACATCTAAGCCTGACACGGGGACAGTGGCACCACCAGGACCTCCCTGGCACCACCAAGACTTCCCTGGCATCACCAGGACCTCCCTGGTACCACCATACCCGTCTGCTCCTGTGCCACAGCCCACAGCACTGCCAAAACGCCCCAGGCCCAAAGCAGGGCTGTCTGAACTGCTATGCCAAGACTGTGGCACCACCAAACCTTCCCAGGGTTTGGGACATCAAACCCCCCCAGTGCCACACCAGGACTGGCATCACCACAGGCACATGGCAGGAATGTGCCAACACCAAACCTTCCCAGTCTCATGGCAGACAGGAGTGGGGCCCTAGGGGACACTGCCTGCTTCCAGCCCACCCCCGTGGCAGCCCCAGCCCCTGGCACCCCCTGGCACCGCGGGCAGCCCCTGGCACCTGCAGCAGTTGTTGTTGCCACACATGAGGACCTCGCGGCCGCCGCAGCAGATGGTGCAGTAGGACTGGTAGCCGTCGTCGTCGTACTGGTACGCGCACTCCAGGAAGCAGTTCTGGGGACAGCCGGGGTGTCACCGCGGGCCTGGGGACGCTGGGAACCCCCCCTCGGGGTGGGGCACACCCCGTGAGCCCCCCAGGCCGTGCCCCAGCCCATACCTTGCAGTTTTGGCACATCCCCCCGATGAACAGAGGGTGCTCCAGGGTCACGTTGAGGCTCCCGCAGGAGATGCAGATGTCTGGGGAGAAGGGGAGACATGGCCCTGGCACCCCACCCTGGCATGGGGACACCCTGACCCATCGCCCTGGCACCCCACCCTGGCATGGGGACACCCTGACCCATCACCCTGGCACACCACATGGGCATGGGGACACCCCAAACCATCACCCTGGCACCCCACCCTGGCATGGGGACACCCTGACCCATCACCTTGGCACCCCATACCAGTATGGGGACATCCTGAGTCATCACCATGGCATCCCAACAAGCATGGGGACACCCTCACCAATCACCCTGGCATCCCAGCATGGTGGGGACACCCTGAGCCATCACCCTGGCACACCACATTGGCATGGGGACACCCCAAACCATCACCCTGGCACCCCACCCTGGCATGGGGACACCCTGACCCATCACCCTGGCACCCCACACCAGTGTGGGGACACCCTGAGCCATCACCCTGGCACCCCACATTGGCATGGGGACACCCCAAACCATCACCCTGGCACCCCACCCTGGCATGGGGACACCCTGACCCATCACCCTGGCACCCCACACCAGTGTGGGGACACCCTGAGCCATCACCCTGGCACCCCACATTGGCATGAGAACTCCCTGATCCACTGCCCTGGCACCCCACACCAGTGTGGGGACACCCCGAGCCATTGCCATGGTACCCCCACACCAGCATGGGGACAGCCTGACTCATTGCCCTGGCATCTCACCCAGTGTGGGGACACCCCAAACCATCACCCTGGCACCCCACTCAGTGTGGGGACACTCTGAGCCATTGCCATGGTACCCCACCCAGCCTGGTGGGGACACCCTGACCCATCACCCTGGCATCCCCCATTGGCATGGGGACACCGTGACCCATCACCCTGGCACCCCAACCAGTGTGGGGACACTCTGAACCACAACCCTGGCACCCCACATCAGTGTGGGGACAATCCAAACCATCACCCTGGCACCCCACTCTGGCATGGGGACACCCCGAGCCATCACCCTGGCACCCCACATTGGCATGGGGACACCCTGACATCCCACCCAGCATGGGGACACACTGACCCATTGCCATGGCACCCCACCAGTGTGGAGACACCCCGAGCCATCACCCTGGCATAAGGACATCCCAAACCATCACCCTGGCACCCCGCATTGGCACGGGGACACCCCAAACCATCACCCTGGCACCCTACCCCAGCATGGTGGGGACACCCCAAGCCCTGTCCTGCTGTCCCCAGGACACGCTCAGCCCATGCTGGGGTCACAGCAGAGCTGGGCACCACCCTGGCAGCAGCAGGCAGGACCCCCAGTGCCCTCCAGCCCCACCCCAGACCCCAACAGCCCTGAGGGGGGTCCCTGCCACCATCGTGGGGTCCCTGCCACCATCCAAGGTGAGTGGGCACTGCCACCATCCAGGTGGGCCCTGCCACCATCCAGGTGGGCCCTGCCACCTCACAGCTGCTGTCTGTCCGCCAGCCAGGCTGAGGGGTGTGACAAGCCTGGCCTTCCTCCCTTGAGCTGTCCCACAGCCCCGTGTGCCCCCTGTGCCCTGAGGTGCCCAGGCTGGCAGGGACAGACCACCCAGCCCAGAGAGGCAGGTATAGACCCCCCAGCCCATCCCCTGGCACAGGGTGTGCCCGGGCAGACACAGACAGAGTCCCCAGCCCATCCCCAGACAGGCAGGGACAGACCCCCAGCCCATCCCCTGTGCCATGAGGTGCCCAGACAGGCAGGGACAGACCCCCCAGCCCAGACAGGCAGGGACAGACCCCCAGCCCATCCTCTGTGCCCTGAGGTGCCCAGACAGGCAGGGACAGACCCCCAGCCCAGACAGGCAGGGACAGACCCCCAGCCCAGAGAGGCAGGCAGGGACAGACCCCCCAGCCCATCCCCAGACAGGCAGGGACAGACCCCCCAGCCCATCCCCAGACAGGCAGGGACAGACCCCCCAGCCCAGACAGGCAGGGACAGACCCCCCAGCCCATCCCCAGACAGGCAGGGACAGACCCCCCAGCCCAGAGAGGCAGGCAGGGACAGCCCCCCAGCCCATCCCCAGACAGGCAGGGACAGACCCCCCAGCCCATCCCCAGACAGGCAGGGACAGACCCTCGACCCATTGCTGGGCAGGCAGGGACAGACCCTGAGCCCACAGAGGAAAGGACAGACCCCCCCCAGCCCATGCCCAGGTGCAGGGCACGCCCATCCTCACACTCACCCTCGATGTTCCTGCACTTCTGCCGCACCTCGTACACCAGCCGCTCTGGGGAACAGGGGACGGTCAGGGGGCTGCTCAGGCCAGGGGGGCCAAGGGAGGGACCCCCGGAGAGGAGGGTGGGCACGGGGGTACCTCGGGTGCGCTCGTCGATGATCTCCTTGACCTTGGGCTTCTCCTGGGTTGTGCTTTTGCGGGGTTTTTTGGCGGGCGGGGGCGGCGCGTAGGCGGCTGCCTCGGGCTCCACCCACATCTCCGTGTAAACTTCTTTGTAGGGGTTCCTCTCCTCTGGGGGTCACCGGTGGGGCCATCAGCGGTGTCCCCACATCGGGTCACACCACCAGGGTGTGTGTCCCCAGTGCCCCGGACCCCCTGCCCACCCTGGTGATACCCTGTGAGTGTCCCCAGTCCTGTCTCCCCCCATCGGGTCACACCACCAGGGTGTGTCCCACCAGCCCTCCCTGCCCAGCCCCATGCCACCCTGTGAGTGTCCCCAGTCCTGTCCCCCCATCGGGTCACACCACCAGGGTGTGTCCCACCAGCCCTTCAGCTCCCCCTGCCCAGCCCCATGCCACCCTGTGAGTGTCCAGTCCTGTCCCCCCATTGGGTCACATCACCAGGGTGTGTGTCCCCCCTGCCCAGCCCCATGCCACCCCAGTGCCACCCTGTGAGTGTCCAGTCCTGTCCCCCCATTTGGGTCACACCACCAGGGTGTGTCCCCCCTGCCCAGCCCCATGCCACCCCGGTGCCACCCTGTGAGTGTCCAGTCCTGTCCCCATATTTGGGTCACATCACCAGGGTGTGTCCCCCCAGCCCCCTGGCACCTTCCTGCCCACCCCAGGGGTGTCCCCAGCCCCTGCTCACCCTCGGGGGGCTCCAGCCCCTTGGGCCCCGAGGGCTGGAAGCCGCCCAGGGCCCACTCGATCATCTGCTTGTTCTGGATCTCCACCACCTTGGACGTGTCGCTCTCGTCGTTCTCGGGGCAGGCGGGGAAGATCTTCCCTGCCCGGCTGCTGGCCACCTGGGGGTGTGCAGGTGTCACCAGGTGTCACCAGCCTGTCCTTGGGGGTCCCCTAGGCTGCTCTCACACAGGAGCCACAGCCAGGGTCCCCCCAGGGTGGGACAGCTGATTCAGTCTGTCTGTCTGATTCCCAGACACCCCAGAGCCCCCTCAGGGAGCACACATGTCCTTTGGGGGTCCCCCCAGGGTGGGACAGCAGATTCCCAGACACCCCAGAGCCCCCTCAGGGAGCACACATGTCCTTTGGGGTTCCCCACACCCCCTGAGAGACCCCCAGGTGGGGCAGGGCCAGGTCCTGGCAGGGTGGAGAGGGAGCTGCTGCTTCCACAGGTGGAGGAGTGCCCTGGCACGTCCCCATGCCTTGGCAGCGTCCCCCTCCTTGGCTTGGCAGTGTCCCCCCATGGCTCTGCACTGTCCTCAGGGCTCGGCAGTGTCCCCAAGGCTCAGCACTGTCCCCAGAGCCGGGCAGTGTCCCCAGGGCCGGGCAGTGTCCCCAGGGCCGGGCAGTGTCCCCTCACCTGCAGCACCTCGTAGATGGCCTTGCGGTACATGGGCTGCTTGTTGTAGGTGGCCTGGTGGAAGGCGCTGGCGAAGGAGCTCAGGGGCAGCAGCTTCTCCACACACACCTGGGGAGGGACAGGAGACAGCCATGGGGACACCAGTGTCACTCACTGTTACCCGCTGTCACCCACTGCCAGCCACTGTCACCTGCTGCCATCACCGTCACCCCAGCGTGCCACCTACCCCCGACGGGTGTCACTTACCCCCATGGGGTGTCACCTACCACCCCGGGGTGTCACCTACCACCCCGGGGTGCCACTTACCCCTCAATGGTGTCACAAACCACCCTGGGGTGTCACTTACCCCTAAGGGGTGCCACTTACCACCCCTGGGGTGTCACCTACCACCCCAGGGTGTCACTTACCCCCGAGGGGTGCCACCTACCCCCGACGGGTGTCACCTACCACCCCAGGGTGTCACCTACCACCCCGGGGTGCCACTTACCCCTCAATGGTGTCACAAACCACCCTGGGGTGTCACTTACCCCTAAGGGGTGCCACTTACCACCCCTGGGGTGTCACCTACCCCTCAATGGTGTCACTTACCCCCGAGGGGTGCCACCTACCCCCGACGGGTGTCACCTACCACCCCGGGGTGTCACTTACCACCCCGGGGTGCCACTTACCCCTCAATGGTGTCACATACCACCCTGGGGTGTCACTTACCCCCGAGGGGTGCCACTTTCCACCCCTGGGGTGTCACCTACCCCTCAATGGTGTCACTTACCCCCGAGGGGTGCCACTTACCCCTGAAGGGTGTCACCCCTCAAGGATGTCCCCTAACCCCCTGGGGTGTCACTTACCCCCGATACCCCCTCGGGGTGTCCCCTACCCCTCAATGGTGTCCCCTCCCCTCCCAGGGTGCCACCTACCACGGAGAACTTGCCGTCCCCGAACCACATGACCCAGCGCGTGCCCTCGGCGGCGCGGGAGCGGCCGGTCATCCACCAGGACACGATGCGCCCGGGCCACCAGGAGAAGCCGCGCAGCTTGCCCCACACCAGCTCGCCGATGCCGAAACCGCGCCCGTCCTGGGGACACCGACACGACAGGGGACAGGGGACAGGGGACGGGGCAGGGTCAGCACGGTGCCGCCGGGCTCCCCTCCTGCCCCACCTGGACGTAGGGCCAGGTCCTGGCAGCGTGGAGAGGCAGCTGCTGCTTCCACAGGTGGAGCTGGTCACCTGGGATGTCCCTATGGCTTGGCAGTGTCACCTCCTGGGCTTGGCAGTGTCCCCAGGGCTTGGTGGTGTCCCTGCTGCCTTGGCAGTGTGTCCCCACAGTTTGGCAGTGTCCCCCCCATGGCTCAGCAGTGTCACCCCACGGCTTGGCAGTGTCCCTGCTGTCTCTGGAATGTCCCCCATGGCTCAGCAGTGTCCCCCCATGGCTCAGCAGTGTCACCCCATGGCTCGGCAGTGTCCCTGCTGTCTCTGGAATGTCCCCCATGGCTCAGCAGTGTCCCCCCATGGCTCAGCA
Organism: Ammospiza caudacuta; assembly: GCF_027887145.1. Taxonomy (NCBI): domain Eukaryota; kingdom Metazoa; phylum Chordata; class Aves; order Passeriformes; family Passerellidae; genus Ammospiza; species Ammospiza caudacuta. The sequence goes on along the minus strand of NC_080595.1, from coordinate 118,802,398 downwards.
GTGTCACCCCATGGCTCGGCAGTGTCCCTGCTGTCTCTGGAATGTCCCCCATGGCTCAGCAGTGTCCCCCCATGGCTCACCAGTGTCACCCCATGGCTCGGCAGCATCCCTGCTGTCTCTGCAGTGTCCCCCCACAGTTTGGCAGTGTCCCCACAGCCTGGCAGTGTCCCCATGGCTTAGTCCCTGCCCTGTCTCTGCAGTGTCCCCCATGGCTCACCAGTGTCACCCCATGGCTCGGCAGCGTCATCCCACAGCTCGGTAGTGTCCCTGCTGCCTCAGCGGTGTCCCCCCAGGGCTCAGCAGTGTCCCTGCTGCCTCGGTGGTGTCCTCAAGGCTCGGCAGCGTCACCCCACAGCCTGGCAACGTCCCCCCGTGGCTCGGTAGTGTCCTTGCTGTCCTGGCATTGTCACTCCCGGCTTGGTAGCGTCCACATGGCTTGGCAGTATCACCCCCTGGCTCGGTAGTGTCACCCCATGTCCTGGCAGCGTCCCCATGGCTCAGCAGTGTCCCTGCTGCCTCAGTAGCGTCACCCCAGCTCAGGAGTGTCCCTGCCCTGGCTCAGTGATGCCCCCACATGGCTCGGCAGTGTCACCCCCACGGCTCGGCAGTGTCCCTGCTGTCCTGGCAGTGCCACCCCATGGCTCAGCAGCGTCCCCACGGCCCGGCTCGGCCCTCACCTCGTACTCGGGCTCGTCGTCGGCCGACTTGGAGGCGTTCTTGTCGCCGGCCTCGGCCACGGCGGGCTCGGGGGTGGTGGCCACGCTGGGCGAGGCGGGGTCGGTGGGCTGCTGCGGCCCGGGGGGCGGGCTGGCCTCCTCCTCCTTCTGCGCCTCGGCCCGCGCCGGCTCCTCCACCACGTTCATCACGGCGATCACCTTGGCCTTCTTCTCGGCCTGCGGAACACGGCGTGGCACCGGGGCATGGCACCGGGGCACGGCACGGCATCGGGGCCGGGGAACCCGCCGCGGGGATGGCGGCCAGCGCCCGTGCCTCAGTTTCCCCCGCTGACCCCCGGGACCCACCGTGGGGTCCATGCCAGGACCCTCGAGGCCATCCCGGTACCGTCGGTGCTTATCCCGGTACCCTCTGTTCTTATCCCGGTACCCCCAGTGCTTATCCCGTGACCCCTGGGCCCATCCGGGACCCTCGGTGTTTATCCCGGGAGTCCCGGGGCCTATGCCAGGACACCCCGAGCCCATCCCGGTACCTCCGAGCCCATCCCGCTACGCTCAATGCCTACCCCAGGAGCCCCGGGGCCCGTCCCGGTACCCTCTGTTCTTATCCCGGTACTCCCCGAGCCCGTCCCGGTACCCCCACATGCATCCCGATACCTTCGGTGCTTCTCCCGGTACCCTCTCGTGACCCCTGGGCCCATCCCGGCAACCTCTGCGTTTATCCCGGGTTGCCCTGAGCCCATCCCGGTACCCCCGAGCCCATCCCGTAGCCTCCACACGCATCCCGGTACTCTCTGTTCTCATCCCGGCACCCTCGCAGCGCATCCCGGTCTATGTTACCCTCTCCGGGAGCCCCCCGGCCCCGGCGGGCTCTCCCCGTGCGGCCCGGCCCGCGGTGCTGCCGGTGCCGCTCACGTACCGGGGGAGCGGCCGGGCCCGGGCCGGGGCGGAACGCGCGGAGCCGGAACGCGCGGAGCCGGCCGGGCCGGTGCGGGTCAGCCCGGCGGCCCTTTGTCTGGGCTCCGGGTCACGTGGTGCCTCCCGGCCCGGCTGGTTGGCTGCGCTGGGGGGCGGGGGGGGGGGGGGCGCGCGGGGGGCACGGGCCGGACCGGGACCGAGGGGGAACCGAAAGGGCCCGAGTGGAACCGAGCGGAACCGAAAAGAGTCGAGCGGAACCGGAGTTACCCAGAGGAGCCGAAGAGACCCGAACGGCGCTCGGGCCGGACCCGAAGGGAACCGAGCGAAACCGAAGGGACCGGGCAGAACGGAAAGGTTCGGGACGAACCGAGCGGAGCCGAACAGAACGGAGAGAGCCGAGCGGCCTCCGGGACGGATCCGAGCGGTTCCGAGCAGAACCGAGCGGTTCCGAGCAGAACCGAACGAACTCGAGCGGAGTCCCGGCGCGGAACCGAACGACCCCGAGCGTTCCGGTCCCGGTCCCGCTGTCCCGGTGTCCTCCCGGTGTGACCGCAGTCCCCGTGGCGGTGCTCCTTGTCCCAACCCCGCTGTCCCGCCCGTGCCCCGGTGCCGGCCCGTCCCTCCGGTACTCACGGGCCGTGCTCCGCTCCGGGCTGGCTGCGCCGCACGCCCGGGGCCGCTCCCGCCGCCTTTTGTCCCGGGGCCGCGGCCCCCCGGCCTTTGTGCGGAGCGCCGGGACGGGGCGGGGGCGGCGGCGCCCCGGGGGCCTCGCCCCGCACGGCGGGAGCCGCCCCCGCCCCCCGCACCAGTGCCACCAGTTGGGGACTGGGAGTGGGGGGGGCACCGGCCGGGCCAGGCAGGATGGACCCGGTCACTCTGCCCGGTTCGGCCCGGGATGGACACCGGTCACAATGCCCGGTCAGCCCGGGATGGACACCGGTCACAATGCCCGGTCAGCCCGGGATGGACACCGGTCACAATGCCCGGTTCGGCCCGGGATGGACACCGGTCACAATGCCCGGTTCGGCCCGGGATGGACACCGGTCACTCTGCCCGGTTCGGCCCAGGATGGACACCGGTCACTCTGCCCGGTCAGCCCAGGATGGATACTGGTCACAATGCCCGGTCAGCCCGGGATGGACACTGGTCACTCTGCCCAGTCAGCCCGGGATGGACACCGGTCACTCTGCCCAGTCAGCCCGGGATGGACACCGGTCTGGGGTCACTCTGCCCGGTTCGGCCCGGGATGGACACTGGTCACACTGCCTGGTTCAGACAGGGATGGACACCGGTAACACTGCCCAGTTCAGCCCAGTACAGACACTGGTCACACTGCCCAGTTCAGCCCAGTAAGGACACTGGTGTGTGGCCACACTGCCCAGTACACACACCAGTCGGTGATTGCACTGCCCAGTTCAGTCCAGTACAGTCACTGGTCTGCGGTCACAGATCCCAGTTCAGCCCAGTACAGTCACTAGTCACTCGGCCCAGTTCGGCCCAGTGCAGTCAGTGGTCACAGCTCCCAGTTCAGCCCAGTACAAACACTGGCCCGGGGCTGGCACCGCTCGGCCCGGTACAGGACACACTCGGGGTCCCTGCACCCCAGGACAGGCCCTGCCATCCCCGGTGTCCCCAGGGTGTCCCCGGCTCCTCTCTGTGTGCCAAGGGAGGATGGTGCCACCCCGGTAGGGGCAGCGGGACCCCTGCCCTGCCACCCCCTGCTCGGGCTTTGGGGACCTGGCGTGTTTGGGGACACGAGTGGCCCTGGCCCGAAGGACGCGGTGACACCGGGGGTGTCCCGGGCAGGGTCACAGCAGGAGCCCGTGTCCCCCCCCCTCGGTGCCGGTCCCGCCTGGCCCCGCGCTGCCCTGGGGGAGACAGGAAATGTCCCATCGCCGGTCGTTAAGGGACATCGGCGGGGTATCCCCGCTGGACAATTGTCCCAAGCGATCTCTGATCTCTGCCCCGGGGCCACCGGCAGCGCTGGCAGCCCTGGCCACCCCCACCCCCATCCTCATCCTCATCCTCAGCTCCATCCCCCAGCCCTGTCCTTGCCTCACTCCCACCCTCATCCTCATCATCATTCCACCTGCATTGTCACCCCCATCCCCATCCCCATTCTATCCCCATCCCCAACCCCATTCCATCCCCATCCCCAGCCGCAGGCCCTGCCCCATCCCCAGTCCCTGCCCTTGCCTCTCTCCCACCCTCATCCTCCTCTTCATTCCACCTGCATTGCCACCCTCATCCCCATCCCCATTTTATCTCCAGTCCCTGCCCCATCCCCAGTCCCCGTCCTTGCCTCACCCCCACCCTCATCCTCATCTTCATTCCACCTGCATTATCACCCCATCCCCAACCCCATTCCATCCCCATCCCCAACCCCATTCCATCCCCAGTCCCTGTCCTTGCCTCTCCCCCACCCTCATCTCCCTCTTCATTCCACCTGCATTATCACCCCATCCCGATTCTATCCCCACCCTCATCCCCATCCCCATTCCAATTCCATCCCCATCCTCTGCCTCATCTCCATCCCACCCTCATCCCCAATTCCTGTCCTTGTCTCTCCCCCACCCTCATCCTCATCTTCATTCCATCTGCATTATCACCCCATCCCCATCCCCTGCCCCAATTCCCATCCCCCTTCCACTCCCATCCCCATCCCATTCCATTCCATCCCATTCCATTCCATTCCATTCCATTCCATTCCATTCCATTCCATTCCATTCCATCCCATCCCATTCCATTCCATTCCATCCCCTCTCCATTCCATTCCATTCCATTCCATCCCTTCTCCATTCCATTCCATTCCATCCCATTCCATTCCATTCCATTCCATTCCATTCCATTCCATTCCATTCCATTCCATCCCATTCCATTCCATTCCATTCCATCCCCTCTCCATTCCATTCCATTCCATTCCATTCCATTCCATTCCATTCCATTCCATTCCATTCCATCCCTTCTCCATTCCATTCCATTCCATCCCATTCCATTCCATTCCATTCCATTCCATTCCATTCCATTCCATTCCATTCCATTCCATCCCATTCCATTCCATCCCATCCCCTCTCCATTCCATTCCATTCCATTCCATTCCATTCCATTCCATTCCATTCCATTCCATTCCATCCCATTCCATTCTATCCCATTCCATTCCATCCCATTCCATTCCATCCCATTCCATTCCATTCCATTCCATCCCATCCCATCCCATCCCATCCCATCCCATCCCATCCCATCCCATCCCATCCCATCCCATCCCATCCCATCCCTGTGGTCCCACCTCCATCCCCATTTCCACAGCGGGCATGAGGGGGGCTGGGGGTCCCAGCCTGAGGGGTCCCACAGCATGGCCTGGCCATGTCCCAGCGTGGACATAAGAGGGACAGGGCTTGCCCTGGGTGTCCCTGTGTCCCTGCACTGACCCCGAGTGTCCCTGTCCCCACACTGACCCTGGGCTGTCCCTGGGCTGTCCCCAGGTGTCCATGTCCCTGCACTGACCCCGAGTGTCCCTGTCCCCATGCTGTCCCCAGCTGTGTCCCTGCACTGACCCGTGGCAGTGCCAGCCATGTCCTGTGCCCCATGGGGACACTGTGAATGTCCCAGCTGTGCCCTGTGTCCTGTGGGACACTGTCAATGTCCCAGCTGTGCCCTGTGGGGACACTGTCAATGTCCCAGCTGTGCCCTGTGTCCCGTGGGGACACTGTGGCTGTGTCAGCCATGCCCTGTGGGGCACTGAGAATGTACCAGCTGTGCCCTGTGGGACACTGTGGCCGTGCCAGCCATGCCCTGCATCCTGTGGGGACACCGTGGCTGTGTCAGCCATGCCCTGTGCCCATGGCATGGCCCGGCCATGTCAGCCATGCCCAGTGGGATGCCCTGGCTGTGCCACAGTCCCTGTGGATGCCAGCAGGAGGGTGCTTGGCAGCAGGGCTACAAACAGTGCCCAGGAGGTGGCACAAGGGGACAGACACAGTGCCAGGGAGACGCGCTGGCAGTGGGGACAATGCAGAGAACGGGGTGAGGGCTGTGATGGGGACCTGGGGCACCCACAGAGCCCCTGTCCCTGCTGCCCACGAGCAGCTGCTGGCACCATGGCTGTGCCCATGCTCCTGCCACGAGCCCAGCTGTGTCACACACCAGTTTCCCAAACGGGCGGCACATCCCGGGGCACAAGGACGGGTGGCACATCCCGCGGGACAAGGATGGGTCTGCTGCCAAGAGAGGGCAATCCCAGGGGCACAGGGGCGAGGAATGGGCTCGGGGGGTGCCAGGCTCAGGTGCCAGTGGGGCAGTGACAGCACCGGCAGCACAGAGCACCCTTTCCACCTGCCCCATGTGCCCACCCGAGCCCCGTGCGTGCCCGGCCAGTCCCGGCCCAGGCTCTGTGCCACCAATGCCACGGCACCCCCTGGGCTCAGCGTCCCCGTGTGCCCACCCTGCTGATGCCACGGGACCTTCAGGGCTTGGCACCCACCCTGCTGACGCTGTGGGAGCCCTGGGGCTCGGCGCCCACCCCGCTTACGCCATTTGACCCTCGGGGCTCGGTGCCCACCCTGGTGATGCTGTGGGACTCTCGGGGCTCGGTGGCCCCTCGGTGCCCTCCCCGCGGGTGCCAGGCTCACCTCCCTCTTCCAGCGTGCCAGCCACTCGTCGCGTTTCCTCTTGCTGATGTAGTAGGGGTCCCCGGCCTGGAAGGTGTGCCGCTGCATGGGCCGCTGCCGCAGGCTGGACTCCCAGCCCAGCCCGCCCCGGAGCCGCCCCCGCGAGCCCTGCGGGGAGAGGGGGGTCAGGGCACTGCCAGGGCACTGCCAGGGCACAGAGAGGGGTCAGGGCACTGCTGGGGCAATGCCAGGGCACGGCCAGGGGTCAGGGCACTGCCAGGGGTGAGAGAGGGGTGAGGACACTGCCAGGGCACTGCCAGGGGTGAAGGCACTGCCAGGGCACTGCCAGGGCATTGCCAGGGCACAGAGAGGGGTCAGGGCACTGCCAGGGGTGAGAGAGGGATCAGGGCACTGCCAGGGGTGTGAGAGAGGGGTGAGGACACTGCCAGGGCACTGCCAGGGGTGAGGGCACTGCCAGGGCACTGCCAGGGCACAGAGAGAGGGGTGAGGCCACTGCCAGGGCACTGCCAGGGGTGAGGGCACTGCCAGGGAAGAGAGAGAGAGGTGAGGGCACTGCCAGGAGAGAGAGAGGCGTGAGGGAGCTGCCAGGGGTGAGGGCACTGCACAGGACACCGCATAGGGACATGGCACAGGGGACACAGCACAGGGAGCACTGCACATGCCCTGGAGGCCATGGCATCACAGCTGCACCTTGGTGGGCACCATGGCACCATCCAGGCACGGATCTGCCTGGGGCTGAGGGAGCAGGGGGAGATGGTGCCCGTGGGCATGAGGGGCACCACACTGCCTGGGGGGCTGTGCCCACCTCCAGGGATGGGCTGTGAGGCTGTGCCACCTCCAGGGGTGGCTGTGGGGCTGTGCCCACCTCCAGGGATGGAGTGTGGGGCTGTGCCCATCCCCTGGGTGTGCCATGCCCATCTCCTGTGCCCATCCTCGCAGGGAGCAGCCTCAGGCCGTACTTGCCTCCATTTTCAGGCTGTCGAAGTTGTTGTTTTCCTCCTTCTCGTCCTTGCCTGCACACGGAACAGAGAGCGACCGTCAGTGTCAGTGTGGGGCTGGGACCCCCGGGACCCACACAGGGCAACGGGACCCCCACCCAGAACCCTGCAGGGCGATGGGACCCCCACCCAGGGCGCCAGGGGGAGATGGGACCCCCACCCAGGACCCTGCAGGGCGATGGGACCCCCACCCAGGGCACCACGGGGAGATGGGACCCCCACCCAGAACCCTGCAGGGCGATGGGACCCCCGCCCAGGGTGCCAGGGGGAGATGGGACCCCCACCCAGAACCCTGCAGGGCGATGGGACCCCCACCCAGGGCGCCAGGGGGAGATGGGACCCCCGCCCAGGACCCTGCAGGGCGATGGGACCCCCACCCAGGGCGCCAGGGGGAGATGGGACCCCCGCCCAGGACCCTGCAGGGCGATGGGACCCCCACCCAGGGCGCCAGGGGGAGATGGGACCCCCACCCAGGACCCTGCAGGGCGATGGGACCCCCACCCAGGGCGCCAGGGGGAGATGGGACCCCCACCCAGGGCGCCAGGGGGAGATGGGACCCTCACCCAGGGCTCCAGAGGGGAGAGGGGGCTCCCCCAGCCCATCCAGAGCCCCCCAACCCCGTCCCGAGCCCCCGGAGCCCCCGTGCCGGGCGGGGGTCGCTGCGGGGCGGGCGCTGCCGCTGCCCCGGGGGGTTTTTGGGGGTCCGGGGCAGGGACCCCCCCGCGGGCAGGGGAAGCGGCGCAGCCCCGCTGCTGCTTCCTGTGCTCGGCACATCCGCGGCTCAGCAGCTCTGAGAGCGCTGCCAGGAAAGCGGCTAAAAATAAACGCCGAGCGTTCCGGGGGCTGAGAACCGCGGGGGCGGCGGGGACGGGGGGCTCACACCCACTGCGGGCACCCGCGGGCTGGGATGGGCACCGGGGGGGCACGGAGTGACACTGGGATGGTGCCCTGCAGCTGGCACAGACCCTGTGTGACACTGGGATGGTGCCCTGCAGCTGGCACGGGCACTGGGGGGGCACAGAGTGACACTGGGATGGTGCCCTGCAGCCTGGGGTGGCACAGTGTGACACTGGGATGGATGGATGGATGGATGGATGGATGGATGGATGGATGGATGGATGGATGATGGATGGATGGATGGATGGATGGATGGATGGATGGATGGATGATGGATGGATGGATGGATGGATGATGGATGGATGGATGGATGGATGGATGGATGATGGATGGATGGATGTGTATGAATGTATGGATGGTTGGATGGATGTGTATGAATGTATGGATGGTTGGGTGTATGGATGGAGGTGATTGGAGAGCTAGAGGTGGATGGATGAAGGCAATGGTGACTGGATGGATGGATGGATGATGGTTGGATGATGGATGGATGGATGGATGGATGGATGGATGATGGATGGATGGATGGATGGATGGATGGATGGATGATGGATGGATGATGGATGGATGGATGGATGGATGTGTATGAATGTATGGATGGTTGGATGGATGTGTATGAATGTATGGATGGTTGGGTGTATGGATGGAGGTGATTGGAGAGCTAGAGGTGGATGGATGAAGGCAATGGTGACTGGATGAATGGATGGATGATGGATGGATGGATGGATGGATGGATGATGGATGGATGATGGAGGGATGAGTGGAGGGATGGATGGAGGGATGAAGGGATGATGGATGGATGGATGATGGATGGATGGATGATGGATGGATGGATGGATGATGGAAGGATGGGTGGAGGGAGGGATGGAGGGATGGGTAGAGGGAGGGAGAGATGAATGGAGCTAGCTCCGGCAGCCTCACAGCTGCCCCGGTACCGCTCCCACACCGCACCCTCCGTTCCCGCAGCAGCCCCGGCCGGGTCCGTTTGCCCTGGGGCCGCCCGGGGCTCCCCCCGCTCCCGCTCCCCCCGAGCGCGGCTGCGGCTGCGCCTCGTGACTGCGGCAGCATCTGCAGCGTGCGGCTCGTCCGTGCATCCATCCCGCCAGGCCTGCCTCTGCCAGCTGCACCCCTGCCTGCCCCGGCCATCCCTGCCTGCCCCAGCCATCCCTGCCTGACCCGACCATCCCTGCCTGACCCGACCATCCCTGCCTGCCCCGGCCATCCCTGCCTGCCCCAGCCATCCCTGCCTGCCCCGGCCATTCCTGCCTGACCCGACCATTCCTGCCTGTCCCAGCCATCCCTGCCTGTCCCGGCCATCCCTGCCTGACCCGGCCATCCCTGCCTGTCCCGGCCATCCCTGCCTGCCCCGGCCATTCCTGCCTGTCCCAGCCATCCCTGCCTGACCCGGCCATCCCTGCCTGACCCGGCCATCCCTGCCTGTCCCGGCCATCCCTGCCTGCCCCGGCCATGCTTCTTCCAGCTCCATCCCTGCCTGTCCCAGCTCCATCCCTGCCTGCCTTTTCCAGCTCCGTTCCTGCCTCTTCCAGCTCCATCCCAGCTGGGCTCGGCCACCCCAGCCTCTGCCAGCTCCATCCCAGCCTTTTCCAGCCCCAGGCCTGCCTCTGCCAGCTCTGTCCCTGCCCATTCCAGCTGCATCCCCGCCTGCCTCAGCCATCCCTGCCTGCCCCAGTTCCGTCCCAGCCTATTTCAGCTCCATCCCTGACTCTTCCAGCTCTGTCCCTGCCTGCTCCGGCCATCCCTGCCTCTGCCACCTCCATCCCTGCCTTTTCCATTCCATCCCTGCATTTTCCATTCCATCCCAGCCTCTTCCAGCTCTATCCCTGCCTCCCCAGCCATCCCAGCCTCTTCGACCTCTGTCCCTGCCTCTGCCAGCTGCATCCCAGCCCCTTCCAGCCCCATCCCTGCTTGTCCCAGCCATCCCTGCCTCTGCCACCTCCACCCCTGCCTTCTCCATTCCATCCCTGCCCCTTCCAGCTCCCTCCCAGCTCCCTGTCCATCCAGACCCTCCCTGGCTCGGCATGGCCGGAGAGTCTGTGATGATTCCAGCCAGGAAGGCCCCAGTGCCAGAGCTGGGAATGCTGACACGGCTGTCCCGGGCTCCAGAGGGACCACCTGGGCTCCAGCAGATGAGCTCCTGTCCCCAGGACCGTGGGGATCACCTGCACAGCCCTCCTGGGGTCTCTGGGGGGCTGGGTGTCTATGGGGATCTATGGGGGTCTCTGTGGGGCTGGGGGTCTCTGAGGGCTGGGGGTGTCTCTGGGCATCCCTGGAAATCCCTGGGGGTCTCTGGGGGTCTTTAGGTCCCTGTGGGTCTCTGGGAATCTCTGGAGGTCCCTGGGGTCTGGTCCCCAGAGCAGGGAGCCTCCAGGGCTTGGCTCTCACTTTTCTCTGCTCCCTCCAGGAGTTTCCTCCTGCCGCGTTTCTTCTGGGGGTCGGAGGGGATGGGGGTCCCTAAGGGGCTGGGGGTCTCTGGATGTCTCTGGGGGTCTCTGGTGTCCCTAGGGGGTCTCTGGGGGTCCCCGGTGTCCCCGGCACAGGATCCCCAGGGTTTCTCTCTCACCTTTCTCAGTGCCCTCCAGGAGTTTCCTCCTGCCGCGTTTCTTCTGGGGGTCAGAGGGGCACGGGGGTCCCTGGGGGCTGGGGGTCCCTGGGGGTCCCTGGGGGTCCCTGGGGGTCTCTGGGGTCCCTGGCACAGGATCCCCAGGGTTTCTCTCTCACCTTTCTCAGTGCCCTCCAGGAGTTTCCTCCTGCCGCGTTTCTTCTGGGGGTCGGAGGGGGCCATGTCGCCGTCGTCGGCGGGCGCGTCCAGCCCCTCCTTGGGCGTGCAGCGGCCGTTCTCCAGGGCCCGGCCCGCCTCCCCGGCCGCGGGGCTCTCGGCCTCGTCCTCCTCGGGCCGCCCGCCCTTGGGGCTGCCCCCGGCCTCCTCGGCGTCGCCCTCCACGTCCCCGTTGGGCAGCGGCTCGGCGGGGCCGGCCTCGGGGCACGCCGGGGGGCACTTGGGGGCGGCCGCCGTGTCCTTGGGGCTGTCACTGCTCTCCGCCTGCTGGGGGGCAAAGGGGTGCTTGGTGATGGTACGCGGGGGGGGACAGCAGCACATCGTGCGGGAAAGGGACAGCGCCGCCTCGGGTGTGCCAGGCGCCGGGCATGCCAAAGGGACACTGCACCCAGTGCCGCCTCGGGTGTGCCAGGCGCCGGGCATGCCAGAGGGACACTGCACCCAGTGCCGCCTCGGGTGTGCCAGGCGCCGGGCATGCCAAAGGGACACTGGGGCCAGGACACCCAGTGCCACCTCGGGTGTGCCAGGTGTGCCAGGCATGCCAAAGGGACACTGGGACCAGGACACCCAGTGCCACCTCGGGTGTGCCAGGTGTGCCAGGCATGCCAAAGGGACACTGGGACCAGGACACCCAGTGCCACCTCGGGTGTGCCAGGCGCCAGGCGTGCCAAAGGGACACTGGGACCAGGACAGCCAGTGCCGCCCCGTGTGTGCCAGGTGTGCCAGGCATGCCAAAGGGACACTGCACCCAGTGCCGCCTCGGGTGTGCCAGGCGCCAGGCATGCCAGAGGGACACTGGGACCAGGACACCCAGTGCCACCTCGGGTGTGCCAGGTGTGCCAGGCATGCCAAAGGGACACTGGGGCCAGGACAGGTGTGACAGCAGCCCCAGGGCCAGGACACATGGGTATGACACCCTTGGGACTAGGACACACTGCTGTGTCACCCTGAGGACCAGGACACATGGATGTGACACTGTGATGACCAGGACAGCAGCCCCAGGGCCAGGACACATGGATGAGGGGACCCTTGGGACCAGGACAGGTGCCACAGCAGCCCCAGGACCAGGACACACGTGTGTGACACCCTCATGAGCAGGACACGCTGCTGTGTCACCCTGAGGACCAGGACAGCCCACCATGGCACTCTCAGGACCAAACACACAGGCGTGTGTGTGACAGGTGTGTGACACGTGTGTGTGTGTGACAGGTGTGTATGTGACAGAGGTGTGTGCGTGAGAGACAGGTGTATATGACAGGTGTGTGTGTGTGTGTGTGTGTGTGACACGTGTGTGTGTGTGTGTGTGTGTGTGTGTGCGTGACACGTGTGTGACACGTGTGTGTGTGTGTGTGTGTGTGTGACACGTGTGTGTGTGTGTGACACGTGTGTATGTGACAGAGGTGTGTGCGTGAGAGAGAGACAGGTGTATATGACAGGTGTGTGTGTGTGTGTGAGAGGTGCATGTGTGTGACAGGTGTGTGACACGTGTGTGTGTGTGACAGGTGTGTATGTGACAGAGGTGTGTGCGTGAGAGAGAGACAGGTGTATATGACAGGTGTGTGTGTGTGTGTGTGTGTGTGTGTGTGTGAGAGGTGCATGTGTGTGACAGGTGTGTGTGACAAGTGTGTATGTGACAGGTGTGTGACAGGAGTGTGTGTGTGACAGGTGTGTGTGACAAGTGTGTATGTGACACGTGTGTGTGTGACACGTGTGTGACACGTGTGTGTGTGTGTGTGTGACACGTGTGTGACACGTGTGTGTGTGTGTGTGTGTGTGTGTGTGACACGTGTGTGTGTGTGTGTGTGTGTGTGTGTGTGTGTGTGTGTGTGTGACACGTGTGTGACACGCGTGTGTGTGTGACAGGCACAGCCCAGCCCAGCCCTGGCCCTGAGCACCCCCAGACAGACCCTGGAGCTGCTGCCACTCCCTCCCGGTGGCCCTGGTGCTCTCCCACAGCACAGCGTGATGCCAGGGTGGCACAGCGTGATGACAGGGTGGCACAGCGTGATGCCAGGGTGGCACAGTGGGCAGTGGACTCTCCCTGCCTGTCCCCACTGAAGTACAGGTGCCACAATGTCCCGTTTGATGACAGCCCAGGAGGGGACACGGTCCAGCTGGGGGCCTTGGTGTGAGCTCAGGTGCTGCCCACTGCCAGGGGCCGCTGGCACCAGGGCACGAGCTCCAGGGGGATGGCAGGTGATGGGCACTGCTTCCTCCATGAGGTACCCAACTGGTGCCACGGGGCGCAGGAGCCCCTGGCCTGTCCCTCCTGGCTTGTCCCCCCCTGGCCTGTCCCTCCATGGGCTGCCTGGGAAGGGTCCCAGAGCAGGACGGGTTCCAGAGCAGGATAGGGCCCAGACCTAAATCAGAATGGGTCCTAAACCGGGATGGGTCCCAGATCAGGACGGGTCCTAAACCACAACAGGTCCTAAACTGTGATGGGTCTTAAACCAGGATGGGTCCTAAACCAGGACACGTCCCAGACCAGGATTGGTCCTAAACCAGGACAGGTCCTAGATCAAGACAGGTCCCAGACCAGGACAGGTCCCAGACCGGGATTGCTCCTAAACCTGGATGGGTCCTAAACCAGGATGGGTCCCAGATCAGGATGGGTCCCAAACCAGGACGGATCCCAGATTAGGACAGGTCCCAAACCCGGCCCCTGCCGCACCCCCTGTCCCTGAGGGGGTCCCAGGTGCCACTCCCCGATACAGCTGAGGGGTCCCGGTGTCACTCCCCATGCAGCTGAGGGGTCCCCATGCAGCTGAGGGGTCCCGGCACCCCTGGCCCCGCTCCCGCCGCTGCCGGGGCCGCATCCGTGTGAGAACAATGCAGGGGCCGGGAGAGGAAACGGCAGGAAACGGGAAGGAGCCGGGACAGCGGGGCTGGGGACACTCGGGGCAGAGCGGTTTGGGACACTCGGGGCGGCTGCGGGCTCTGGGGATTTTGGGGTTTGGGGGGGGCTGTGGGGTTCGGGGGGGCTGTGGGGTTCGGGGATGCTGTGGGGTTCAGGGATGCTGTGGGGTTCGGGGGGATTGTGGGGTTTGGGGGGGCTGTGGGGTTCGGGGGGGCTGTGGGGTTCGGGGGGATTGTGGGGTTTGGGGGGGCTGTGGGGTTTGGGGGGGGCTGTGGGGTTCGGGGGGGCTGTGGGGTTCAGGGATGCTGTGGGGTTCAAGTGGCCTGTCCCCTTCCCGTCCCAGTCTCCCCTCCCCAGCCCTGTCCCTGTCCCTGTCCCCTCCCCAGCCCTGTCCCTGTCCCTGTCCCTGTCCCTGTCCCTGTCCCTGTCCCTGTCCCCCCCCGGCCCCGCTGTCCCTTCCTGCCCCCCCAGCGGCGCTTCCTGCAGCTCCAGCCCCAGAACGGGCTCTGGGAACGGGCTCTGCCTTTCTGCTGCTCCCTGCCTGGGCTGGGCCCCGCCAAGGAGGCTGCTCTGCACGGCCCTGTGCCTTTCCCCGGTCCTGGGCACGGATGATGGGCACCCCCAGGGCCAGGCTGGCACCAGGCTGTGCCCACGGCAATGCCAGCTGCCCTCAGCCTGCCCCGTGCCCCTGGCACAGCGGGCTCTCCTCAGGGAGGAGATTTTTAGTGGCTGACATCTGCAGGGGCTGCCCTGGCACTGCCTGGGGCTGGCCATGCCAGCTCTGCTCTGCTGGCACTGGAGCTGTTGGCATGAGTACCAGCACCAGCACCAGCTGTGGCACAGCTCTGGCACCAGCCCCGGTGCCAGCTTTGGTACCAGCACTGGCACCGGCACCAGCACTGGCAGCAGCACCAGCTCTGGCACCAGCCCCAGCACCAGTCCCAGCCCTGGCACAGCGTGGCACTGTCGGAGCACGCTCCCCGGGACGGGCACCCGCCCCGGCTCTGGGCAGGCTGTGCCCGCTGCCCTGGCACTGCTGCCGTCCCTCCATGGTGCCAGGGTGCTGGGGCCGTGCTGGCCGAGCCCCGCTGCTCCCCGGCCCGCTGCCGCTCCCGTGCCAGCATTGTTCTCCAGCAGCGCCTCCCCCGCCCCGCACGTTCCTGCCGGCCCGGGGCTGACCCGGCCAGCCCGCACAGCCCCAACCCGGGGGACACTGCCCCAACCCGGGGGACACTGCCCCAGACCCGGGGGACACTGCCAGCAACCCGGGGGACACTGCCCCAAACCCGGGGGACACTGCCAGCAACCCGGGGGACACTGCCCCAAACCCGGGGGACACTGCCCCAGACCCGGGGGACACTGCCCCAGACCCGGGGGACACTGCCCCAGTCTGGGGGACACTGCCCCAACCCGGGGGACACTGCCCCAGTCTGGGGGACACTGCCTCAGTCCGGGGGACACTGCCCCAAACCCGGGGGACACTGCCAGCAACCCGGGGGACACTGCCCCAAACCCGGGGGACACTGCCCCAGACCCGGGGGACACTGCCCCAACCCGGGGGACACTACCCCAACCCGGGGGACACTGCCCCAACCCGGGGGACACTGCCCCAACCCGGGGGACACTACCCCAACCCGGGGGACACTGCCCCAGACCCGGGGGACACTGCCCCAGACCCGGGGGACACTGCCCCAAACCCGGGGGACACTGCCCCAGACCCGGGGGACACTGCCCCAGTCTGGGGGACACTGCCCCAAACCCGGGGGACACTGCCCCAGACCCGGGGGACACTGCCCCAGACCCGGGGGACACTGCCAACAACCCAGGGGACACTGCCCCAGTCCGGGGGACACTGCCAGCAACCCGGGGGACACCACCCCAAACCCGGGGGACACTGCCCCAGACCCGGGGGACACTGCCCCAGTCTGGGGGACACTGCCCCAACCCGGGGGACACTGCCCCAGACCCGGGGGACGCTGCCCCAGACCCGGGGGACACTGACACTGCCTCGGGTGACACTGTGACACACGGCTGTGCCCCTGGCACCGGCACGGCACGGAGCAGGGACCAGGGACAGGCATGGCAGGGATCAGGAACCATCAGGACAGGCATGGCAGGGATCAGGGACAGGCATGGCAGGGATCAGGGATCAGGGATCAGAGATCAGGGATCAGGGATGGCAGGGATCAGGGATCAGGGATCAGGGATCAGGGATGGCAGGGATCAGGGATCAGGGATCAGGGATGGCAGGGATCAGGGATCAGGGATCAGGGATCAGGCATGACAGGGATCAGGGACCTCAGGACAGGCAGCTCGGACCTGACACCTCCCAGCACAGGATGAGCCCTTTTGGCTGCCAGAAACTTCTCCAAAAAGGATTTGCAGCCTTCTAAGGGTGGAGAGGCCTCAGCTCTGTCTGTGCCCCAGGCCCTGCTTGTTCCCCTGTCCCCTCATCACCCTGAGCCTGTTTGTCACCCCCCTGTCCCCTCATCACCCTGAGCCTGTTTGTCACCCCCCTGCCCCTCGTCACCCTGGGCCTGTTTGTCACCCCCCTGCCCCTCGTCACCCTGGGCCTGTTTGTCACCCCCCTGCCCCTCGTCACCCTGGGCCTGTTTGTCACCCCCCTGTCCCCTCGTCACCCTGGGCCTGTTTGTCACCCTCCTGTCCCCTCCTGTGGGGATGAGGCCTGGGGACACTCTCTGAGCCTGGGAGAGCCCAAGGGCACCTTCCACCTGCTCCTCTGCTCACACCGAATTCATGTTGGCACCAGCCAGGTGCCCACCCTGCAGGGAGGTGGCACCCCTGTGGCACTGGGACACACCATGGCCTGGCAGGGACAAGCCACGAGTGTCCTCAGCCCTGGGGCCTGTCCAGCACATCTGTGGCTCCCAGCTGACCCCAGTGGGCACGGTGCCCATGGCATCGAGAGGGCTGAGTGCTGGGTGGGCATCACCCATGGGCAGGGGCTGGGGAGACCCTCATGGGGCTCTGCTCCCAGGGTGGGGGCCCAGGGTCAAAGCCACCCAGGCAGGGAGTGAATGCACGATGGAGCAGAGTCACATGGGGTGGGACAGTGCCACCGGGCACAGGAGGGCACAGGAGGGCACAGGAGGGGAGGGACAGCCCCTCTGGCTCTCAGGGGGCTGCTCTGCCTCAGCTCCCTGGCACACGGGACAGCCCATGGCACACCAGGAGCTGTCTGTCACCAAAGCAGCCCCGTGGGGACACCCAGTGCCCCCAGCTGGCACCGTGCCCGTGGCTCACCTGGGCATGCTTGCGCTTCCTCCCGGGCCGCCCGGCCTTCCTCATGGGCGTGCCTGGCTCCTGCTTCTCCTCCTTGCTCGGGGTCTCCTCGGGCTCCTCTTCCCCCTGCCAGCCACACACACACAGGATGGTTACACCCCTGGGCTGGGCACGGGGTCACGGGCACCGCGGGCACTGCTGGGGACGGGCACCTGCACAGGGGGGAGCATTGTGGCATTGCCGGGCTGGCAGCACCAGGGCACCTATGAGGGTGACAGTGGCAGCACCAGGGCACCTGGGAAGGTGACGGTGACTCCTGCCATGCTTGGGCAGTGGCACAGCCTCAGCGGGTGACCCTCCCGCCCTGTGCCACCGTGCCACTGCTGCCACCCTCCAAACCCTGCACCACAGAATGCAGCAGGGCCCTGTGGGCACCCCACAGCACAGGGCTCCGGGCAGCCATGGGTCTCCCTGGAGATGAGGGCCAGCAGCAGGAGCTGGGTACCCCTGGAGCGGGCAGTGCCTGCTCTGGGGTGCCCGCCGTGCCCCAGAGGAGCAGCTGGCAGTGCCCCGTGCCCCCTGATGCCACAGCGGCCCGGCCCGGCGCTGGCAGCACGCACGTGCCAACATGGCGGCGCAGCAGGAACGGGCCCCGGGAGTGACCCTGCCCCCGTGCCCCCAGAGCCACCAGCACCGGGGGCACCGTCCCTGCTCCGGGCACCACGGGCACACGTTGGGCACATGGCGGGCACAGGGGCAGGCCCCGGCACGGCGCGGGGTGGGATTCACCCGAGCCCCAGCAGATCCCGCAGCGGCCGAGCAGGAAGAGGCCGCGGAGGGGGAGCGGGGAAGGAGGAGAGGCCAGGGAGGGGATGGGGCTGGCAGGGACAGAGCCGGAGGGAGCTGCAGAGGCAGGGGGCTGCACGCTGGGGATGCCACATGGCTGTGTGTGGGGCACCAGGGCTGCCCTGTGCCACCCTGCGCCCCCAGTGCTGCCACATTGCTGTGTGTGTGCCCTCAGGGCTGCCACATTGCTGTGTGTGTGACACCAGTGCTGTCCTGTGCCCCTAACACTGTCACATTGCTGCTGTGTGCCCCAACACTGCCACAGTGCTGCTGTGTGCCCCAACACTGCCACAGTGCTGCTGTGTGCCCCAACACTGCCACATTGCTGCTGTGTGCCCCCAACACTGCCACAGTGCTGTGTGTGTGACACCAGTGCTGTCCTGTGCCCCTAACACTGTCACATTGCTGTGTGCGTGCCCCCAACACTGCCACACTGCTGCTGTGTGCCCCCAACACTGCCACATTGCTGCTGTGTGCCCCAACACTGCCACAGTGCTGCTGTGTGCCCCCAACACTGCCACAGTGCTGCTGTGTGCCCCCAGAGCTGCCACAGTGCTGCTGTGTGCCCCAACACTGCCACAGTGCTGCTGTGTGCCCCTAACACTGTCACATTGCTGCTGTGTGCCCCCAACACTGCCACATTGCTGCTGTGTGCCCCCAGAGCTGGCACAGTGCTGCTGTGTGCCCCCAACACTGCCACATTGCTGCTGTGTGCCCCCAGAGCTGCCACAGTGCTGCTGTGTGCCCCCAACACTGTCACATTGCTGCTGTGTGCCCCCAGAGCTGCCACAGTGCTGCTGTGTGCCCCCAGAGCTGGCACACTGCTGTTGTGTGCCCCCAACACTGCCACAGTGCTTCTGTGTGCCCCAACACTGCCACACTGCTGCTGTGTGCCCCCAGAGCTGCCACAGTGCTGCTGTGTGCCCCAACACTGCCACAGTGCTGCTGTGTGCCCCTAACACTGTCACATTGCTGCTGTGTGCCCCCAGAGCTGCCACAGTGCTGCTGTGTGCCCCAACACTGCCACAGTGCTGCTGTGTGCCCCTAACACTGTCACATTGCTGCTGTGTGCCCCCAACACTGCCACATTGCTGCTGTGTGCCCCCAGAGCTGCCACAGTGCTGCTGTGTGCCCCCAACACTGCCACATTGCTGCTGTGTGCCCCCAGAGCTGCCACAGTGCTGCTGTGTGCCCCCAGAGCTGGCACACTGCTGTTGTGTGCCCCCAACACTGCCACAGTGCTTCTGTGTGCCCCAACACTGCCACACTGCTGCTGTGTGCCCCCAGAGCTGCCACAGTGCTGCTGTGTGCCCCAACACTGCCACAGTGCTGCTGTGTGCCCCTAACACTGTCACATTGCTGCTGTGTGCCCCCAGAGCTACCACAGTGCTGCTGTGTGCCCCAACACTGCCACAGTGCTGCTGTGTGCCCCTAACACTGTCACATTGCTGCTGTGTGCCCCCAACACTGCCACATTGCTGCTGTGTGCCCCCAGAGCTGCCACAGTGCTGCTGTGTGCCCCCAACACTGCCACATTGCTGCTGTGTGCCCCCAGAGCTGCCACAGTGCTGCTGTGTGCCCCCAGAGCTGCCACACTGCTGCTGTGTGTGACCCAAACAGTGCCACACTGCTGCCCTGTGCCCCTGACACTGCCACACTGCTGCTGTGTGCCCCCAACACTGCCACCTTCCTGCCCTGTGCCCCCGAGTTGGGCAGCTGTGCCCTCAGGATGCAGCTGGAACATCCCTGAGGGTCCTGCATGAAAATCCATGGCACTGGGACACACTGTGCCCCACGGCTGTGGTGCCCCACGGCTGTGGTACCCCATGGCTCTGGTGCCCTATGGCCGTGGTGCCCCATGGCTGTGGTGTCTCACTGCCATGGTGCCCCCAGCCATGGTCCCCATGCCAGCTCCCTTGTGCCACCCACCCACACTCAGCTGCCCACCCTGTGCGGGGACCCCCCAGCCCTTGACAGACCCCCCAGCCCTGGCACCTGCTGGCACTGCCAGCCCTGAATGAGGACAGGGACCCCGCAGCCCCCGCCAGGGCCGGGCCCCAGTGCACATGGCATCCTGCTGGAAGGTTTTGGGAGGGCTCCAAGGGCCGTGTCAGGATCCCAGATCCAGCAGCATCCGGTGCACAGGGGCCTCAGGGGATTCTGGGGGTCCTTGTGCCCCCTTTCCCTGTGCCTCGCTGTGCTGTGAGGCCAGGGCAGCACCCAGGGGTGCAGGGGAGACCCTGGCACCCGTCCCTGTGCCCCAGTGCCACCCTGGCTGCTGGCACTGCCCCAGCCAGCTGTCCCTCCCTGGCCCCATCCAGGCCTTGGCAGCATTTAGTGGACGTACATGGAAGATCTGGGGGTGCCAGGGGAGGATGCAGCTGGGGGGCACCCACAGGGGTCAGGGGGCCTCAGGGTGAAAAGCTGGAGGGGCAGAGCTGCCATGGCCAGGGGACAGCAGGGTCCCCGCTGTGGAACCAGGGGATGCCCCCGGCACCCATCAGGACAGAGAACCCTCCGGGGGCACAGCCAGCACCCCAAAAGCCGGGCAGGAGTGCGGGTGCAGCCCGGGCAGCAGCAGGGCTGGCACAGGGGGCTCTGTGCCCCATCCCGGTGCCGCAGCCCCCCGGTGCCCGCATCATCCCTGAGTCATCACCGCGCATCCATCACCGGGCCCGTCCCCGGGAGCGCGGGGCTCCGGGCACGTCCCGGTGCCGCTCCTGCTCCGCTGCCAAGCAACAGCCCGGGGGGAACGGCGGAACGGCGGCCGGGCTGCGGCATGACGCAGTGCTGGCTGCGCTTCCAGCCCTGCTCTAGGTACCGGCCTGCTCCGCGGTACCGGGCCTGCTCTAGGTACCGGGCCTGCTCCGCGGTACCGGCCCTGCTCCACGGTACTGCCAGCACAGCCCGGCCCGTGGTACCAGCCCTGCTCTAGGTACCGGCCTGCTCCGCGGTACCGGGCCTGCTCTAGGTACCGGGCCTGCTCCGCGGTACCGGCCCTCCTCCGCGGTACCGGCCCTGCTCTGTGGTACTGCCAGCACAGCCCGGCCCGTGGTACCAGCCCTGCTCTAGGTACCAGCCCTGCTCCCCAGTACCGGCTCTGCTCCCCGGTACCGGCCCTGCTCCCCAGTACCGGCCCTGCTCAGCGGTACTGGCCCTGCTCCCTGGTACCGGCCCCGCTCCCCGGTACCGGCCCTGCTCAGTGATACCAGCCCCACTCCACGATACTGGCCCTGCTCCCCGGTACCGCCAGCCCCGCCCCGCGGTACCGCCAGCACAGCCCGGCCTGTGGTACCGGCTCTGCTCCCCGGTATCGCCAGCACAGCCCCGCTCTGCAGTACCGGCCTCGCTCCCTGGTGCCAGGCCCGCTCCCCGGTACCACCAGCACAGCCCGGCCCGCGGTACCGCCAGCACAGCCCCGATCCACGGTACCGGGCCTGATCCCCGGTACCGCCAGCACAGCCCGGCCCGCGGTACCGAGAGCACAGCCCCGATCCGCGGTACCGGCCCCTCTAACCGGTACCGCCAGCACAGCCCGGCCCGCGGCCCCGGGGATCCCGCCTGTGCAGAGCTGCCCCGGCCGGCAGCGGGGCTCGGCCCGCCGGGAGCCACCGGCCCGGCCCGCCCGGAGGCGCCGGGGGAGGCTCGGCCGCGCCGGCCGCGGGGGCAGCGGAGCCGTCGGCAGCACCGTGACCTCGGCGTGCGGCCGCGGGGGAGGCGGCGCCGCATCCCGCGGGGTCAGCCCGGGACAGCGCCCGGCCGAGCGCGGCTGCCAGCGACGGGCACTGCCATGGACCGGGGGCACCGGGCTGCGGCGGGCGCTGCCCTGTTCCCATGGGCACCGGGCTGCAGGGGCACTGCCATGGACCGGGGGCACCGGGCTGTAACGGGCACTGCCCTGCTCCCGGGGGTACCGGGCTGCAGCGGGCACTGCCCTGGCTCTGCTCTGTGCCCATGGGTACCGGGCTCCAGTGGGCACTGCCCCAGCTCTGCCCTGTGCCCCCCGTGCCCCCAGAACCATCCCAAACCATGGGGGCTGCGCATCCACCCCTCTCCCGGCTTCTGCAGGGCAAGACCGACCTGGCCTTGGGGTACCCATGCCCCCAGCTGTGCCAAAAACGTGCCAGGCACATCCCAGGGACACATGGACACATCCCAGGGGAAACATGGACACATCCCAACAGACACATGGACACACGGGGACGCATCTCAGGGGACACACGAGCACATCCCAGGGGACATATGGACACATCCCACAGGACACATGGACACATCCCAACAGACACACAGGGACATACCCCAGGGGACACACAGATACATCCCAGGAGACACACAGATACATCCCAGGGGACACACGGATACATCCCAGCGGACACAGTCACATCCTAAGTGACACATGGACACACCCCATGGACACACGGTCCTGCCCCTCGGGCTGCCGGGACCAATGGCTGCAGGATGGGGAGCAGCACCGTGTGACACAGCGTGACCCAGGTGGCCAGCAGGAACCGGGACGTGACCCTGACCTGGCTGTGGGGCGGTCACAGGAACCGGGATGACCCTGACCTGGCCGTGGGACGGTCACAGGAACCGGGACGTGACCCTGACCTGGCCGTGGGACGGTCACAGGAACCGGGATGACCCTGACCTGGCCGTGGGACGGTCACAGGAACCTGGATGTGACCCCGACCTGGCCGTGGGACGGTCACAGGAACCGGGACGTGACCCTGACCTGGCCGTGGGACGGTCACAGGAACCGGGACGTGACCCTGACCTGGCCGTGGGACGGTCACAGGAACCGGGATGACCCTGACCTGGCCGTGGGGCGGTCACAGGAACCGGGATGACCCTGACCTGGCCGTGGGACGGTCACAGGAACCTGGATGTGACCCCGACCTGGCCGTGCCCGCAGTGGGACAGTGTCCAGATGTCCAGCTGGCCGTGCCCCAGCGCCCACGCTCTGCCCAGCCCTGCCCTGTGCTCCTGGGCACTGCCCCACAGGAAGAGCCATGGCACTGGGAGTGGCCACCCCGGCCCAGCAGGTTCTGGGCGTCCCTCCTGAGCCTGGTGTCACACGTGGAGGAGGTGCAAGGACCCCCGGAACAAGCGGGACCCCCCGAGGGGGCAGCAGGGCTGGCACGAGGGTTACAGGCCACCATGCACCCCGCCTGGCATGGGGCATGAACCCCATCCTGGGGGACACCCGCACCGTGCCAGCCGCCTTCGCCCAGCTCTCCCCGCAGCCAGGAGGTGACAGCAGGTCTGTGTCCCCGTCCCCTCCCCGCGCTGCCCGGCGCCAGGAATAGCTCAATCCGCGCTAATCCCGCCCGCCCGCGCCTCAGGCCGCTCCCGCTTCCCCGTCCCCTCCGCCCTGCGGCACCGGGGGCCCCGCGCCCCCTTCTCCCGCCGGCCGGGAAGGAGCCGAGACCCGGAATCCCCGAAAGGAGCCGAGACCCGGAACCCCCGAAAGGAGCCGAGCCCCGGTGGCCCCGAAAGGAACCGAATCCCGGAGGCCCCCGGCCGGGACGGAGCCCGTTCCCGGAGCCCCCCGGGCGGGAAGGAACCGAACCCCGGAGGCCCCGGGTCGGGATGTACCGAGCCCCGGAGCCCTCCGGCCGCGCTCCCCCGGGATGCGCCGGTATCTCCGGGATGTGCCGGTCCCCCGTATCCCCGGGAGCGGACCGGGCCGTACCTTGTGCGTGTCGAGCGCCTCGCGGCTGGGCGCGGGGCTGCCGGTGTCCAGGCTCCCGCTGGACGGCATGGTGGGCCGGGGGCCGCCGCCTGTCAGCAGCACCGGAGCGGAGCCCGCTGCGCTCGGAGGGTCCCGGAGCCGTCCCCGATGCCGCTGCCTGCTCGCTGCTGGCCCTGCGGGGAGAGCGGAGGGACGCGGGTCAGGGGCTGCTCCCGCCCCCGCCGGCCCCCGGCCCGGCCCCAGCCCCGGCAATTATTAACGTGCCACAGCCTTGACTCGGCCGGGCCGGGCCGGGCCGGGCTGGGCTGGGCTCATGCCCCGCCAGTGCCCCGCACGGTGCCCGAGAACATCCCGGCCTGGCCAGGGGCGCAGGGGTGCGGGGTGAGGGTCAGGGGTGCAGGGGGAACAGGGGATGCAGGGTCGGGGTGTGGGGTGAGAGGCGCACAGGGGTGCAGGGTGAGGGTCAGGTGTGTGGGGTGAGAGGCGCACAGGGGATGCAGGGTCGGGGTGTGGGGTGAGAGGCACACAGGGGTGCAGGGTGAGGGTCAGGGGTGTCGGTCAGAGGGGCACAGGGGTGCAGGGTGAGGGTCAGGAGTGTGGGGTGTGGGTGAGGGGTGCACAGGGGGTGCACGGTGTGGGTTCAGGCTGCGTGGTGAGGGGTGCAGAGCATGGGGAGCACTGTGGGGCACAGGGGGCATGGTGTGAGATGTGGGGAGCCTACGGGGGTGCAGCTGTGGGGCACAATGTCCATGGTGTGGGGTGCGGAATGTGGGGCTCAGAGCCCATGGTGCAGGGTGCAGGGTGTAGGGCACAGTGTCCATGGTGTGGGGCACAGTGCCCATGGTGAGGGGCGCAGCTGTAGGGCACAGTGCCCATGGTGTGGGGTGCAGGCTGTGGGCACAGGCTGCAGGGCACAGGGTGCACAGTGCGGTGCAGGGCACCCAGCACCCGATGCTCAGCGTGGGTGCCCTTTGCACACCACGGGGTGCCCAGTTTTGGGGTGCACCGTGCACCTTGTGAGCAGTGTGGGGTACGAGGGGTGCAGGGTGCCTTCTGTGGGGTGCACGGTGCGGGGGCAGCAGGGCTGTGGGGTGCAGGGTACAGGGTACAGCGTGAGAGGCACGTGGGGTGCAGGACACGCTGCAAGGGCACAGGGCAGGGTTTGGGGTGCAGGGTGTGTGGGGTGCAGGGGGCACACTGTGGGATGCAGGACACGCTGCAGGGGGAGCACAGGGCAGGGTTTGGGGTGCAGGGTTTGGGGTTTGGGTGCACACTGTGGGGTACCAGGCGTAGTGTCTGCATGGTGCAGGATGTGCGGGGTGCTGTCAGTGAGGGGCTGGTAGTGCCATCACCTGCAGGGTTCTGGGGTGCCAAGGGTGCAGGACAGGGGTGCCCAGTGCTGCCTGGGGGCCCAGGGGGATGCAGGGTGTGAGTGTTGGGTACAGGGAGTCGGGGGACATTGTCTGTGGGGTCTGGGGGGTGCTGGCTGTGCGGGACGGGGTGCGGGGCGCAGAGTCCCGGGTGCAGGCTCTGGGGGGATGCAGGGTGTGGGTGCTGGCTGCAGGGGGCTGGGGGTCGCTGGCTGTGGGGTGCGGGGGGTGCTGGCTGTGCAGGACGGGGTGCGGGGTGCCGGGTGCGGGGGGTGCTGGCTGTGCGGGGTGCCGGGTGCGGGGTCCCGGGTGCCGGGTGCGGGGTTGCTAGCTGTGCGGGGTCCCGGGTGCGGGGTGCCAGGTGCGGGGGGTGCCGGGTGCGGGGGGTGCCGGGTGCGGGGGTGCCGGGTGCGGGGGGTGCTGGCTGTGCGGGGTGCCGGGTGCGGGGTCCCGGGTGCGGGGCGATGCCTGCGGGCTCCGGGGGCCGCATGCGGGGGGCCGGGGGGGAGGCGCCAGCCGGCACCTGTTGCTATGGCAAACGCTGCATTCGCCATGGCCGGGGCTGCTGTTGCCTTTGGCACCGGAGCTGCAATTTGTTTCTAGAGCTTTCCAGCCGCAGCCGTTCCCAGCGGCGGGCGGGGGGCTCGGGCGGGGGCTCGGGGGGGCCGGGCCGGGCAGGACGGCACCGCTCCCAGCCCAGGGCATCCCCCGGCCCGCGCCCGGGGCAGCTGGGGGGCTGCTGGGGGGCTGCAGCCGCCCCCCGACACAGCCCCCGGGATTTGGGGTGCTGGGGGGCAGTTGGGGAGCTCAGCCCCCTGCCCCAGTGCCCCCCGAGCGGCCCCTCCCGCGGGGTGGGGGGAGGATGGGGAGGGCAGGGGAGTGGGGGGTGGGCGCAGGCTGGGGGTGCCGGGTTGGGGTGTGGGATCTGGGGGTGCAGATTGGGGCTGTGCGGTGCACGCTGTACCCCAAGCACAGCGGGCGCTGGGGGGGGACTCCCCGGCCCCCTTCCCTCGGCAGCCCGGGGAGCCCCCGGGGAAGCCCCGGTCCCCTGGGTGGCACAGCGCTGCCACCCCACGCCAGCGCCCCGCGGGCACGCTCGGCCCGTGGGCACCGGGATGCCGTCGGTGACGGGCCGGGGCTGGCACCGGCACCCCCCGCACCCCCAGACCACCGCTACTGCCCCCCTGTCAGCGGCGGTGCCACCAGGCAGCCCCACGGCACGGCACGGCACGGCACGGCCCGGCACAGCACGGCCCGGCACGGTACCTCGGCCCCCCGTTCCCCTGCGAGTCGCCTCCCGGGGTGCCGCTGCCTGAGCCCCCCACTATCCCCGAGTCCCCCGGGACCCCGCTCCCGCCGCGCCTCGGCACGGCACGGCACGGCTCGGCACGGCACGGCACGGCCCCGAGGCGCTTATGGCACGGCACGGCTGGGCACGGCACGGACACGTGCAGCGGGAGGGAAGCACCGGGGACACCGCGGCTGCACCTCGGGGGATCCCCGGCCGCGCTCGCTCGGGGGGTCCCAAGCCGGGGGTCCCAAGCCGGGGGTCTCCGCCGTGCCGCCCCCGGTCCCGCCGGCAGCGGGGACCCTCCGGCAGCCCCGGGGCACGGCCGAGCCCCTCTCCCTCCCTCCCGGCCGGGCCCGCCTGGCGCTGCTGGCGGCTTTGATTCGCTTCCAGCCAACATGGTCTCCGAAGGCTCTAAAAATAGTTGTTGTGCGCACAAGCCCCGCGGCACGCAGCGAGCCCCGGCCGCCGAACAAAGCCGGGATCCGCCGCGGCCCGGCCGCCTCCCGCCGCCCGCCCCATCCCGGAGGGGCCCGCGGGACCCGGCCCCGCTCCCCGCGCTCTTACCGGCACGGCACGGCACGGCCCGGCCCGGGGGATCCGCGGCCCCGTGCCCTGGCTCAGGCTCAGGCCGCCGGCACCGGCCTCGGCGGCATCCCCCGGCCGCGGGCACGGAGCCCGCCCGGTGCTCCGGCGCTCCGGCGCTCCCCGTGCGCGGCCCGTGTGTCCCCGGTGCTGGCGGCGCTGCCCTCCCGGGGGCCCCGGCGGTGCCGCTGCCGCACGGCGGGAGCGGCGAGTCACGCTCGGCGCGGCGGCAGAGGCGTTCCGAACTGGGTTACCTGCGCCGGCTGGGCGAGACACGCGGCAGCCACCGGCACGAAAATGGATGGAAAACCCACCCGAAATCCCGCCTTTTTGCTTTTTTTTTCTTTCCTTTTTTTTCTTTTTTTTTTTCTTTTATATATATATATATATATATATATATATATATATATATATATATATTTCGGGACCTCGGCGGTGCCGTGCCGCAGCCGGGAGCCTGCAGGGACCTTAACCGGCCATTTTAGGTGACGGCGAGCGGGGTGTCCCCCGCAGCCCCCGGTGCCCGTGGGACGCCGTCACCGCAGTGTCCCCCCCGTCCCCAGGTGACCCCGCGAGCGGCGGTGACACCCCCGCCTTGGCCGGGGTCCCCCGTGCGCCGGCGGCCGTGGGGACGCACGAGGGACCCCGGCCAAGCGCCTCTCCCGTGACAAGTGCCGCAGCGTATTATTATTGTTGTTGTCACTTTGAGTCACTGCCGCCGCCGCGCTCCTCCTCCTCCTCCTCCTCCTCCTTCTCCTCCTCCTCCTTGCCAGCAGCACGGAACGGCTCCGGGATTGACTCAGAGAGGGGACAGGAGCGGCGGCCGTGAGTCACCCCCAGCCTGTGCGCCCCCAAAGCCGAGTCACCCCCAAAGCCTTGAGTCACCCCCAGCCTGTGCGCCCCCAAAGCCGAGTCACCCTCGAGCCCCCCAAACCCCGGAGTCACCCCCAGCCTGTGTCCCCCAAATCCTGCGTCACCCCCAGCCCGTGGCCTTGACCCCGTCTCCGGGGCTGTAATTTAGGGGTGAAATATTTGGCCCCTGCGTGCCACAGCTCTGGAAGCATCTGGGGGACTCGGGGGTGAAGTGCCAGTGGGAGCTGGGGCGATCCTAAAAATACTAAAAATACACCTGGTCCCAAGGGGGGGGACCCTGGGGAGCTCAGCTGCACTGAGCAAACCCTGTGGTGCACTCCAGGGATGGAGTCACTGCACCCCATGGCACCCCAAGGATGGAATCACTGCACCCATGGCACCCCAAGGATGGACATGGCACCCCAAGGATGGAGTCACTGCACCCCATGGCACCCCAAGGATGGAGTCACTGCACCCCACAGCACCCTGGGAGTGATTCACTGCACCCCATGGCACCCCTGCACCCCACAGCACCCTAGGGAGAAACACATGGCAGCCCACAGAACCCCTGAGAGTGATGCATAGCACCCCAGCACCCCATGGCACCCCACGGAGTGATTCCTGCACTCCAGGGCACCATAGCACCCCAAAGAGTAAATCACAGCACCCATGAACAATCCCAGCACCCCAAAGAGTCAATCACAGCACCCCATGAACAATCCCAGCACCCCAAAGAGTAAATCACAGCACCCCATGAACAATACCCAGCACCCCATGAACAATACCCAGCACC
Organism: Ammospiza caudacuta; assembly: GCF_027887145.1. NCBI lineage: Eukaryota > Metazoa > Chordata > Aves > Passeriformes > Passerellidae > Ammospiza > Ammospiza caudacuta. The sequence goes on along the minus strand of NC_080595.1, from coordinate 118,773,963 downwards.
CCATGGCACCCCTGGGAAGGATTTCCTGCACTGCATGGCACCATGGCACCCCAAAGAGTAAATCACAGCACCCATGAACAATCCCAGCACCCCAAAGAGTCAATCACAGCACCCATGAACAATCCCAGCACCCCAAAGAGTCAATCACAGCACCCCAGGGCACCCCATGAACGATCACAGCACCCCATGGCACCCCAAAGAGTAAATCACAGTGCCCATGAACAACCCTCAGCACCCCAAAGAGTAAATCCCAGCACCCCATGGCACCCCAGGGACTGATTCACTGCACTCCAGGGCACCACAACACTCCAAAGAGTCAATCCCAGCGCCCCAGGGCACCCCAAAGAGTCAATCCCAGCGCCTCATGAGCAATCACAGCACCCCACAGCACCCCAAAGAGTCAATCCCAGCGCCTCATGAACAATCACAGCACCCCACAGCACCCCAAAGAGTCAATCCCAGCGCCTCATGAACAATACCTGGCACCCCAAGGACAGTCCCCAGCACCCCAGGGCACCCCAGGACCAGGCCCTGCCCTGCTGCACACCACAGCCAAGGGCAGCCACAGCCCCACAGCCAGAGCAGCACCCACCTGCCCAGGGCATGGGGCGGGATAATGGGATGGGATAGTGGGATGGGCTGGGATAATGGGATGTTATGGGCAGGGTAGGATGTGATGGGGTGGGATGGGTTGTTATGCAGTGTTATGGGGTGGGATGGGGTATTATGGGGTGTTATGGGGTGGGATGGGTTGTTATGGGTTGTTATAGGTGTTATGGGATGGGATGGGTTGTTATAGGGTGTTATGGGGCGAGATGGGGTATAATGGGGCGGGATGGGCTGTTATGGGTTGTTATAGGGTGTTATGGGTTGTTATGGGGTGTTATGGGTTGTTATAGGGTGTTATGGGCTGTTATGGTTTGTTATGGGTTGTTATGGTGCGTTATGGGGTGTTATGGGGTATTATGGGGTGTTATGGGCTGTTATGGTGCGTTATGGGGTGTTATGGTGCGTTATGGGTTGTTATGGGTTGTTATGGGGTGTTATGGGTTGTTATGGGTGTTATAGGGTGTTATGCAGTGTTATGGGTTGTTATGGGGTGTTATGGGTTGTTATGGTGCATTATGGGTTGTTATGGGGTGTTATGGATTGTTATGGGGTGTTATGGGTTGTTATGGGGTGTTATGGGTTGTTATAGGGTGTTATGGGTTGTTATGGGTGTTATAGGGTGTTATGCAGTGTTATGGGTTGTTATGGGGTGTTATGGGCTGTTATGGTGCGTTATGGGGTGTTATGGGATATTATGGGGTGTTATGGGTTGTTATGGGGTGTTATGGGTTGTTATAGGGTGTTATGGGTTGTTATGGGGTGTTATAGGGTGTTATGGGTTGTTATGGGGTGTTATGGGGTGTTATGGGTGTTATAGGGTGTTATGGGTTGTTATGGGGTGTTATAGGGTGTTATGGGTTGTTGTGGGGTGTTATGGGTTGTTATGGGTTGTTATGGGGTGTTATGGGTTGTTATGGGTTGTTATGGGTTGTTGTGGGGTGTTATGGGTTGTTATAGGGTGTTATGGGCTCTTATGGTGCGTTATGGGGTGTTATGGGGTGGGATGGGCCACTGAGGCATGCGGCCCCCCTGTGCCAGGCCGTGCCCAGCCCTGCAGGTGGCACAGGGTGGATGCAGCCAGAGGATCCCGCAGGAACAGGATCCTGCTGCAGCACCGGGAACACCGGGAACGGGAACGCCCCGCCGGGAGCACCCAGGAGCTGCAGGAGCTCCGGTACCGGGGAGAAAACCCGGGAGATGGGCTGATCCCGGTGAGCAGGGCCTGGGGCAGGGCTGGGGGCCTGGGGCAGGGCTGGGGGCCTGGGGCAGGGCTGGGGCAGGGCTGGGGCCATGCTCAGCAGGATGGGATGGGCTGGGAGCAGTGGAGAACCACGGGAACCGGCCCCACACCCGGCACACACTGAGCCCAGCACCGGGCCAGAGGGACGGGGCCGTGCCGGGGGAGGGGAGCCTGCTGAGGGCTCCTCCTGAGCTGGGGGGGAAACTGAGCGGGGCCTGCAGCCATCCCGGGCCTGGGGCCATCCCAGCAAACCCAAACTGAGCAGGGCTGGGGCCATCTCAGCAAACCCAAACCCATCCCAGGCCTGGGGCCATCTCAGCAAACCCAAACCCATCCCAGGCCTGGGGCCATCCCAGCAAACCCAAACCCATCCCAGGGCCTGGGGCCATCTCAGCAAACCCAAACTGAGCAGGGCTGGGGCCATCTCAGCAAACCCAAACCCATCCCAGGGCCTGGGGCCATCTCAGCAAACCCAAACTGAGCAGGGCTGGGGCCATCCCAGCAAACCCAAACCCATCCCAGGCCTGGGGCCATCCCAGCAAACCCAAACTGAGCAGGGCTGGGGCCATCCCAGCAAACCCAAACCTATCCCATCAAACTCAAACCCAATCCAGGGCCTAGGAGTCATCCCACCAAACCCAAACTGAAAACCAAACCCAATGCGGGGCCTGGATCCATCCCACCAAACCCAAACTGAGCAGGGCTGGGGCCATCCCAGCAAACCCAAACCCATCCCACCAGACTCAAACCGGGGCCTGCAGCCATCCCAGCAAACTCAAACCCAAATCCAACCACAAACCCATTGCAAGGCCTGGAGCCATCCCAGCAAACCCAAACCCATCCCACCAGACTCAAACCAGGGCCTGCAGCCATCCCAGCAAACCCAAACTCAAATCCAATCCAGGGCCTGGAGCCATCCCACTAAACTAAAACTCAAACCCAAACCCATCCCACCAAACTCAAACCAGGGCCTGGAGCCATCCCAGCAAACTCAAACCCATCCCAGCAAACCCAAATGCATCTCAGGGCCTGGAGCCATCCATTCAAACTCAAACCCAAATCCAACCCCAAACCCAATCCAGGGCCTGCAGCCATCCCAGCAAAGCCAAACCCAAAACCATCCCAGGGCCTGAAGCCAAACCACCAACCCCAAACCTTGCCAGGCCCTGGGCCATCCCACCAAACCCAAACCCAACCCCAACCCCAAGCCCATCCCGTGGCCCGGAGCCACCCCAGCACACCCGCACCGTGCCGTGCCACGCCGTGGCACACGCGTGCCTGGCACGCTCCTGTGGCACCTGCCGGCCCACGCGCTGCCCCGGGGTACCGCGCCCTGCTGTGGGAAGGGGTGTGCCAAAATACAACTGGGACGGGCCAAAACAAAACTGGGATGGGCCAAAGAGAACTGGGATGAGCCAAAGTAAAACTTCCTGCACGAAATCCAGCGCCTGAGGCTCTGAGAGTGAGAGTGGCAGCCATGGCATGGCGTGGCATGGCACGGCGCGGGGTGGCACAGGGTGGGGTGGTGCAGCGTGGCAAGGCACAGGGGCTGGGGACACAGCGGTGGCTGCCAACGTATTGCAGGGACACGGCCAGCCAGGGTCATTGCGGCACGCTGGGATGCACTGGGACACACCGGGACACCAAAGATGCACCAGGATCACCAGGATGCACTGGGACATACTGGGACAAACTGGGATGCACTGGGACACACCGGGACACCAAAGATGCACCAGGATCACCAGGATGCACTGGGACATACTGGGACAAACTGGGATGCACTGGGACACACCGGGACACCAAAGATGCACCAGGATCACCAGGATGCACTGGGACATACTGGGACAAACTGGGATGCACTGGGACACACCGGGACACCAAAGATGCACCAGGATCACCAGGATGCACTGGGACACACCGGGATGCACTGGGACATACTGGGACAAACTGGGATGCACTGGGACACACCGGGACACTCTGGGTTGCACTGGGACACAATAGGACAAACTGGGACACCAAGATGCACCAGGATCAGCGGGACGCACCGGGACACACCAGGACACACTGGGACACACAGAGATGCAGTGGGACACACCAGTATGCACTGGGATGCACTGGGACACACCAGTATGCACTGGGATGCATCAGGACACACTGGGACACACCAGGACACACCAGGATGCACCAGAACACACCGGAACACAGCAGGATCCACCAGGACACACTAGGACACACCGGGACACACCAGGACACACCGGGAGGCACCAGAACACAGCAGAATGCACCAGGACACACCAGGATGCATCAGGACACACTGGGACGCACTGGGATGCACTGAGACACAGCAGGTCACACTGGGACACACTGGGACGCATTGGGACACACCGAGACACACCAGGACACACCAGGACACACCGGGATGCATCAGGACACACTGGGACACACCGAGACACACCAGGATACACCAGGACATACCAGAATGCACTGGGGTGCACCGGGACACACCAGAACACATGGGGATGCACTGGGATGCACTGGGATGCACCAGGACACACTGGGATACACTGGGACACACCGGGATGCTCTGGGACACACCAGGGTTCACCGGGATGCACCAGGACAAAGTGGGATGCACCGGGACACACCAGGACACACCGGGATGCTTTGGGACACACCGGGAGACACCAGGACACACCGGGCCCGCCAGCAGGCACCAACGTGGTGCCATTCCACAAGGGAGCGGAGGCTGCTCCTTGTCACCAAAGCTGCTCGGTGTCACCAAAGCTGCTCGGTGTCACCAAAACAAGCCAGTGCCACCAGAGCTGCTCGGTATCACCAAAGCTACACCGTGTCACCAAAGCTCCTGCATGTCGCCAAAGCTGCTCCATGTCACAGAACCGCTCCACTGGGAAGTTTGGAGCTGACTCAGCACAGGGGGCCGGAGCTGCCGGAGCTGCCGGAGCTGCCGGGGCAGCGGGGTCGGTCCCACCCCAAGCCGGGGCTCCCCCGGGGGTCACCGCCACCACGGGATGTGGCCGCCGGTGCGGCGGCCAGCACGGAACCCGGCCGGTCCCGCGGTGACACCGGCGACGTCACACAAAGGGCAGAAAGAGGAACCGGGGGAGGAGGAAAATCTCATTTGGCCGCAGGTTTGCGCAGGCGAAACACCCCGGAAAGCGAAGCGGGGGGAGGAAACGGCGGTGGGAGGGAAAGGGACAGGGGAAGGAGGAGGGAGAGAGGGGAAACGAGGGGGGAGGGAGACAGCGGGGAAGTGGGGAGGGAGTGGGAAAGGGGAAGTGAGTGGGATGGGCGAGGAGCAAGAGGGAAGGGGAAAGCAAAAAGGGAAAAGGAAAGCAAAAAGGGAAGGGGAAAGCAAAAAGGGAAGGGAAATGATGGGGAAGGGGGAAGGAAGAGAGAGATAGGAAGCCAGAGGGGCAGGGGAGTGGGAGGGGAGTGGGAAGTGAGCAGGAAGGGGGAAGTGAGAGGGAAAATGAGGAGGAAGGGAGAAGTGATGAGGAAGTGGGCAGTGAGTGGGAAGGGGAGAGGAAGATGGGACAAGGGAGAGAGAAGGAGAGATGGGAGAAGGAAGGAGAGAAGGGAGAGGGAAGGGGAGAAGGGAGAGGGAAGGGGAGAAGGGAGAAGGAAGGAGAGAAGGGAGAGGGAAGGGGAGAAGGGAGAGGGAAGGGGAGAAGGGAGAGGGAAGGGGAGAAGGGAGAAGAAGGAGAGAAGGGAGAAGGAAGTGGAGAAGGGAGAGGGAAGGGGAGAAGGGAGAAGGGAAGTGGAGAAGGGAGACGAAAGGGGAGAGGGAAGGACAGAAGGGAGAGGGAAGGGGAAGGGGAGAGGGGAGAGGGAAGGGCAGGGGAAGGAGCCGGGCCCCCGGGGGGAGCAGAGCGGGCAGGCCGAGCACCCGCAGCCCCGGCAGGCCCGGCCCGGCCGCCCCCGCCCGCGGGCCCCGCGGCGCTGCGCCTCCTCCGGGGGGGATTTTTGGTGCAAAATCCCCCAAGTTCGGGCAAGGCCGGCCCGGCCCGGCCGCTCCCCCGGGGGCCCCGCCGCGGGCAGGGCACGGGCGGCCGCGGCCCCGCGTCCCGCCGGGGCGCACACGGCGGTGACACGGCGGGCCGGGAGGGGACCGGGAGGACAGCCCGCGGTGCCACCGGGCCCCGCTGCCCTTCAGCCGCCCGCGCCGCGCTCAAGGACACGGCGGCGCCGCGGGGGCCGGGCCGGCCGGGCCGCGCGGCCACCCCCGTTCGCACGGCCGGGCCGAGCGGGGCCGGGCCGGGCCGGGCGGGGGCGGCGCGGGGCCGGGGGGGCCCGGCGGGCCCGGCCCTGCCGTGTTTTCCTGCCGCGGGCCCGGGACGGCGGACGCATCGGGGCCGCGCCGGGCCGGGCCGGGCCCCGCCGAACCCCGCCGGAGGCAGCCGAAGTGCGCCGGGGGGAGCCGAACCTCGGCCGTGGGGAGCCGAACCTCAGCCGCAGGGAGCCGAACCCCCGCGGAGACACCCGAACCGCTTCCGGACGGGCCCGAGCCCTTCCGAAGGCACCACCCGAACCGAACCGGACGGGGCTGGGCCGAGCCGAACGGAGCCGAACCGAGCCGAACGCATCATCCGAACTGAACCGAATGCAGCCGAGCGCGCCCGAGCGGAGCCGAGCCGGGCCGGCGGTGCCGGTGCCGCTGTCCCGCCGTCCGTCCCGCCGTCCGTCCCGCCGTCCCGCTGTCCCGGTTACCTGGGCCGCTGCGGGCCCGGCGCAGAGCCCCGCCGAGCCCCGCCGAGCCGTGCCGAGCCCCGCCGAGCCGCCGCCGCCGCTGCGCTGCCCGGCCAGGCCTCCTCCCGCAGCGCCGCCGCCTCCACTGCAGCACCGAGCCCGCCGCGCGGTCCTAGAGCCCGCCGGCAGCGCGCACCGGCACGGGCACGGCGCGGAACCGCTCGGGAACGGGCACGGGAACGGGCACGGCACGGCTCGGAACGGCACGGGCACGGCACGGCTCGGAACGGCACGGAAACGGCTCAGGGCACGGAACGGCACGGAACGGCACGGGCGTGGCACGGCTCGGAACGGGAACGGCACGGCATGGGATGCCTTAACACGGCACGGCGCGGAACCGCACGGACACGGCTCAGGGCATGGCACGGCACAGAACGGCACGGCTCGGAATGGCACAGCACGGGCACGGCACGGGCACCGCCAGCACGGCTCAGGGAATCGCATGGCACGGCACGGCACGGCACGGCACGGCATGGCATGGCATGGCATGGCACAGAGCTGAGCTCCTGCACTGGGGCACGGACAGAACCCGGTGTGCCGTGCCAAGGCGTGCCATGCCAAACCTTGCTGTGCAGTGCCAAGCCGTGCCGTGCCAAGCCCTGCCATGTGAAGACCAAGCCAAGCTATTCCATGCCAAACCATGCCATGCCAAGCCAGGCCAGGTTGGTCTGAGCCAAGCCAAGCCAAGCAGAGTCAAGGGCTGTGCAGTGCCAAGCCAAGCTGTACCGTGCCAAGCCATGCCGTGCCAGATCAAGCCAAGGGCTATCCAGTGTCATGCCAAGATGTGCTAAACTGTGCTGTGCCAAGCCAGGCCGGGCCAAGCCAAGTGTGGTCAAGAGCTGTGCAGTACCAAGGCAAGCCAAGCCAGGCCATGCCAGGCCAAGCCAGGCCAAGCCAAGCCAGGCCAAGCCAGGCCAAGCCAAGCCAAGCCAGGCCAAGCCATGCCAAACCAAGCCAAGCCAAGCCAAGCCAAGCCAAGCCAAGCCAGGCCAAGCCAAGCCAGGCCAAGCCAGGCCAAGCCATGCCAAGCCAAGCCAAGCCAGGCCAAGCCAGGCCAAGCCAAGCCAAGCCAGGCCAAGCCAAGCCAGGCCAAGCCAAGCCAGGCCAAGCCAGGCCAAGCCAAGCCAAGCCAAGCCAGGCCAAGCCAAGCCAGGCCAAGCCAAGCCAGGCCAAGCCAGGCCAAGCCAAGCCAGGCCAAGCCAAGCCAGGCCAAGCCAAGCCAGGCCAAGCCAAGCCAAGCCAAGCCAGGCCAAGCCAAGCCAAGCCAAGCCAAGCCAGGCCAAGCCAGGCCAAGCCAAGCCAGGCCAAGCCAAGCCAAGCCAAGCCAAGCCAAGCCAAGCCAAGCCAAGCCAAGCCAGGCCAAGCCAGGCCAAGCCAAGCCATCCCTTCTCGCCCTGTCCCCACACTGGTGCCAGCCGTGTCCCCGGTGCCAGCCCCACCCCTGGCACTGCCAGCACTTCTCGGGGGCTCTGCCCCTCCCTGGATCCTGCCCGGGCAGGGGGAGGCTGGGGGGACCCCAGAGTGACCTGGGGCCCTCGGGGGGCACAGATCCATCGGGATTCCAGACCCACAGCGACCCACAGCAGCGCTCGGCCCCGGGGGCAGGGGGGTCTGGGGAGGGGTCTCAGTTCCCTCTGAGGGGCCTGGGGGGGCTGGGCTGGGAGAGCTGGGCACTGCCAGGGGAACCCAAATGGGCACTGCCAGGAGAACTCAACGGGGCACTGCCAGGGGAACCCAAATGGGCTTGGGGCAGGGGGCTCAGGGCTGCAATTGGGGAACTCCAGAGGAGCCGGGGGGCTCAGGGGGCTCAGGGGGCTCGGGGGGCTCAGGGGGCTCGGGGGGCTCAGGGCTGGGCTGGTGAAGCTCCCGATACCCCAAAGGAGCTGTGGGCAGCTGCCAGTGCCACTCCCAGCACCTGGCACAGCTGTTGTTTCAGTGCCCAAAGCCCGGGTTTGATCCAGGCCTGGGCAGGTGCTGAGGATGGGGGGACTCTGGGGGGACCCTCGGAGCACCCAGCACCCCCTGGGCACCGTCTGGGCACCGCTGGGGCTGCCAGGCTGTGGCACAGAGCCCGGCGGTGCCCAGGCTGTGCCCGGCTGTGCCCGGGTTGTGTTTGGCTGTGCCCTGGCTGTGCCCTGGCTGTGCCTTTCTGTGCCCCGGCTGTGCCCTGGCTGTGCCCTGGCTGTGCCTTTCTGTGCCCCGGCTGTGCCCTGGCTGTGCCCGGCTGTGCCCTGGCTGTGCCTTTCTGTGCCCCGGCTGTGCCCTGGCTGTGCCTGGCTGTGCCCGGCTGTGCCCTGGCTGTGCCTTGGCTGTGCCCTGGCTGTGCCCAGGCTGTGCCCTGGCTGTGCCTGGCTGTGCCCTGGCTGTGCCCGGCTGTGCCCTGGCTGTGCCCTGGCTGTGCCCTGGCTGTGCCCGGCTGTGCCCTGGCTGTGCCCTGGCTGTGCCTTTCTGTGCCCTGGCTGTGCCCGGCTGTGCCCGGCTGTGCCCGGCTGTGCCCTGGCTGTGCCTAGCTGTGCCTGGCTGTGCCCTGGCTGTGCCCGGCTGTGCCCTGGCTGTGCCTTTCTGTGCCCGGCTGTGCCCGGGTTGTGTTTGGCTGTGCCTTGGCTGTGCCCTGGCTGTGCCCGGGTTGTGTTTGGCTGTGCCCCAGCTGTGCCCGGCTGTGCCCTGGCTGTGCCCTGGCTGTGCCCGGGCTGTGCCCAGCTGTGCCCTGGCTGTGCCCTGGTTGTGCCCGGGCTGTGCCCAGCTGTGCCCTGGCTGTGCATTTCTGAGCCCCGGCTGTGCCTGGACTGTGCCTGGGTTGTGCCCTGGTTGTGCCCAGCTGTGCCCGGCTGTGCCCTGGCTGTGCCCTGGTTGTGCCCTGGCTGTGCCCCAGCTGTGCCCGGCTGTGCCCTGGCTGTGCCCAGGTTGTGTTTGGCTGTGCCTTTCTGTGCCCGGCTGTGCCCGGCTGTGCCCTGGCTGTGCCCTGGCTGTGCCTTTCTGTGCCCGGCTGTGCCCTGGCTGTGCCTTTCTGTGCCCGGCTGTGCCCGGCTGTGCCTTTCTGTGCCCGGCTGTGCCCGGCTGTGCCAGGAGCGAGCGCAGCCCCGAGAGGGGCCCCTGGGCAGGGCTGCCCTGGCCCTCCCTCCGTGCTGGGAGCTCCCGGGGCACGGGGGGGCACTGCGGAATAGCGCATTAATTAACAATGCTAATTAACGGCTGTTCCCTGCGGGACAGGCCCTGCTCGCTGCCAGGGGTGAACCGATGGGGAGCCCGGCTGGGAAGGAGCAGAGCATGGCATTGATCCCCCAAATCTCACGGGCTGGGATTGGGATGGGCATTGATCCCCCAAATCACACAGGCTGGGATTGGCATTGATCCCCCAAATCTCACGGGCTGGGATTGGGATGGGCATTGATCCCCCAAATCACACAGGCTGGGATTGGGAGTGGCATTGATCCCCCAAATCACACAGGCTGGGATTGGGAGTGGCATTGATCCCCCAAATCACACAGGCTGGGATTGGGAGTGGCATTGATCCCCCAAATCACACAGGCTGGGATTGGGAGTGGCATTGATCCCCCAAATCACACAGGCTGGGTCCTGCTGGGCTGGGATTGGGATTGATCCCTCAGATCCCATAGGCAGGGTCTTGCTCGGCTGAGATTAAACCCTCAAATCCCACGGGCAGGATTGCACTGAGCTGGGATAGACCCTGCAAATCCCATGGGTTGGGTCCTAATGGGCTGGGATTAAACCCTCAGGTCCCATGGGCAGGGACTGGGATTTACCCCCTGATCCCATGGGCAGGGATTGGGATTGGGATTGGGATTGGGATTGGGACTGGGATTGGGATTGGGATTGGGACTGGGATTGGGATTTACTCTCTGATCCCGTGCTGGGGAGCAGCCCCACATGGGCTGGGCTGGGCAGAGGAGGAGGAAGAGGAGGAGGAAGAGGAGGATGCCCATGGCTCATCCACCTTCCCCAGCAGGCCCTGCTGTCCCCACGGTGTCCCCACGGTGTCCCCACGGTGTCCCCATGGTGTCCCCACGGTGTCCCCATGGTGTCCCCACGGTGTCCCCATGTCCCCAGCGCCACCGTGCCCCCCGGGGGTGGCAGCTCCATCCCCTGCAGGCTGAGAGCCCCGTGGTGTCCCTGTGGTGTCCCCTTGGTGTCCCCATGTCCCGGTGGTGTCCCCAGGGTGTCCCCAGGGTGTCCCCAGGGTGTCCCCAAGGTGTCCCCATGTCTCCAGCGCCACCGTGCCCCACGGGGGTGGCAGTTCTATCCCCTGCAGGCTGAGGAGCCCTGTGGTGTCCCCACGATGTCCCATGGTGTCCCCATGTCCCCAGAGCCACCGTGCCCCCAGAGCAGCTCAGCCCCAGCCCTGTCCCCCTCCCCGGGCAGGACGTGTCCCCTGCTGTCCCCAGGCAGCGTCCCCTGCCACCGCTGCTGCCACCCCTACACTGGGGTGTCCCTGGGGTCCCAGCCAGCCCTGTGACCGCACCGCGGTAACGCGGTAACGCGGTGACACGGTGACACGGTGACACGGTGACAGCTGCAGGGCAGGGCGGGTCCCTGGGGCGGGATGGGGTTAATTAGGGATTAATTATTCATGCCTGGGGGCGGCTCCAAATTAAACCGGGCTGGTGACACGGCCTGGGGAGTGCTGGTGGCACCGTGTGACAGTGGGACAGGGTGTGCCCGTGTGCTGGCAGTGTCACCGTGTGCTGGCAGTGTCACTGTGTGCCAGGGTGTCACCGTGTGCTGGCAGTGTCACCGTGTGCTGGGCAGTGTCACTGTGTGCCAGGGTGTCACCATGTCCTGGCAGTGTCACCGTGTGCTGGGCAGTGTCACTGTGTGCTGGGCAGTGTCACTGTGTGCCAGGGTGTCACCGTGTGCCAGGGTGTCACCATGTCCTGGCAGTGTCACTGTGTGCCAGGGTGTCACTGTGTGCCAGGGTGTCACCATGTGCTGGCAGTGTCACTGTGTGCCAGGGTGTCACCGTGTGCTGGCAGTGTCACCATGTCCTGGCAGTGTCACTGTGTGCCAGGGTGGGGGTGACCCTCCCTGGCCACCTGTGCCAGGCCCTGGGGACACAGGTGTGGTGACACTGGTGACACAGCTGCCAAGCTGAGCAGTGCCATGGGGCAGTGAGGGTGGCAGCGCTGGTGGCCAAGGGATGGTGACCCCGAGGGACGCAGGTGTGATGCCACCCGCACTGGAGGGACCCCAGGGGACCCGGGCATGGTGCCACCATGGCTCAGGTGACCCAAGGGACATGACTGTGATGGTCCCACGGCCAGAGGGATCCCGAGACTCAGCTGTGGTGGCATCGTGGCCCCAGGGCCCGCAAGCTGCTGGCACTGCCACTGCTGGGTGCTCCTGGTGTCCTGGTTCCGTGTCCCAGTGCTGTGTCCTGGTGCCACTCCTGGTGACATGTCCCGGTTCTGTGTCCCGGTTCCATGTCCCAGTGCCAGTCCTTGTCCATGTCCCAGTGCTGTGTCCTGGTGCCACTCCTGGTGACATGCCCTGGTGCCGTGTCCTGGTGCCACTCCCAGTGTCGTGTCCTGGTGCCCTGTCCCGGTGCCACTCCTGGTGCCATGTTCTGGTTCTGTGTCCCGGTTCCATGTCCCAGTGCCAGTCCTTGTCCATGTCCCGGTGCCGTGTCCCAGTTCTGTGTCCCGGTTCTGTGTCCTGGTGCCGTGTCCCGGTTCTGTGTCCCGGTTCCATGTCCTGGTTCCATGTCCCGGTTCTGTGTCCCGGTTCTGTGTCCCGGTTCCATGTCCCGGTGCCGTGTCCCGGTGCCATGTCCCGGTTCTGTGTCCCGGTTCCGTGTCCCGGTGCCATGTCCCGGTTCCGTGTCCTGGTGCCGTGTCCTGGTTCTGTGTCCCGGTTCCGTGTCCCGGTGCCGTGTCCCGGTTCTGTGTCCCGGTGCCGTGTCCCGGTTCCGTGTCCCGGTGCCGTGTCCCGGTTCTGTGTCCCGGTGCCGTGTCCCGGTTCTGTGTCCCGGTTCCGTGTCCCGGTTCCGTGTCCCGGTGCCGTGTCCCGGTGCCGTGTCCCAGTGCCGTGTCCCGGTACCATGTCCCGGTTCCATGTCCCGGTACCATGTCCCGGTTCCATGTCCCGGTTCCATGTCCCGGTACCGTGTCCCGGTACCGTGTCCCGGTACCACTCCCGCCGTGCCGCTGCCGCTGCCTCCGCCCGGGGAGGAGAGCAGAGCAGCTGCGGCCGTGCCCGCTGTCCCCGCTGTTCCCGCTGTCCCCGCTGTCCCCGCTGTCCCTCCCGCCTGACCTCGTTTCCCGGTTATGCAACCGCGGCCGGTTCCTCTCAGCGGCGATGGCCGCAGCCCGGGCACCGCGGGCACCGCGGGCACCGCGATCCCGCAAGGGGCTCAGTGTCCCCCGGTGCCACCGGGGCCCGTGCCACCCCTGGCTGTGGGAGCGCCGGTGGCACCGGTGGCACGGCGCGGGCGGTGCCCCGTCCCTGGGGACACGGCGAGTGCCACACGGAGCCGCGGGGCGGGCAGGGTGGGCACGGGATGGGCACAGCCTGGGGCCGCACCCGCGTCACCTGTGCCACCCATGGGCAGGAGGAGGAGGAGGAGGAGGAGGGGGCTGGGATGAAGGGCAGGGGGGGCAGCGATGAAGGGATCGAGCCGGGGATGGGATGGGATGGGATGGGATGGGGTGGGATGGGATGGGATGGGATGGGGTGGGATGGGATGGGATGGGATGGGATGGGATGGGATGGGATGGGATGGGATGGGATGGGATGGGGGGCCGGGGGAGCAGCCCCGGGACCTGGCGCTGAGCCGAGCCCCCGGCCCCGTGTTGGGGGACACCGGGTGTACAGGGGGTCCCTGAGGGTGCACAGAGACCCTGGGGTGTCCACGGGGTGTTTGGGGCGCCCGTGCTCTCTCCTTGGGGTGCTTGAGCTTCTGGGGACCCTCCATGGGGCACTTGGGGTCCTCAGGGTCTCTGTGGGGCTCCCGCGGCCTCCTTGGAGTGCACCAGACCTGAGGCGTCCATGGGGCTCCTGGGGTGTCCATGGGGTTCCTGGGGTGTCCATGGGGCTCCTGGGGTGTCTATGGGGCTCCTGGGGCGTCCATGGGGTTCCTGGGATGTCCATGGGGTTCCTGGGGCGTCTATGGGGCTCTTGGGGTGTCCATGGGGTTCCTGGGATGTCCATGGGGTTCCTGGGGTGTCCATGGGGTTCCTGGGGTGTCCATGGGGCTCTTGGGGTGTCCATGGGGTTCCTGGGATGTCCATGGGGTTCCTGGGGTGTCCATGGGGCTCTTGGGGTGTCCATGGGGTTCCTGGGGTGTCCATGGGGCTCTTGGGGTGTCCATGGGGTTCCTGGGATGTCCATGGGGTTCCTGGGGTGTCCATGGGGCTCTTGGGGTCTCCGTGGGGCCGAGCAGGAGCTGCCCCTCCCCCTGCAGCCGGGAACAATCGGGATTAATTACGGCTCTAATGAGGAGTGAGAGGGTTACGGCCCGGGGGACGAGCGGGCGGCCCCGGCGCGGTGCCAGAGCCGGGTACGCGACAGCGCCGTCGCCACCTCGATGTCCCCAGGCCCGGGGTTTGCTGTGGGCGTCCCCGCCTTGGTGCCAGCGGGCATCGGGGGTTCTGTCACCGCCCTGATGCCCCAGTCCCGCTCTCCCCGGCCAGATGTGCGGCCGTGCGGGGGAAGGGAAGGGAAGGGAAGGGAAGGGAAGGGAAGGGAAGGGAAGGGAAGGGAAGGGAAGGGAAGGGAAGGGAAGGGAAGGGCGGGGCAGCACATCTGGCAGCTGTGCCGTGCCGAACAGTGCGCGCTCTGTGCGGTGACCGCGGCCATGACCAATGCGGGATCTCCGCTCCCGCAGCTGCTCCGGCCCCAGGGAAGCCTCGCTGCCCTTTGCCATCGAACCCGAGCTCTGCCGCATGGCCGGGGGACAGGAACCGGGGGAGGAGATGGAGATGGAGATGGAGGGGACAGCACCCCGGGGAGGAGATGGAGATGGAGGGGACAGCACCCCGGGGAGGAGATGGAGATGGAGGGGACAGGAACCCGGGGAGGAGATGGAGATGGAGGGGACAGGAACCCGGGGAGGAGATGGAGCTGGTAAACACTTGGCGGATGGCAGAACACGGCTCCGTGCTCGCAGGCTGCTGCTGGAATCCTTCCCCGGGACTGCGGCATCGGCTGCGGCTCGCCAGCCGCTCGTGGGGACAGTGCTGATCCCTCCTGGGGACAGTGCTGATCCTGGGGACAATGCTGATCCTGGGGACACTCCTGATGGCTCCCGGGGACAGTGCTGATCCTGGGGACAGTGATGATCACTCATGGGGACAGTGCTGATCCTGGGGACGGTCCTTCCTGCTACTGGGGACAGTCCTGCTACTGGGGACAGTCCTGCTCTGGGGACAGTCCTGCTCTGGGGACAGTCCTTACCCCAGGGACAATCCTGATCCTGGGGCTCCCAGGGACAGTCCTGCTTCTGGGGACAGTCCTGATCCCGGGGACAGTCCTGCTCGCTCCTGGGGACAATCCAAGTCCTGGGGACAATCCTGCTCCTGGGGATAATTCTGCTCCAGGGACAGTCTTGCTTGGTCCCAGGGACAGTCCTGATCCTGGGGACAATCCCACTCCTGGGGACAGTCCTGCTCCAGGGACAGTCCCCCACTCCCTGTGCCTGCAGGAACAGGGAATGGCACCGGAGCACTGTTCAGCCCAGGGGGCAATTAAAAAGGGGTTAATTACCTCCCCAGGGACACCCTGGCTGTGTGGGCACTGCCAGGGCTTGGGGAGCCAGGAGTGGCCATAGCCAGCCCCGTCCTTGTGTGTGGCACCCACAGAGCAGGCACTGTGGGACATGGCTCCTGTCCCCGTGGCAATTGGCATGTCCCTGTCCTGGCATTAACCTGTCCCCATATAAATGGGCATGTCCCTGACCTGGCATTAATCTGTGCCCATTCCCTACCCCATGGCAATGGGGATGTCCCTGACCTGGCATTAACCTGTCCCCATTCTGTGCCCCATGGCAGTTGTCATGTCCCTGTCCTGGCATTAACCTGTTCTCGTGACAATTGGGATGTCCCTGTCCTGGCATTGACCCATCCCCATGGCATTTGAGATGTCTCTGTCCTGGAATTAACCTGTCCCCATGGCAACTGGCATGTCCCTGTCCTGGCACTAACCCATCCCTATTCCCTGCCCCATGGCAATGGAGATGTCCCTGCCTTGGCATTACCCGGGGGTGCCAGCACAGGGACAGGGACCGGGCTCTGCCCCAGGGCTGCCCATGGGTAAGCACTTTTAGGTGCATTTTCCTTGGGTTCGTTTTTTTTCAGGTGCATTTTCCTTGGGTTCGTTTTTTCAGGTGCATTTTCCTTGGGTTCGTTTTTTCAGGTGCATTTTCCTTGGTTTGGTTTTTTCAGGTGCATTTTCCTTGGGTTCGTTTTTTCAGGTGCATTTTCCTTGGTTTGGTTTTTTCAGGTGCATTTTCCTTGGGTTGGTTTTATTCAGGTGCATTTCCTTGGGTTGCTTTTTTTCGGGTGCATTTCCTTGGGTTGCTTTTCCAGGTGCATTTTCCTTGGGTTGGTTTATTCAGGTGCATTTCCTTGGGTTGCTTTTCCAGGTGCATTTTCCTTGGGTTGGTTTATTCAGGTGCATTTTCCTTGGGTTGGTTGGTTTTATTCAGGTGCATTTCCTTGGGTTGTTTTTTTCCAGGTGCATTTCCCTTGGGTTGGTTTTGCCCCAGGGAATTGCAAATGGCAATCCTGATCAGGAGGGTGCAGCTGGTGTGAGCTCCATGTCCCTGCCCCAGCCTGTGTTCAGCCCAGGGGGCAATCAACAAGGGGTTAATTACCTCCCTAAGTGACACCCTTGGGTGGCATGTCACAACAGCCAAAGGTGCTGCACGCCCAAATGCACCAAATTCAGCTGAAAACCCTCGTGAAGTGGTCCCTGCCTCTGTCCTGGTCCCCTTCTCTCCATCCTTGTCCCCATCTCCATCCCCATTCCTATCTCCATCTCACCATCTCTCCTCATCTCTGTCCTTATTTCCATTCCCATCCCTGTCCTTATTCCCATCCCTCTCCCCATCCCTGTCCTTATCCCAATTCCCATCTCCATCTCCCATCCCTCTTCCCATCTCTGTCCTTATCCCCATCCCTCTCCCCATCCCCGTCCCCATCCCCGTCCCCATCCCTGTTCTTGCTCCCATCCTTCTCCTTGTCCCCATCACTGTCCTTGTCCTCGTCCCCATCCCTGTTCTTGTCCCCATTCCCATCCCTGTCCTTGTCCCCATTGCCATCTCCATCTCCCATCCCTCTTCCCATCTCTGTCCTTATCCCCATCCCTGTCCCCGTCCCTGTTCTTGCTCCCATCCTTCTCCTTTTCCCTGTCCCCATCCCTGTCCTTATCCCCATCCCCATTCCCCTTCCCATCCCTGTCCTTGTCCCCATCCCTGTCCTCATTCCCATCCCTGTCCTTGTCCCCATCCCCGTCCCCGTCCCTGTTCTTGTCCCCATCCCCGTCCCCATCCCTGTTCTTGCTCCCATCCTTCTCCTTGTCCCCATCCCCATCCCTCTTCTTGTCCCCATTCCCATCTCCATCTCCCATCCCTCTCCCCATCCCTGTCCTTTCCCCCATTCCCATCCCTGTTCTTATCCCCATTTCCATCCTTCTCCCAATCCGTATCCCCATCTCTCTCCTCATCCCTATCCTTGCTCTCATCCCTGTCCCTGTCCCCATCCGCATTCTTAAACCCATCCCCATCCCCATCCCTGTCCTTGTCCCCATTCCCATCCTGGTCCCTGTCCCTGCCTCTGTCCACATCCCTGTTCACATCCCTGTCCTTGTCCCCATCCCTGTCCTTGTCTCCATTACCATCCTCATCCTTATCCTCGTCCCCATCCCTGTTCTTATCCCCATCCCCATCCCTGTCCCCATCCCCATCCCTGTCTCCATCCCTGTCCTTATCCCCATTCCTGTCCCTGTACCCATCTCCATTCCTGTCTCACACCCGTCCTCATCCCTGTCCTTGTCCCTGTTCCCATCCCCATCCCCATCCCTGTCCCCACCCCTGTCCTTATCCCCATTCCTGTCCCCATCCCTGTCCCATTCCTATCCCTGTCCCCTTTCCCATCTGGAGCTGCTCTTCCCTCCAGGTTCTCCTGGCTGCCCTGGCAGCTCCTTCCCAACATTTACACCAAGCCAGGCTGTGGCCACCAGGGTGTTCATTGTCCCTGTCCCTGTCCACCAGGATGTTTATTGTCCTTATTGTCCCTGTCCCTGTCCCTGTCCACCAGAGTGTTTGTTGTCCCTGTCCCTGGCCACCGCGGTGTTCATTGCCCCTGTCCCTGGCCACCAGGGTGTTTGTCTCTGTTGCTGTCCCTGGCCAACAGGGTGTTTATTGTCCCTGTCCCTGTCCCTGCTGTGGGGAGGGGGCAGACCTGGGGGTGCTGGGGGTCTCTGCCACCCCGGCTCCCTCATTTCCCCAAATTCCACCCAAACTGAGCCCAGCTCCTGGTGCTGCTGCTCCTCTCAGCCTGGCCCTGCTCCTCCCTCCATCCCTGCTTGGGCTGGGTCCACCAGAGGTTGGTGACCCACCACAGCCCCACCCCTGCATCCCACCACCCACCCGGGAGGCTGTGGCCTCACACCTGGCTCCAGGTAAGGGCTGAACCCCCCAGGTGTGGGCAGGAGCTCCAGGTGGGTTTGGAAAGGCTGAATCCCCATTGCAGGAGCTCCAGGTGGGTTTGTAAAGCTGAATCCCCATTGCAGGAGCTCCAGGTGGGTTTGGAAAGGCTGAATCCCCATTGCAGGAGCTCCAGGTGGGTTTGGAAAGCCTGAATCCCCATTGAAGGAGCTCCAGGTGGGTTTGGAAAGGCTGAATCCTGAACCCCCCCCTGCAGGAGCTCCAGGTGGGTTTGGAAAGGCTGAACCCTGCCTGCAGGAGCTCCAGGTGGGTTTGGAAAGGCTGAACCCTGCCTGCAGGAGCTCCAGGTGGGTTTTTAGGGCTGAACCCCCCAGGTTTTGTGCAGGGGTGACCCTGGGGGCTGCTGCCCTCTGTTCCATGCACAGGGAGGGACAGAGCCAGGGGCAGTGACCCCGTGGGGGTGACAGTGGCTCTGTTGGGGGGACCCTGGGAGGGAGCAGCACACAGAGCCACCAGCAGTGTCCTTTCAGGTGTTATTTTTGTTTTTTAAGCCTGCCTGAGCGGCTGAGCCGGGCGGGAACACACCGAGGGTGCATGCAATGGCCTGAGGGGCAGGAGAGGCCTCGGGACAGCTCCCGGTGCTGGCTCCAGGTGGTGGAGATCGGTCACAGTTGCACGATGGTGATGGATGGGCTGGAACGGCCTCTTCTGAGGGGGGAGACATCCCTCGGTCGCAGGAGCATCCTCCGAGCCTGCGGCACCGGGAAACCCGTCAGGGACTGCGGGGATCCTGCAGAAATCACCCAGAAATCCCCCAGAGATCCTGCAGGGATCCTGCAGAAATCACCCAGAAATCCTGCAAAGACACTGCAGAGACCCCACAGGAATCCCACAGAAATCCCCCAGAGATTTCACCTGGCCCCAGAGCCAGCAGTGCTGGGAGCAGGGATGGGAACGGAGCTGGGAAGGGAATGGAGCCCCAGGAGGGGCTGAGGGAGCTGGGAAGGGAATGGAGCCCCAGGAGAGGCTGAGGGAGCTGGGAAGGGGCTCAGCCTGGAGAAAAGGAGGCTCAGGGGGACCTTGTGGCTCTGCACAAGTCCCTGACAGGAGGGGACAGCCAGGGGGGTCGGGCTCTGCTCCCAGGGAACAGGGACAGGACAAGGGGAAATGGCCTCAGGCTGGGCCAGGGCAGGCTCAGGGTGGACACCAGGAGGAATTTCTGCATGGAAAGGGTGCTCAGGCCTTGGCAGGGGCTGCCCAGGGAGGTTGGCAGTGCCCATCCCTGCAGGTGGCACCTGGATGTGGCACTGAGTGCCCTGGGCTGGGCACAAGGTGGGCACTGGGCACAGGTGGCACTGGATGGGCTGGGAGGGATTTTCCAGCCTGAATGATCCTGGGATTCTGTGAGGTTCCAGCAATCTCTGCCTGGAGCTGTTTGCAGTTCAGATCTCTGTCAATGACCTTCCTCAGGCCCTCTGTGATGGTTTGGGGTCATTTTCAGCAGGTGGAGCCCCCAGCTCTCTGCCCTGCAGCAGCTGCTCTGGACAAGGGGAAATGGCCTCAGGGTGGCACCAGGAGGAATTTCTGCATGGAAAGGGGGCTCAGGCCTTGGAACTGCTCAGGGAGGTTTGGGGTGCCCATCCCTGGAGGGTTTCAAAGCCCTGTGGCACTTGGGGACAGGGAAAACCTCTGGGGTCACCAAGTGCAATCCTCACCTTGTGCCCTGAGTGCCACCTCCAAACCTCCCTGGGCAGCCCCTGCCAAGGCCTGAGCACCCTTTCCATGGGGAAATTCTCCCTGCAGGAAGAGCCACCACGGTGTAAAGGGTTATTTTTGCTCTCCTTTTGTCCTTTCCCATTTTTCTGTAGGATCCAGGAGCCTGGCTGGTTCCTCTCCCTCGTTTCTCATGGTATCTCATTCACTCTCTCATGTGCTGGAGGCCCCACTGGGCTCTGGGGAGGGGGAAACTGGGGCTCCTCCTGTCCCCTCCAGCCCTGGGGGTGGCAGGGTCACTCATGTCCCTTTCTCCAAAGCCTTTCAGGGGTGAGGAAAGCCTCACTCTGTGGCTGCCCGTGCTGCCTCCCCCTCCAGCACTGCAATTTCACTCCTTCTTGAGTTACCAGATTGTTTCCCAGATCAGGCAGGACTTGAATTCCTAATGCAAAAACTGCCAGAAAGGCTCCTGAGCCCCTCTGGGGCTCTCTCCTTGCACTGCTGGGAGGTGGGGAAAAGGGCAAATCCCCTTTTTTCACTTGGCAGAGGATGTTTGGTGCGAGCTGCTGCTGGGATTATCCCACAGAATCCTGCTCTGGATCCACAACTGGTTCTCCTGGCCCCTGGGGATCAGGGAGAGGTGGAAGCTTTGTCCTGCCTGGTGCCTGCCATCCCCAGGGAGAGGGAGGGGGTCCCAGAGGAGGGTCCCTGCTGTCCCCATGTCCTGCTGTCCCCATGTCCTGCTGTCCCCTCTGGTGCATCCCCCTGCTGTCCCCATGTCCTGCTGTCCCCATGCCCTGCTGTCCCCTCTGATGCATCCCCCTGCTGTCCCCATGTCCCTGCTGTCCCCTCTGGTGCATCCCCCTGCTGTCCCCATGTCCTGCTGTCCCCATGTCCTGCTGTCCCCTCTGGTGCATCCCCCTGCTGTCCCCATGCCCTGCTGTCCCCATGTCCTGCTGTCCCCATGTCCTGCTGTCCCCATGCCCTGCTGTCCCCTCTGGTGCATCCAGGCAGGATTTTCTGCCTCCTGCCCACCGGGAGTGGTGATGGGCGTCATGGCAAACCTCCAGAGGCTGAGGAAACCCGAGCCTGCTCCTCGCAGCTTTTCAGGTGGGGCAGATAAGGATCTCCCTGGAGACACCGCAGGCTCCAGCCCTGCCCCTCCTGCCCTCCCTGCACCTGTCTGTCTGTCCATCTGTTGTGCCTGGTTATTAACTCGCGGCCCTGCTTTTCTGGGGGCAGACAGGGTATTTTTGGTCTGTCTGGACAGCGTCCATCACCACGGGCTCCTGTTTCCTCTCCTTACAGAAGGGACAATAAATGGGAGATAAGGCTGGCAGAGATGGGGGTGATGGCGTCTGCCCACCCTGGAGAAAGCTCAGAGCCCTTTGCAGAGGCTGAAGGGGCTCCAGGAGAGCTGCAGAGGGACTGGGGACAGGGATGCAGGGACAGACCCAGGGAATGGCTCCCAGTGCCAGAGGGCAGGGCTGGATGGGAGATTGGGAATGAGGAATTGTTCCCTGGCAGGGTGGGCAGGCCCTGGCACAGGGTGCCCACCCTGGATCCCTGGCAGTGCCCAAGGCCAGGCTGGACCATTCTGGCACAGTGGAAGGTGTTTCTGCCATGGCAGGCATGCCACTGGATGGGATTTAGGATCCCTTCCGACCCAACCCATTCCACAGTTCTGAGGAAAACATCCTTTTGAGTGGAGGGATGGGCAGGTGGGACCTTCCTGGGGCAGAAACAGGACAAGAGCAGGAGGTGACAGGAGCCCAGGAGGAGACAGGAGCCCAGGGGCTGGGACAGGTGTCCATCCTTACCTGAGCTGCTGTCCAGCCTGTGCTCCCTCCTAACCTGCAAAGAGGGAAGGACAGGTTAGCACGGGGAGCATTTCCTGTCCCACGAAATGAGGATGTGCCCCCAGCTCCTACTGCTGTGCTGGGACAGAATTCCCTTTATCCCTGCCCCTTCTCCCCAGGTGTCACACACATGAATTATGAAAAATCCTTCCCTTAGGGTTTTCCCTCCTGAGAAGCTGAGAGGCCTCAGGAACAAAATGTAAACAATGATTATCTGCTGCTGTGGAATGCAACAGGAGCGTCTGTGATTGGGCTCATGTGGCTGTTTGTAATTAATGGCCAATCACAGTCAGCTGGCTCGGACAGAGAGCCCCAGCCACAAACCTTTGTGATCATTCCTTTTCTATTCTTAGCCAGCCTTCTGATGAAATCCTTTCTTCTATTCTTTTAGTATAGTTTTAATGTAATATATATCATAAAATAATAAATCAGCCTTCTGGAACATGGAGCCAGATTCTGTTCCCTCACCCTGGGACCCCTGTGAACACCACACACCCAGCACCACAGAGAAGAAAGATCCTGCCTCAGTTTCCCTGTCATTCCCACCCTGGGCTTTGATCCCGGTGCCCTCAGCCCCTCCAGGTGCCACCTCCCCGGTGCCATGGTCCCTCCCTGTCCCTGCTGTCCTGGGCAGCTCAGCTGGGCCCAGGGTGGCCTCTCTGGTGCCAGGCACAGGGGCAGGGCTGTGCCCTCCTTGCCAGGAATGCCACGGGAACCACAGAGCCTGACAGGGACACGTCACTGCCGCGGGGTCACCTCGGTGTCCCCGTGCCAGGCTGCCCCTGCCAGCCTGTCCTGGCACCTGGGCACCTCCCCAGGGCTTGGCCCTGTCCCTGCTGAGCTGCACGAGGGTCTCACAGGGCGTTTCTCCAGCCTGGGGATGTCCCAGGGGCACAGCCCCCTCTGCCAGCTCGGTGCCACCCCAAACATGCCAGGGACTGTCCTCTGGGGACAGGGGGATGCAGGAGCTCAGCTTTGGCCAGGATGGGCAGGGGCATTCCATGGAATCCTGGAATGACCTCGGAGCCCCCCCAGTGCCAGCCCAGCCATGGCAGGGACACCTGGGACTGTGCCAGGGTGTGCCAGTGTCCGGCCCGGCCCTGGGCACTGCCAGGGAGGCAGGGTGGGCACCCTGTGCCAGGGCTGGAATTTCAAACAGGGTATTTTTGTTCAGGAAATGCAATGGATCAGAAAGCTCTGCTGTTCCCAGCAGTCTGAGCGGAACCCAGGGGTTTGGTCCCCCTTGCAGTGGTGCCAGGGTTATAAAACCCAAATGGGCAGCAAGGAAGGGACAAGGACGTGGTGAGTCTGAGGTGGCACTGTCACAGGGTCGCATCCTGGCACTAAGGGGGAGAAGCAGCAGGAGCTGGCCAGCCCCTGGCAGAGCTGCTCCCACCTGGGCTAACAGCTGGCAGGGAAGCTGTGCCTGCACGGAGCCAGGGGGGATGCACAGGGAGCAGCACCGAGGCTGGGCTGCCGTGGTGGCACATCTGAGCCATCCCCAGGATGGGACATGGAGGAGGCTCTGCCAGCTCCCAGCTGCGCCCCCAGAGCCCGGAGACCTCGGGGACACCTCTGGGGACACTGCTCTGTGATCCCAAACCACAGGGGATGCACCGAGTGGGATTTGTGACACAAATCAAAGCGGGAAACGTGTGTGCAACAAATCCTCCTCGTAGAGGATTCATCCCCCAAATCCAGCCCTGCTCCACTGAAGGTCAGCCTCTCCAGCAGGGAAGGGAGGGCTGGGGTTCATTAATTGGGAATAAAACAAAAACACAGCAGGGGAATAGGAAATAACCACATGGAGAAACTTGTGAGGAAGCCCAAGGATGATGCTGTCCCTAGGTGTGGCATTAAATCAAAACAAGGTCGATTTGGAATGGATATTGGGCAGGAATTGTTCCCTGGGAGAGTGGGCAGGCCCTGAGTGCCCAGAGAAGTGCCCCTGGATCCCTGGCAGTGCCCAGGGCCAGGCTGGGCAGGGCTGGGAGCACCTGGGACAGTGGGAGGTGTCCCTGGCATGGCAGGGGTGGCACTGGGTGGGCTTTGAGGTCCCTTTCCCATCCAAACCGTTCTGGGGTGATTCTCTGAGTCCGTGGCAGTGAGGACCAGCCCCTGCCATGGTTTTGGTGGGGTTCAGGGGCTGGGGACCCCCTGAGCTGCTTTTTCCTATTGTTCATCCCAAAAGGAGAACGCTGCTGAACGAGGGCTCACTGTGGGCTCCCCACCCCTGCAGCCCCCTGGCCACAGCTCCCTGGCTCTGGTGCCACCCCTCCCTGCTGTCCCCCAGCCCCTGCAGCTCCACACTGATCATTCCTGGCTCTCCCTGCCAGAGGCTGACCTCACCGGCTCTGGGACTGCAATAAAGTGCTTTTTCCCCTGGCAGGGACAGTATTTACATTCCACACCGAGGCTCTTGGACCCGGCTCTGCTCTTGGACACGTCTGGGGAGAGTTTGTGCTCCATCTCTGCTCCATCCACCATCTGCCGCGCCTCAGCCTCCCCCTGCCCCGTTTCCCATGCCAGACACAATGCATATTTGGAAAGAGCCGCGCGGATCATCTGCTAAGCATCTCAAATATTCCAGTGATGAGGAATGTTCTGGGGCAGAGAGGGTCCTGAGAGCCGGGTCTGCTCTGAAAAACTCCCGTTTGAGCCCAAATCCAGCTCCCCGCCGCGCTCAGCCACGGGTGGGCAGAGGAACGGAGCAGCTCCAAACACCTGGGTGCCCTGCAGGAGGCAGGGATGGGGAAGCCCGGGGCAGTGAGCTGTGCCGGGAGCAATGCCGCAGCAGCTGAGCCAGCAGGAAACGTGTGTGTAACAAAAGCAGCCTCCAAACCCTGCTCTGTTGATGCTGGAGTGGGGCTTGGCTCGAGTGAGACAAACGCCGGCGCTGATTCACACCCGGCCAAGGCTGTTCCTCTGTTTGGGTTTGGAACGTGCAGAGCAGGAGCCAGGAGAGCCCTGAGGGAGGTCCTGGCCCTGGGAGGAGCCTCCTGGTGGCTCCTGGAGCGTGAGGAGAGGAGCAGACGCTGGCACTGCCTCCCTCGGGCTGCCCTGAAAACCCCGAGGCCACGAGGATCCCTCCCAGCGCTGGGGTAACTCCTGGGATGGACACGGTTCCTCAGCACAGGGGGAGAGCCTGGGACACCAGGGACACGGGGGTGACAGGGAGGGACCTCCTGAGACACTGGTGGCACTGCCTCTGGGATCCCCACTGGCACAGGGACACTGCGGCCAAGGTCACCATGGGATGGATCCCCACTGGCACAGGGACACTTGTCCTGCCATGGTCACCCTGGGATGGATCCCCACTGGCACAGGGACACTTGTCCTGCCAAGGTCACCCTGGGATGGATCCCCACTGGCACAGGGACACTTGTCCTGCCAAGGTCACCCTGGGATGGATCCCCACTGGCACAGGGACACTTGTCCTGCCATGGTCACCATGGGATGGATCCCCATTGGCACAGGGACACTTGTCCTGCCAAGGTCACCGTGGGATGGATCCCCACTGGCACAGGGACACTTCTGCCAAGGTCACCCTGGGATGGATCCCCATTGGCACAGGGACACTTGTCCAGCCATGGTCACCCTGGGATGGATCCCCATTGGCACAGGGACACTTGTCCTGCCAAGGTCACCCTGGGATGGGTTTCTCACAGCCCCTGGAGCAGCTCCTCCTCCTCTCTCACATTTCCATGTGTGACCCTTGCTGTGAGAAAAGCTGAGCACAGGACAGGACTGTAACACTGGCCTGTGGCAGCTGCTGGGGACAGGGACCAGGGCTGGGAGGTGACACATGCCAGGGCAGAGCCACAACACCTGCCGGGGGCTGCTCCAGCAGAGCCACCTGCATCCAGAGCCACCTGCACCCACAGCCATCTGATCCAGAGCCATCCACCTGCACCTGGGGACATCCACCTGCACCTGGGGACATCCACCTGCACCTGGAGACATCCACCTACACCCAGAGCCATCCACCTGCACCTGGGGACATCCACCTGCACCTGGAGTCACTTGCACCCAGAGCCACCCACCTGTTCCTCCACCTGCACCTGGGGACATCCACCTGCACCCAGGGACATCCACCTGCACCTGGGACATCCACCTGCACCCAGGGACATCCACCTGCACCTGGGACATCCACCTGCACCCAGGGACATCCACCTGCACCTGGGACACCCACCTGCACCCAGGGACATCCACCTGCACCTGGGACATCCACCTGCACCCAGGGACATCCTCCTGCACCTGGGACACCCACCTGCACCCAGGGACATCCACCTGCACCTGGGGACATCCACCTGCACCTGGGACATCCACCTGCACCCAGAGCCACCCACCTGCACCCAGAGCCACCCACCTGCACCCAGGGACATCCACCTGCACCCAGGGCCCCCCGAGGGGTGCAAAGGGAGGCAGTGAAGCCCCAGAGGAGTGGTCAGAAATCGCTGCAGAGCTCTCAGACAGGTTTGTCCCCTCACCTCTATCCTTTCCATTCTGCAGCTTCTCTGTTTCTTCCTCGTCTTCTTCCTCTGCTTCAGGAAAAAACACAGAGAGGAAAAGCAGGCATGAGACAGGGGGGTGAGAGGAGAGAGGCAATTGTGGAATTGTTGGGGGTGGGAAATCCCTCAGACCATCGAGTCCACTTTCCTCCCAGTTCCCAAGGCCACCAGTGCCCCATGTCCCCAAGTGCCACATCCACAGGGCCTTTAAACCCCTTCAGGGTTTTTATTTTATTTATTTTATTTATTTATTTTTATTATTTTAAAAATATAATAAATATTGTTTTGTTATATTCTATGTGGTAACTGGAGGGGAATATCAAATGCAGGCTGAACTAAAGAAGCATGGTTGCACCATGAGGTCAGATTTTTGAATTTACTGTGATAGGGAGTAACATCTTCAAACAAACATTTATTTTCCCCTGCATTAATTAAAATTAATAAAATAAATTAAATATACAATATTTATATATTATATATTTCATAAATATTATATATAATAAATTATATAATACATATAAATATTATATATAATATTTATATATAATTATATATAATTATATAAAAAGATAATATATTATCTTTTAATGTAATAATAATATAATGTTATATTATATTATATTATATTATATTATATTATATTATATTAATTATAATAAAATAAATAAATAAATAAAATTAAAATTATTTAAATAATTAAATGTAAAAAAAAATAAATTAAATTTTACACAATAGGTCATGTACATAGAGCCAAGTCTCTCCAATCCTTGAGGCTCTGAAGATGCCTTGGGAAGGTGAGGAACCCACTGTTCCCATACACCCACAGGAACATACAGATTATTTGGGGATGATCCCATAAATGTGCCTGATATTTGAATATCTCTTGGAATTGGCCGAACACCCACTGGTTTTGGCCAAAACCACCAACCAAACAGGTGGGAAATGGTTTCTTGGGGGTCGTGTTGGACAAATATTTGCTATCTAAACCTGAAGCAATAGCTGAAGTCACCCAAACATTCATTTTAGATTGGCTAAAGCAGCTGGAGAAACAAACAGCTGCAGACCCAGAGGTGTTTGGGGTGGGTGTGACCAGAGGGGACCTCACAGACACATCCTTGGTGGCTTTGAGAGCAGCATGGTGACACATGGGGGTCACACAGCTCCAGTGGGTCCTTGAAGGGAGAGCTGAGGAGATCAGGCAGCTCTGGAATGAGCAAAACTGGGACCTGGAGCTCAGTGTGGGCTCAGGAACAGCCAGCAAAGGAATTGCCTTGGTTCCCTGCAGAGCAGCAGCCCTGAACCTGCCACTTTGGAGCTCGCATAGAGCAACAACGGAGTAAAAGTGCAGTAAAAATGGAGTAAAAATGGAGTAAAAATGGAGTAAAAATGGAGTAAAAATGGATCAGTGTTTGCCCAGCAGCACCGGGAGCGTGAGAGGCACTGTGGTGTGGCTGTGGCTCTCTGGTGTGGTTGTGGCACTGCGGTGTGGCTGTGGCACTGTGGTGTGGCTGTGGCACTCTGGTGTGGCTGTGGCACTGTGGTGTGGCTGTGGCACTGCAGTGTGGCTGTGGCACTTTGGAGTGGCTGTGGCACTCTGGTGTGGCTGTGGCACTGTGGTGTGGCTGTGGCACTGTGGAGTGGCTGTGGCACTGTGGAGTGGCTGTGGCACTTTGGAGTGGCTGTGGCTCTCTGGTGTGGCTGTGGCACTGTGGTGTGGCTGTGGCACTGTGGTGTGGCTGTGGCACTTTGGAGTGGCTGTGGCTCTCTGGTGTGGCTGTGGCACTGTGGTGTGGCTGTGGCACTGTGGTGTGGCTGTGGCACTGGAGTGGCTGTGGCACTTTGGAGTGGCTGTGGCACTGTGGAGTGGCTGTGGCACTTTGGATGTGGCACTCTGGTGTGGCTGTGGCACTTTGGATGTGGCACTCTGGAGTGGCTGTGGCTCTCTGGTGTGGCTGTGGCACTGTGGTGTGGTTGTGGCTCTCTGGTGTGGCTGTGGCACTGTGGAGTGGCTGTGGCACTGTGGTGTGGCTGTGGCACTGTGGTGTGGCTGTGGCACTCTCCTGTGGCTGTGGCACTGTGGTGTGGCTGTGGCACTTTGGATGTGGCACTCTGGAGTGGCTGTGGCACTCTGGAGTGGCTGTGGCACTGTGGTGTGGCTGTGGCACTCTCCTGTGGCTGTGGCACTTTGGAGTGGCTGTGGCACTGTGGTGTGGCTGTGGCACTCTCCTGTGGCTGTGGCACTGTGGTGTGGCTGTGGCACTCTGGAGTGGCTGTGGCACTGTGGTGTGGCTGTGGCACTGTGGTGTGGCTGTGGCACTTTGGAGTGGCTGTGGCACTGTGGTGTGGCTGTGGCACTCTCCTGTGGCTGTGGCACTGTGGTGTGGCTGTGGCACTCTGGTGTGGCTGTGGCACTTTGGAGTGGCTGTGGCACTCTCCTGTGGCTGTCCCACTGGGGGACATGGGGCAGTGGTGGCCTTGGCAGTGCTGGGGGAACAGTTGGGCTCAGGGGCCTGGAGATCTTTTTCACCCTCGGTGATTTTGTGATTCTGTGATTGTGTGACTCCACAGCTCCATCACAGAATCATGGAATATCCTGAGCTGGAAGAGAGCCCCAGGTCCATGAGTCCACACCCTGTCCCTGCCCAGACCAACACCAACAACCCCACCCTGGGCATCCCTGGCAGTGCTGCCCAAAGGCTCCTGGAGCTCTGGCAGCCTCAGTGCCCATCCCTGGGCAGCCTGGGCAGTGCCAGCACCCTCTGGGGATGAACCTTTCCTGCTCTCCAGCCATCCCTCCCCAGCACCATGGCAGGAGAAGGTGGCTGGGGCCATCAGGGCACCCTGGGCGCCATGGGAGGATGGGGTGGTGCTGCTGTGAGTGTCCCCTCCTGGGACAGGGACAGGGACAGGGACAGGGAAAGGGAAAAGGGAAGGGAAGGGAAGGGAAGGGAAGGGAAGGGAAGGGAAGGGAAGGGAAGGGAAGGGAAGGGAAGGGAAGATCCCAGCCCTCCCCACGCTGCAGGAGCTGTCTGTTCCCACAGCTCCCCTCGGGACACGACGTGTGAAATCCTGCTGGCTCCATCAGCTGAGGATAACTCATGCTCTTCCTCATTTGCACAAATGACACCATCGCAGACACTTCCAGGGGAGCCTTCCCTGCTCTCTGCATCTCCTCCAGCACGAGCCTGTCAGCAGCTCCATTCTCATTCCATTCCCACTCCCTGGTGAGCCACACAGCTTTGGAGGGCCCTGGCATGGCTGGTGGCCAGGGATGGACCCTGGGGGTGGCTGCAGCTGTGTCAGGGGTTTGGGATGGAGATCAGGGAAAGCTGTGGGCAATGCCCTCAGGCACAGGCTGGGATTGTTGGGGTGTCCTGGGCAGGGTCGGCAGCTGGATCCCTGTGGCTCTGACTCAGGCTGTTCCACAATTCTGTGACTCTACAACACTCCCTGTGCTCTGGAAAGCAAAAAGGGACGAGTGCAGAGCCTGGGCAGAGGTTTGCTCTCCGTGTTTGAGCCTTGGGGGCAGAGCTGAGGTGATTTATGGGGGAGCTGGTGGCCTTGGCACGGCCCTGCTGGTGCTGTGTCATCCATGGACAGCTTTATTAACTGGAGCTGCCTCTGCTGCCAGGACATGGGGCTGGAGGGGGATTTACTGCTGGGCAGTGAGACCCCCCTGTTCATCCCTGCAGGCTCCACCACCACCACGGCAGAGCCTCGTGGGTCACCCAAAATGTGTGGGGAATTTGGTGCTGGCTCCAGCAGGGAGCAGGGACAGACACAGGACATTTCTGTTCTTCCTCCTCAGCACCAAAACCAGCCCAGAACAGATCCACAGCATCCTTCGCCTTGCCAAAGGCAGGAACAGACACAGGGCACCTCTCTTCCTCCTCCTCAGCACCAAAACCAGCCCAGAACAGAAACACAGCATCCTTCACCTTGCCAAAGGCAGGAACAGACACAGGGCACCTCTCTTCCTCCTCCTCAGCTGTAAAACCAGCCCAGAACAGAACCACAACACCTTCACCTTGCCAAAGGGCAGGAACAGACATGGGGCACCTCTCTTTTTCCTCCTCAGCTGTAAAACCAGCCCAGAACAGAACCACAACACCCTTCAACTTGGAAAAGAGCAGGAACAGACACAGGGCACTTCCCTTCTTATTCAGCACCAAAACCAGCCCAGAACAGAACCAGAACCACAGTACCTTCACCTTGCCAAAGGGCAGGGACAGACACAGGACATTTCTGTTCTTCCTCAGCACCAAAACCAGCCCAGAACAGAACCACAGCACCTCCACCTTGCCCAAGGGCCTCCACAGAGTCCAAGCTGTGACTGCTCCCGTTTGTCCCCAGCCCAGAGCACTGAGTTCAGTCCATCCCTGGGCACATCCAGGGATGGGACTGCACCCTGGAGAGCCCTCTCAGAGCTGACAGCCCTGGAGAGCCCTCTCAGAGCCTGACAGCCCTTTCTTTCCATGCAGAAATCCCTCCTGGAAGCAGGATTTAGTGCTGCAGCACTGCATGGTCCCAGCCCTGCTGGTCAGGAGACACTTCCCTGGGAGAGGCAGGAGCTGCCCCAGCCCCAGAGGGGTGTTCAGCTCCCCTGGCACGGGGAACAGGCTCAGAGGGACTAATTAGCTGTTTTCCATGTCATTGTTTAACCACAAGGGATGAAAGTGGCCTCCTGTACAGTTATTGAGACGTGGTTGCATCATCTGATGGGGAGGCACAGCAGGGTCTCACCTGCTGCCCAGGTACTGCAGGAATCTGGGGACACTCACCCCAAAAACCTGCTCTGCCTTGTGACTGTGTCTTTAGATCATCACCCAGCACTGCCCAGGGAGCGGTGTTGGGTGTAAAAGTGATTTTTCACTGAGAACGTGGACATGCAACCTCACATTACAGAAAACAACGGAACAGAAATAACAGTTAATAGAAAAACAGTTTTGACAGAAGATACATCTAAGGACAAATCTCCAAGCTGTGGCTCAGCCCTTACCTGAGTGCAGCTCCTTCACCAGCGAGGACATGGTGTTGGTGATGGAGTCAGCTGCCACCAGCAGGTCATTGCGCAGGTTCCTCCTCGTACCTGGCAGGGACACACAGAGGGTCTGCAGGGGCTGCACTGCCACTGCCACTGCCCCCAGGGTCCCCCGTCCCCACCTGGGGGGGCTCCCAAAGCAGGGGAGATGGGTCTGCAACAGCCCTGTGTGCCCCATGCACTGATCACCCTGTGACAGTGACACTGACAGTGACACAGTGACAGTGACAGTGACACAGTGACAGTGACACAGTGACAGTGACACAGTGACAGTGGCACACACAGCATCGGCAGGGGCTGCACTGCCACTGCCCAGGGTCCCCTGAACCCAATTTAGCCTCACTGTCCCCACCTGGACTGCCCCAAAGCAGGGGAGATGGAACTGGAACAGCCCCGTGTGCCCTATGCCCTGATCACCCTGGGACAGTGACACTGACAGTGACACAGTGACAGTGACAGTGACACAGTGACAGTGACACAGTGACAGTGGCAGTGACACAGTGACAGTGACACTGACAGTGACACAGTGACAGTGACAGTGACAGTGACACAGTGACAGTGACACAGTGACACTGACACAGTGACACTGACAGTGACAGTGACACAGTGACAGTGACACAGTGACAGTGACAGTGACACAGTGACAGTGACACAGTGACAGTGACAGTGATAGTGACACAGTGACAGTGACACAGTGACAGTGGCACACACAGCATCGGCAGGGGCTGCACTGCCACTGCCCAGGGTCCCCTGAACCCAATTTAGCCTCACTGTCCCCACCTGGACTGCCCCAAAGCAGGGGAGATGGAACTGGAACAGCCCCGTGTGCCCTATGCCCTGATCACCCTGGGACAGTGACACTGACAGTGACACAGTGACAGTGACAGTGACAGTGACACAGTGACAGTGACACAGTGACAGTGACAGTGACACAGTGACAGTGGCACACACAGCATCGGCAGGGGCTGCACTGCCACTGCCCAGTGTCCCCTGTCCCCACCTTGGGCTGGCTCCCAAAGCAGGGGAGATGCAGGAGCAGTCCCTTGTGCCCCATGCCCTGATCACCCTGGGACAGTGACAGTGCAGTGGCAGTGACAGTGGCAGTGGCAGTGACAGTGGCACACACAGCATCGGCAGGGGCTGCACTGCCACTGCCCAGAGTCCCTTTTCCCCACCCGAGCTGGCTCCCAAAGCAGGGGAGTACAGGAATCTGTTTTTTGCTGACGGAGTGACAAAACTATCTTTTGTCTTTTTAAAAAGGAAATAAGTTTAGGAGTTTTTATTTTTGATTGGGTGAAAAAGGTGTTTTATAGGGTTTGGGGGACTTCATTTTAAACTTAAGGATAGTTAATTGGACAGGAGCTGAAAAGTCCTGTCTGAGCAATTTACTAGAGAAAGAAGAGAACAAAGAAACTAACAGCTTTTATGAGGTGTTTTACCAGGGCCATGAGGGTTTTTTGCACTTAGATTAGTTTTTCTCTGTAAAGCGTTTTGTTATTTTGCCTTTTATTAAAACTTTTTTGTTTCTAACAGTGCCACAAAAACCATCCTGCTGATTTCATGCCTTCTAAGGTAGCTGAGCTATCTTGGGTGTGAAATAAATCTCCAAAAGCTTATGAGACCTAACTCAAAGAGATTCCTATTTCAGGGGAGATGGATTCACCCTGGAACAGCTCCGTGTGCCCCATGCCCTGATCACCCTGTGACAGTGACAGGGACAGTGACAGTGGCAGTGGCAGTGACAGCCCCTGGCTGCTCCTCCCACCCTCAGGGCTGTGAGCTCCAAGTGGGATCAAGGGTTGGAATTCTCCCCCTTTCTGGAGGAAGGAATCCTCTTCCTCACAGGGCTCTGTGCTGGCCCTGGTGACCCTGAGCTGCCTGGACACTCCCTGGTCACCCTGGGGGACAGCAGCAGTGCCCTGGTCACCCTGGGGGACAGCAGCAGTGACCTGGTCATCCTGTGACAGTGACCTGGTCACCCTGTGACAGTGACAGTGACCTGGTCACCCTGGACAGCAGCAGTGACCTGGTCACCCTGTGACAGTGCCCTGGTCACCCTGTGACAGTGACAGTGACCTGGTCACCCTGGACAGCAGCAGTGCCTTGGTCACCCTGGGGGACAGCAACAGTGACCTGGTCACCCTGTGACAGTGACCTGGTCATCCTGTGACAGTGACAGCGACCTGGTCACCCTGGACAGAAGCAGCAGTGCCCTGGTCACCCTGTGACAGTGACAGTGACCTGGTCACCCTGGACACCAGCAATGACCTGGTCACCCTGTGACAGTGACCTGGTCACCCTGTGACAGTGACAGTGCCCTGGTCACCCTGGACAGCAGCAGCACTGACCTGGTCACCCTGTGACAGTGACAGCGACCTGGTCACCCTGGACAGCAGCAGTGCCCTGGTCACCCTGTGACAGTGACCTGGTCACCCTGTGACAGTGCCCTGGTCACCCTGTGACAGTGACAGCGACCTGGTCACCCTGTGACAGCGACCTGGTCACCCTGGACAGCAGCAGTGCCCTGGTCACCCTGTGACAGTGACAGCGACCTGGTCACCCTGGACAGCAGCAGCACTGACCTGGTCACACTGCTGGACCAGTGACCACCAGTGGCCCCATCACCAGTGGCCACAGCTGGGCCAGGTGAGCCAGGAGAGCATAGGCACACAGCCGTGTTATTGTTTAGAATAAAAAGAAATTTAAGAAAGTAATACAAAACTTTTTGTATCACTAATGATCTATTAAACTACTAAAAAACTAAATATGTTTTTGTGAAACACACATGTTAAAGATAAAAAACTTAATTTTTTTTTAAATTAACAAAAAAGAAACAAACAAAACCACTAATTTTGTGTAGTGGTTTCGGTTTGTTAATTTTAGATTTTTTGAGTTTTTTTAATGAGTATGGTGGTTTTTACTGTTGGTTAATTATTAATGTATTTCTTTTTTTTGTTGTGAGATAGGATTAGGAGAAAGGTAAAGTAAGTTTAAGATTTTAAAAGGTATAAAGGAAATTTTAAACTTTATTTCTTTTTATAATTGATAAAAAATTATTTTAATGCATTTATTTTTTTGTTGTGAGATAGGATTAGGAGAAAGGCAAAGTAGATTTAAGATTTTAAAAGAGCCTAAAGAAAATTTTAAATTTCATTTCTTTATATTATCGATAAAAAAATATTTTTAAAAATTATTTTATTTTTTTTTTCTACCTGGCACAGGGATCACCCCACAGGGCTGTGGGGCCTCCTGAAGGCCACATCTCCCTTGGATCTGGGATGTGCCCATCCCTGGAAGGACCCAAGGCCAGGCTGGAGCTACCTGGGGTGGTGTCCCTGCTGTGGAGCAGCTGGACAATGTCACCAAGCCCACCCAGACATCTCCTGCCTGGGACACTCAATTATTTTATTAAGTGAAAAAATGGACATTTTCTTCTGCTTCCTGTGCTCTCCACTGGCTCAGCCCTGCCTGATTTTGTGTGGTTAATATGAAACAGCACTAATTGTGCAGATTGCCTTTCCGTAGGAGCATTCCAGGAAGGTGATGGCAGAGGATTTTCTCCTGCAAGAGCATCAGCCCCACCGTGGTTATCACGAGAGGAGCCTTGCTGTGGGCACTGGTGGATCCAAGGGTTCCCCAGGGACTGTCTTCTTCTCTTCCAAGGTGGCCAACAGCAGGATTGATTTTCTAATTAGATGGTGGCCTCTGCATCTGAGCATTTCACCCAGAAACCACCAGGTTTTATTCTAAACCCACACTTGGTCACCATCCCAGTGCAACCTCGGTGATGCTCTGCTGGGTGGAACATCAGGAGATCATCTAAGGAGGGAACTTTTCCAATCTCAAGACTGTAAGACCGAGATCTCTGGGGTTCAGTTCTTCAAAGCTTTCCTGCTCCAGAGATCCCCCCAGTAATGGGGCAGCTCGTGGGAGGAAAAATGAGCCCTTGGTGTGCCTGCTCTCTGTGCTCTCAGCACAGCGAGAGGTGCAACCATCACATTTTTAATGTCTGGTGGATGTGCAAAAGGCAGCAGGAGTAACTGAAATGCTTTTGTTGAAGTACAATCAGGGTGCTGAGGGTTGTCTTGGGTTTGTTTTGGTCCCCACTGACAGCTGGCTCCTCACAACACATATCTGGGATGCTGTCAGGTGTTAAAAACCTGGAAAAGCCACAAGTTAAAAACCTGGGAAAGCCACTAGTTTAAAAACCTGGGAAAGCAACAAGATAAATACCTGGTAAAGCCACAAGTTAAAAATCTGGGAAAGCCACTAGTTTAAAAACCTGGGAAAGCAACAAGATAAAAAGCTGGGAAAGCCACAAGATAAAAACCTGGGAAAGCCATGAGTTAAAAACCTGGGAGAGCCACAAGATAAAAACTTGGAAAGCCACAAGTTAAAAACCTGGAAAATCACAAGTTAAAAACCTGGGAAAGCCACAAGTTAAAAACCTGGGAAAGCCATGAGTTAAAAACCTGGAAAAGTCACTAGTTAAAAACCTGGGAAAGCCACAAGATAAAAACCTGGAAAAGTCACTAGTTAAAAACCTGGGAAAGCCACTAGTTAAAAACCTGGGAAAGCCATGAGTTAAAAACCTGGAAAAGTCACTAGTTAAAAACCTGGGAAAGCCACAAGATAAAAACCTGGAAAAGTCACTAGTTAAAAACCTGGGAAAGCCACTAGTTAAAAACCTGGGAAAGCCATGAGTTAAAAACCTGGAAAAGTCACTAGTTAAAAACCTGGGAAAGCCACAAGATAAAAACCTGGAAAAGTCACTAGTTAAAAACCTGGGAAAGCCACTAGTTAAAAACCTGGGAAAGCCACAAGATAAAAACCTGGGAGAGCCACAAGTTAACCTGGAAAAGCCACAAGTTAAAAACCTGGGAAAGCCACTAGTTAAAAACCTGGGAAAGCCACTAGTTAAAAACCTGGGAAAGCCACAAGATAAAAACCTGGGAGAGCCACAAGTTAACCTGGAAAAGCCACAAGTTAAAAACCTGGGAAAGCCACAAGATAAAAACCTGGGAAAGCCACAAGTTCAAAACCTCAAAACACCACAGCAGGTCCTGAGGAAGGGGCAGTCCTTAGGGAGAGGCAGCAAGGTGCCCCTGATAGGTCCATCAGCTCAAGGAGAAGGTGAAGAACATGCTGGGGTGACTCTGCTAGAAGGGATTGCCCTGCCATGGCCTCTGCTCCTTCCCAGGAAAGGGCAGATGGACACAGATCCAACAGGGATGCCAGGGAAGGCAGGAAAATGAGCAAAGATCCAGCATGGCATGTTCTGCCATAATCAGGGGCTCCAAGCAGCTCAAAGACCATTCCCTCCCTTGTGCTCCTCACAAACACAGGGCAGGAGGAGCATGAAATGGATCCTGGGGTCCTCCTGGGGCACAGGGAGCTCTGTCCCCATCCTGGGCTGGGAAAGGAATCCTGTACATCTGCTGTGAGCACTGAAAAAGCACACTGTACCTGTCACACCTGCAGTGAGCAGTGATAGATACACACTGTACCTGTCACACCTGCAGTGAGCACTGAAAAAACACACTGTACCTGTCACACCTACAATAAAACCTGTGACACCTGCAGTGAGCACTGATAGATACACACTGTACCTGTCACACCTGCTGTGAGCACTGATAAATACACACTGTACCTGTCACACCTGC
The DNA here is from genome assembly GCF_027887145.1 of Ammospiza caudacuta. Classification (NCBI taxonomy): domain Eukaryota; kingdom Metazoa; phylum Chordata; class Aves; order Passeriformes; family Passerellidae; genus Ammospiza; species Ammospiza caudacuta. The sequence continues at coordinate 118,736,940 of NC_080595.1, read as the reverse complement.
AGTGAGCACTGCAAAAACACACTGTACCTGTCACACCTGCAGTGAGCACTGATAAATACACACTGCACCTGTCACACCTGCTGTGAGCACTGATAAACACACACTGTACCTGTCACACCTGCAGTGAGCACTGATAAATACACACTGTACCTGTCACACCTACAATAAAACCTGTGACACCTCCAGTGAGCACTGATAAATACACACTGTACCTGTCACACCTTCTTTGAGCACTGAAAAAACACACTGTACCTGTCACACCTGCAGTGAGCACTGATAAATACACACTGTACCTGTCACACCTGCAGTGAGCACTGATAAATACACACTGTACCTGTTAGACCTGCAGTGAGCACTGATAAATACACACTGTACCTGTCACACCTACAATAAAACCTGTGACACCTCCAGTGAGCACTGATAAACACACACTGTTACCTACAGCCTGTTTGGGTTGAGGTGCAGCCTCACTTCTGCCAGGTTCCTTCCCATGTTTGGTTTGTTTGGAGAAGGAACCTGGCCACCTGACAAAGGGATTTGATGCTTCCATTCACAATCTTCCCTCCCTGGGATGGGAAACCACGTCCAGCTGAGGTGGCCTGTCAGATTTTACAGAAACTAACCCCCTCTGCATCAGGTGAGGGTTCTCATTCACTGCCCAGGAATCAGGGATGTGATTCCCAGCAGGATTTCCCAGGGAACACCACCAGGTCCACACAGATAATCACAGAAATATTGAAGTTGGAATAGACCTCCGAGACCATCAAATGCAGCCTTTGTGGATTGCTGTCCGTCCCTTGGCTCTGCCCACAATGTGCCATAGGGACAGGAGGATTTTCTGTCCTTTCTCCACTGGCAGAGAGGAGAACATTAGGGACAGGTGGAGGTGCAGCTTCCAAGAGGGGATGTCCACAAAGAACCTCCATGTCTGCCACAGATGGGAACACCAGGCCCTGCTGCTGTGCTGCTCCCAGCTAGCTCCACATTCCAGGATGCTCCTATGGCACTAAAGATGAAAGGCTCTGGATGGGCCAACAAGGAGAAAAGAGCCTTGAAACCCCTTGTGTTTCTTCTGGCAGTCCAACCACCAGGTTTGTAAACACAACAGGTTTGTAAGGTTTTATTCTGAAATGATTTGTGGGCATAACTTCCCTTCGTGGAAGATCATCTTTAGAAAAACAAATTAACTTCATTAAGTTCAAAAGATTCAAAGTGTGCCCCCAGATTTGGTCCAGGGCACAGGAAAGGGGCTTGTGATGATTGCCTTGGAATGGTCAGTTATGTGTGTGTTGTACGTGGGATCAGGGGATGGTGTGGGTGGGAAGGACCTTAAGGATCACCTGGTTCCAAAACCTCCAGGGACATCTTCCCCTGTCCCAGGGTGTCCCAATGTCCAGCCTGGCCTTGGGCACTGCCAGGGATCCAGGGGCAGCCACAGCTGCTCTGGGCACCATGTGCCAGGGCCTGCCCACCCTGCCAGGGCACAATTCCTCATTCCCAATATCCCATCCAGCCCTGCCCTCTGGCACTGGGAGCCATTCCCTGGCTCCTGTCCCTCCATCCTTGTCCCCAGTCCCTCTGCAGCTCTCCTGGAGCCCCTTCAGGCCCTGGCAGTGGCTCCAGGATGTCTCCAGAGCTCAGTTTGTCCCTTGAACCCCCCAGATGTGCCCCCCACAGGATTTGTGTGCTGAGAATCAGAAGCCCAGCCCGGAGCCATGGCAGGCAGCAGCACCTTGGGATGACAGGATGCCAACTGGGTTGGGTGAGAAGGGAGCTCAGAGCCCCCTCAGTGCCAGCCCTGCCATGGCAGGGACACCTGGGACTGTGCCAGGGTGTGCCGGTGTCCAGCCTGGCCTTGGGCACTGCCAGGGATCCAGGGATCTCTGCCCACTCTCCAGGGCACAATCCCTCCCCATGCCCGCTCCTTGCCATGGTGGCTCGTCCCCATGGTTGTCACCTTGTGTGAAGGCCTCGTGCACGTCGCCCCCGAGTCCCGGCAGCGCGTCCTGGGCCCCGTGTGTGGGTGTGGAGCCGGCTGAGGCCGAGCGTTGGAGCACGGGCCCGGCGGGTGGGCGGCCATGGGTGGGCGAGGGCTGGGCCGAGCCCGCGGCCTGCGCCTGCGGAGACACAGAGAGAGCCCTTGGCACGTGGGCACGGCTGGCACCGGCCCTGTGGGAACAAACACACACAGACAGGCACGGGGACACACACACACAGACACGCATGGGGAAACGGGCAGGGAGAGCCTGGGCCCTAAAGCCACAGACAGGCACCTGGAAACGGGCAGGGAGAGCCTGGGCCCCAAACACACACCGGGAAATGGGCAGGGAGAGCCTGGGCACTAAATACACAGACAGGCACTGGGAAATGGGCAGGGACAGCCTGGGCACTAAATACACAGACACGCATGGGGAAACGGGCAGGGAGAGCCTGGGCCCTAAAGCCACAGACAGGCACCTGGAAACGGGCAGGGAGAGCCTGGGCCCCAAACACACACCTGGAAATGGGCAGGGAGAGCCTGGGCACTAAATACACAGACAGGCACTGGGAAATGGGCAGGGACAGCCTGGGCACCAAACAGGGATAGCCTGGACCCCAAACACACACAGGGCAATGGGCAGGGACAGCCTGGGCACCAAACACACACAGGTGACAGGGACATGGGCAGGGACAGCCTGGGCACCAAACACACACAGGTGACAGGGCAGGGACAGCCTGGGCACCAAACACACACAGGTGACAGGGACATGGGCAGGGACAGCCTGGGCACCAAACACACACAGGTGACAGGGACATGGGCACGGACAGCCCGGGCACCAAACACACACAGGTGACAGGGACATGGGCAGGGACAGCCCGGGCACCAAACACACACAGGTGACAGGGACATGGGCACGGACAGCCCGGGCACCAAACACACACAGGTGACAGGGACATGGGCAGGGACAGCCCGGGCACCAAACACACACAGGTGACAGGGACATGGGCACGGACAGCCTGGGCCCCAGACACACACAGGTGACAGGGACATGGGCACGGACAGCCTGGGCCCCAGAGCGCTCCCATTGCCAGCAGGGATGGGGTGTGATGCACGGGCGGGGGCTGCTGTGGGAGGTGGTGGCACCACAGGCGTAGAGCTTCATTTACTTATTTTTAAATTGTGATGTATTTTCATGTATTTTTATCTATTTTTATCTGTTTTGAGATGTTTTTTACAAAATCACATGCTTTGTATGTTTTATGCAAGCATTTATATATTTATATAGTACATATGTAGATATTTATATATTTTTTCAGATTTATTTATATATTTATTAATATATTTATATTGTATGCTTATATATGTACATTTTACATATGGATATATTAATATATATACTTATATAATTTATATATGTAATATAATAATATATTACATATATATTTATACAAAAGTAATATGTATATATTCATATATAGTATTTATATACTACAAATGTATTACAAATATACTTGTAGTATATAAATGCTATATATTCACTATATATAAATATCTAATACTTCTATACTACGAATATATTTTTATATTTACATAAAATATATCTTTTTATACAGTGTATATATTTTATATAATATGCATTCTATATATTTATAAAATATTTAAATATTTTATAAATTATGCATATCTAAATGAAAATTTAGATTTTTAATATATTTATATATGTATCACATAACATTTATATAATACATACATATTTATACATTACATATGTAGGCATTTAATGTATTACATATATAGATATTTTATGTATTTTTACACTGCTATATTTTAGATCTAGTCATATAATTTGACTTGTTGCTGACAGAGTGAATTTTTAGATCTCATTTTACATTTTCTTCCAGTCTAGCCCACCCCATTCCTGCTGCGCCATCCCAACAACCTCCAGAGCAGCTCTGCAGGAGAGGTGACAGTGCTGTCCCCAACAGGGATGGTGGTGTCCCCTCAGTGTTGAGGGACAGCCCAGGGCTCTGCCAGGTGCTGCCCACGGCCTCGAGTCCCAAAAAATCCCAAAAACCCCAAAAAACCTGGGCTCCTGTAGGGCTTGGGGAACTCTGCCAGGCTCACTTGGCCAGGCTCCCCATGGAATTCCTCCATGGAATTACTTAATGGAATTTCTCCACCTCAAACCCAGCCCATTCCACCCCTGCCATGGCAGGGACACCTCCCACTGTCCCAGGGTGTCCCAGTGTCCAGCCTGGCCTTGGGCACTGCCAGGGATCCAGGGTGGGCACCATGTGCCAGGGCCTGCCCACCCTGCCAGGGAACAATTCCTCATTCCCAATATCCCATCCATTCCTACCAGGGAACAATTCCCAATTCCCAATATCCCATCCAGCCTTGCCAGGGAACAATTCCCAACTCCCAATATCCCATCCATCCCTGCCAGGGAACAATTCCCAATATCCTATCCATCCCTGCCAGGGAACAATTCCCAATTCCCAGTATCCCATCCATCCCTGTCCCCTGTCCCCCCACTCCAGCTGTGCCCACTCCTTGCACCAAGGCACACCGTGACCCCAGGCTGGCAGTGCCCACTCCTGTCACACCCCGACAAGAGGAAATGTTTTTGTCACCAAGGCTCCTGTTTGAGACACTCCCCCTACCCCGACATTCTTCGAGAAAGTGCCCCAAGCCCTGAAGGTTTCATGTCAATGGTTTGTCACCCCTGGCAGCAGCTGCCTGCCCTGATTTGCATTCCACGGCCAGCAGAGCAGCGGCGCTGGGAACGTCCCCCAGCTGCGGGTGACACGGGTGACACGGTTCCTGGAAAACACCCGGGCTGTCACAGCACATCCTGAGGGTGATGGGGACACGGGGACAGGGACAGGGCACGCTGCTCCCCCTCCCCGTGCAGCTCCTGGCGTGACCGAGCCTCGCGGGGCTCAAAGGGGGATCTGAAAGTTGTGGGGTCAGTGGAGCCTTGAGCTTTGCCTTCCTAGAAACACGTGCTGGCACAGCTGGGGCTCCCCAGCTGGAACAGCTCTCACTGCTGAGCCCAGAGCGGTGACAAAACAGCTCCTGGCTGGTGGAGGGTGACAAACACCCCCTTGGCACAGCACAGCAGCACTCAACTCCTGGGGCATCTTCCCAAGGACAGGCTGGGATTGTGGAGCCATGGAGCCACTGAGGCTGGAAATCCCTCTGAGACCACGGAGTCCAACCATCCCCAGCACTGCCCAGGCCACCACTGACCCCTGTCCCCAAGTGCCACATCCACAGGGCTTTGAAATCCCTCCAGGGATGGGGAGTCTGCCCTGCCTGGGCAGCTGTGCCAGGGATGGACAATTCCAGGTGGGAATTGTTCCCAACATCCACCCTGAGCCTGCCCTGGCACAGCCTGAGGCCGTTTCCCCTTGTCCTGTCCCGGGAAAGGAAAGGGAAAGGGAAAGGGAAAGGGAAAGGGAAAGGGAAAGGGAAAGGGAAAGGGAAAGGGAAAGGGAAAGGGAAAGGGAAAGGAAAGGAAAGGAAAGGAAAGGAAAGGAAAGGAAAGGAAAGGAAAGGAAAGGAGCTGCTCTGCTGAGAGAGCAGGGGCAGCAGGGCTGTGCCAGCCTGGTGTGGGAGGACACAGAGCCGTGCCCCTACAGGGCTGGGCACAGCCCAGAGGCACCACGGGACCTCTGTGGGTTCAGTGTCCCCATTCCCTGGCACAGCTGTGCTGGGCTCTGCTCCTCCACAGAGCTCCCAGGGTGGGGAACTCCAGGATGCCTTTGGGAAACAGAGCCGAGGTGGAGCTGAACAAGTTTGGGGTGGGGAACTCCAGGATGCCTTTTGGAAACAGAGCCAAGGTGGAGCTGAACAGGTTTGTGAACTCCTCTGGCTCTGCTTTGGAGCTGCAGCCCCAGAAAACCCCAGCAATTCCTGACTGATTCCATGTCCTTCCTGGAACCTGCACCGGGAGGACACACAAGATGGATTTCCATTTAGAAAAACCACGGAGGGAACCTCTGACCTGGCTCCTGAAATATTTGGGAGTCAACTTCGATTTATTGTCCCTGGCTTATGGAGCCTTGTACACAAGAGCTGTGAGGTTTAACCTAAAATGCCATTTCCAGGGAAAAGGGCTGTGCCCTGAGCAGGGATCAGCTCCAGGGGAAGGGTGGATGGAAGGGAAGCAGCGCCCATAGGAGCCTTCCCCAGCTCTCCAAGAGGACTTCACCATCACCTCCCTCAGCCCAGCAGTTCAGCTGGAGGTCCCCCACCCTCTGGGGAGCTGCTGCCAAATTTTCCACAACCACTGCGACAGAGAAAAGCTTTAAAGGAGAACAGGATGGAAAAAGCCTCCAAAAATTTGGGTTGCGTTGAGAAGGATGAAAGTTTGACCAGAAAGTCTCACAGATATGTGTGCTTAACAGAAAGATTTTTAAATGTGGAGTCTGATGAAGGAATAGAGATGGAAGCAAGTTTTGATATAGAAGAAAAGACTTTCTGAGCCAGTCTTGCTGGATAACCAAGGAAGCAACGGGTGTGTTAGTTAGAAGGGGTTTGTATGGCTTAGAGCAAAGGATAAACCCACCCCAAACAAGAAGAAAGAAAGAAAGAAAGAAAGAAAGAAAGAAAGAAAGAAAGAAAGAAAGAAAGAAAGAAAGAAAGAAAGAAAGAAAGAAAGAAAGAAAGAAAGAAAGAAAGAAAGAAAGGGCAAAAAAGTCAGCAGATGTGGCAAGTAGAAAAAAGGTCTCAGAATTTTCCACTGCAAGAAAACTGAAAAACAACTTCTAGCTTAAACTGTAATGCACTGACTTTTAGTGATTGGAGAACAGTAACATGAATATGGTAATTACAGTAGTTATGATAGGCTGTAGGTAAAAGTTAAGGTATAGATTGGTTCTGCTGTATTAAGATGCTCAGCAAAGAAAAGTATAGAATGCATTGTAACCAAAAGAAAAGTATATAAAGGAATGTAACCAAAAGAAAAGTATAGAATACATTGTAATCAAAACCAAAGGGTCTCCAGGCCTGCCTGCAGCTGTCACCACAACCCTGGACTGCTGTAACATCTTGGATACTGCATTTTGTATACAATAAACTGCATTTTGTATACAATAAACTGCATTTTGGAGAGCTGCCTGGAGTCCCACATCTCTCATTTCAACTCTTGCAGGCTGGAAGGAGCCTTGAGGGGTTTTTGGAGCACCAAGGGCACCTCCAGGGTGCTGCTCAGGCTCCTCCTCAGCTGCACTTTGAGTGGCTCCCCAAGGAAGCCTCACCACCCCTGTGGGCAGCTGCTCCATGGGAATTCCTGTCCCAAACCCAGCCAGAAACCCCAGCTGGTGTGTGACCATGCACATCTGGAAAGGAGCTGGCTCTGCTTCCCCCTGGGGCAGCAGCAGGCAGATGAGCACAGCTGGATTTCCCTTTTATTTCCCTTCTGCCTCCTCCTCTCCTGCACCACCTTGAACACTAGAAAAGTGTTGGAGCCCTGGCTGCTGGGAATTTCAGATTTTCTGTGCTGGGAATTTCAGACTTTCTGTGCTGACACATTCTGACCCCCAGGACAGCACTGCGTTTGACCTGAGGCCGTGGAGAAGCTTCCAGAATTGATTGAGAGCACTGGGATTGTGGGTGTGGAGTTGGGTACAAGTGTGTGATATCACAGGGTGGAAAACTTGGAGTTTGGGGTTTTAGAGTATGGTAATAAATATGGGGCAGGATGGAGGTTTTAGGGCAGTGGCTGATCCTTCTTCTTCACCTTCTTCTTCACCTTCTTCACCTCCTTCTTCTCCTTCCTCACCTTCTTCTTCTCCTTCTTTACTTTGTTCTTCTCCCTCACCACCTTCTTCTCCTTCTTCTTCTCCTTCCTCACCTTCTTCTTCTCCGTCTTCTTCTTTCTTCTCCATGGGTTTGGGAGTTTTTTTTTTTTTTTTTTTTAACTGGACAGAAAGGTCCACATTGTGGACTTTGAGTGATCAGTTATTGAGTTAAAAGTGGAAATAATTTAGGTGTCATTTCTTAATTGGATAGTTTAGCCTTAAAAGACCTTGTAGGGAAAGACAGTTGGCCATTTTGCAGCTTGTTAAGAGAATGCTGCAGAACTCACAACTTGTAAAACATATAAGAAATAATAAACACCTGAGTCTGAATGTGAAATTCCATCTGGAGAGCTTCAATCCTGACCCTGACAGAGGCAGAAGAAAGAAGCCCAGAACCAGCAGAGAAGTTGCCCCAGAGAGGGACAGGACCCACAGCCCCTGGGGGTTTCCAAAGCTACATGAAGCCAGAACTAACCTGATCTAATTCCAGCTGCAGTGCTGCTTGGAATCATGGAATTCTTTAGGCTGGAGAAGACCTTTAGCTGAGTCCAAGCATTGAGTTCATCTGCTTCAAGTGGAAGGCTGAACCAAAGACCCCCAGAAGTCCCTGAAGCTACAGATGCTCACTGAGGAACTCAGAAATCCACAGATTTTACCACGGAAATATCCCAAACTGCTTTGGGTGGGAAATGACCTCAAAGCCCACCCAGTGCCACCCCTGCCATGGCAGGGACACCTCCCACTGTCCCAGGGTGCTCCCAGCCCTGCCCAGCCTGGCCTTGGGCACTGCCACGGACCCAGGGGCAGCCACAGCTGCTCTGCTCCATTTTAACGTGGAGCTTCTTCCTGGGAGCCGATTAAAGGAGAAGGGATCTTGCACACACAGCAACCCCAGAGGTTTCAGATAAGCAGTTTAGACAAGCAAACATCTCATCATGCCCCAGATACTGCAGGAAATGCAGCACAAACAGAGCAAAGAGGAGAGCAGAACACACGGGCTGTGTGTGCTCCAGCAGAGGGTTCCTGGTTCATCCCCACAGCTTGTCCTGCAAATATCCCTGCCATTTTTCATTTTTCATGGAAAATCGGGGAATCTCACTGGAGTTTAGACTGGAAAACACCTCAGTTTTGGGTTCTCATCCCCACAGCCTCTCCTCCAAATATTCCTGCCATTTCTCACAGAAGCTTGCAGCAGTTCAGGCTGGAAAAAACCTCAGTTTTGGGTTCTCATCCCCACAGCTTCTCCAAATATCCCTGCCATTTCTCATTTTTCATGGAATCTCACAGGAGTTTAGACTGGAAAACACCTCAGTTTTGGGTTGCTATTCCCACAGCTTCTCCTCTAAACATCCCTGCTGTTTTTCATGCAATCTCACAGCAGTTCAGGCTGGAAAACACTTCAGTTTTGGGTTCTCATCCCCATAGATTCTCCTCCAAATATCCCTGCTGTTTTTCACAGAATCTCAAAGGAGTTTAGACTGGAAAACACCTCAGTTTTGGGTTCTCATCCCCACAGCTTCTCCTTCAAATATCCTTTGCCATTTTTCATGACCCTCACAGCACTTCAGGCTGGAAAGCATCTCAATTTTGGGTTCCCATCCCCACAGCCTCTCCTCAAAACATCCCTGCCATTTTTCATTTTTTATGGAATCTCTCAGCAGTTCAGGCTGGAAAACAGCTCAGTTTTGGGTTCTCATCCCCACAGCCTCTCCTCCAAATATCCCTTTGCCATTTTTCATGAAAAATTGCAACAGTTTTGGCTGGAAAACACCTTAGTTTTGGGTTCTCATTCCCACAGGTTTGCCTCCAAATATCCCTTTTTCATTTTTCACAGAGTCTCACAGCAATTCAGGCTGGAAAACACCTCAGTTTTGAGTTCTCATCCCCACAGCCTCTCCTCCAAACATCCCTGCCATTTTTCATGGAATCTCACAGCAGCTTAGGCTGGAAAACACCTCAGTATTCGGTTCCCATCCCCACAGCTTGTCCTCCAAATATCCCTGCCATTTTTCATGGAACCTCAGAGCAATTCAGGCTGGAAAACACCTCAGTTTTGGGTTGCTATTCCCACAGCTTCTCCTTTAAACATCCCTGCCATTTTTCATGCAATCTCACAGCAGTTCAGGCTGGAAAACACCTCAGTTTTGGGTTCTCATCCCAAAAGTCTCTCCTCCAAATATCCCTGCCATTTTTCACGGAACCTCACAGGAGTTTAGGCCTGAAAACATCTCAGTTTTGGGTTCTCATCCCCATCTCCAAAGCCCCAGCAGCCTCCTCGTGCCTGATGCCAAGAGCAAATCCAAGTCCCTCTCAGGAAGGCTGAATAGTAATTAATTCAGGACAGAAATAATGAACTACAGAGGAATTTCAATTCACACGTTTTTCTATTTTAACAGAAAAACCCTTGACAACTGATTTTGGGGAGGAAAAAAAAAAACTTTTCCAACCACATTTAAACCTCCTTTGCATGAGGCTGATGAGGCAGCCCACGCCTCAAAGGCTGCACGAGAGGGATGGAGCAGAGTTTGCTGTGCAGTGTCTGCACTCAGGGATGTAGGGAAGGACGGATGGACGGATGGATGGACGGATGGATGGATGGATGGATGGATGGATGGATGGCTGGATGGAACAGAGTTTGATTTCCAGTTTTTGCACTCAGGATCTCCCCCTGTGCTGCCTTTCCCTCCAACAGAGTGCACAGCTCCAGGCTGTGATAAAGGCTGGAATGCTGCTGGGCCGGTCCTGCAGGGCCTGGCTCCTGTCCTCACAGCCCTCACAGCTCTGCCAGGCTCAGGGTGCTGCTGGGAACACAGGGACACCTCAGGGCACACCCCAGCACCGCCTGCAAGGCCCAAATCCTATTTAGGGGGGCCCCAAATCCCATTTCTGGGAGCCCCAAATCCCATTTTTCAGCCCCAAATCCCATTTTTGGAAGCCCCGAGTATAATTTTTTGAAGCCCCATATCCCATTTCTCGAGCCCTAAATTCCATTTTTTGAAGCTCCATATCCCATTTCTCGAGCCCTAAATTCCATTTTTTGAAGCCCCAATCCCATTTCTGGAGCCCCAATCTCATTTCTGAAGCCCCAGTCTCATTTCTGAAGCCCCCAATCCCATTTCTGGATTCCCAATCCCATTGCTCGAGCCCCAAATCCCATTTTTTGAAGCCCCAATCCCATTTTTTGAAGCCCCAATCCCATTCCTGGACCCCCAATACCATTTCTGGACCCCCAATTCCATTTCTGGAGCCCCAAATCCCATTTTTGATCCCCCCCAAATCCCATTTTTGATCCCACCCCCTCTCCCCAGCCTCTCTGGCCCTGCACATCACGAGTGCAGTCACGGGGCTGCAGTTTCCCTGCGAGGCATTTCTCCAGCATTTGGGGCTGTGCTGCCATTTGCCTTTTTCTTTTCTTTTTTTTTTTTTTTTTCACCAGTTAATTCACCAATTATTTACGTTAAGCAGGAAGGGAGGAGAGGCCCTTCCAGAGCTGCACACGGAGCTGCTGCTGCTGCTGCCTGAGTAATTCCAGCTCGATCGAAGCCAGTGTGCTAAAAATAATCCGCCCCCCTCGCTGCAAAGAGTCTTTGAGGGAAATATTTAAAGCAGAAAACGAGGCTCAGCCCCCCCCCCGTTAACCCGATTGTGGCAGGGAAATTGAATTTCCCCGTGCTCCCTCCCGGAGCGGGCGCATCAAAGGCTCATTAGTGGGGAACGCTAATGACCTTTGTGAGGCATTAATTACATCCCCGAGCCAGCGCGGGAATGGGCGGCTTCATGGCGACGGGGGCGGAGAGGGAGGGTGTCCTGTCCCCATTCCCAGGGATCCAGAAATCCCACGGATCCCAGATTCCACAGATCCCAGAAATCCCTCAGATCCCACAGACAACTGGGGATCCCAGAAATCTCAGAGATCTCAGAAACCCCACAAATCCCAGAGGGCCCAGAGATCCCACAGATCCCAGACACCCCAGAGGGCCCAGAGATCCCACAGATCTCAGAGATTCCACAGATCCCAGACACCCCCGAGATCCCACAGACCTCACTGACCCTGCAGACCCCACAGATGCCTATCTCCCCATGTGGGGTGGAGACACACACCCAGAGGATGAGGATGGGCCCCATCCCTGTGGGATCCTGGCCTGTTCCCAAGGATGGATTCCATCCCTGTCTGGCCCCGGCCTGTTCCCCACATGCAGAGATGAGGATGGATCCCATCCCTGTCCTGGCCTGTTCCTCACACCCAGAGGCTCACTGATCCTGTTCCCCACACCCAGAGGCTCACAGATTTCATTCCTCACACCCAGAGGCTCACTGATCCTGTTCCCCACACCCAGAGGCACACAAATCTCATTCCTCACACCCAGAGGCTCACTGATCCTATTCCCCACACCCAGAGGATGAGGATGGATCCCATCCCTGACTGCTCCTGATCCTGTTCCCCACACCCAGAGGCTCACAGATCTTGTTCCCCACACCCAGAGGGATGAGGACAGAGCATCCCTGTGTGATCCTGGCCTGTTCCCCATGCCCAGAGGTTCACAGATCCTGTTCCCCACACCCAGAGGCACACAGATCTCATTCCCCACACCCAGAGGCACACAGATTTCATTCCCCACACCCAGAGGCTCACAGATCCTGTTCCCCACACCCAGAGGCTCACAGATCCTGTTCCCCACACCCAGAGGCTCACAGATTTCATTCCCCACGCCCAGAGGCTCACAGATCTCATTCCCCACAGCCTGGACGGAGCATCCCTGTGGGATCCTACACCCAGAGGCACACAGATCTCATTCCCCACATCCAGAAGGACGAGGATGGATCCCATCCATGTCCTGGGCCTGTTCCCCACACCCAGAGGATGAGGAACTCATTCCCCACACCCAGAGGACGAGGATGGATCCCATCCCTGTTGTGGCCTGGTCCCCACACCCAGAGGGATTAAGATCTCATTCCCCACACCCAGGGGCACACAGATCTCATTCCCCACACCCAGAGGATGAGGATGGATCCCATCCATGTCCTGGCCTGTTCCCCACACCCAGAGAGACACAGATTTTGTTCCCCACACCCAGAGGATGAGGATGGAGCCCATCCCTGTTCTGCTCCTGGCCTGTTCACCACACTCAGAGGCTCACAGATCCTGTTCCCCACACCCAGAGGCTCACAGATCTCATTCCCCACACTCAGAGGCTCACAGATTTCATTCCCTACACCCAGAGGCTCACAGATTTCATTCCCCACACTCAGAGGCTCACAAATCCTGTTCCCTACACCCAGAGGCTCACAGATTTCATTCCCCACACCCAGAGGCTCACAGATCTCATTTCCCACACCCAGAGGCTCACAGATCCTGTTCCCCACACCCAGAGGCACACAGATCCTGTTCCCCACACCCAGAGGCTCACAGATTTCATTCCCCACACCCAGAGGCTCACAGATTTCATTCCCCACACCCAGAGGCTCACAGATTTCATTCCCCACACCCAGAGGCTCACAGATCTCATTTCCCACACCCAGAGGCACACAGATCCTGTTCCCCACACCCAAAGGCTCATGCTGCTCCAGGACACGGGGTGGGAGAAGCTGAGTGTGCTGTGGCACCCCGACACCCACAGGGACAGACAAACTGCACACAGAACACAGCTGGAGAGAGGGCAGGGAGTGAGGGGTGCACTGCAAACCCAACCTGCAGCCCGGGCCATGCCTGCTGGGACAGCAGCAGGAATCCAACATGGAAAGGGGATCAGGCCTTGGCACTGCCCAGGGAGGTCTGGAGTGCCCGTCCTGGGGGTGTCACCTGGATGTGGCACTGAGTGCCCTGGGCTGGGGACAAGGTGGGACTCCATGGTCTGGAGGGATTTTCCAGCCTCAATTCCAGCTCTGGGGTCCTGTGCTGTGCTTTGGATCCCTGCCAGGACCCGGCTCCTCAGCCATGCCAGGCAGGAACACCCAGAATCCATCCCAGGTGAGGGATCAGGGCATGGCCCGTGGCCAATCCCACCGAAAACTCACCTGGAACGGCCCAAAAGCTGATTATTGACAGATACACAATGGCCTGGGGGACACGGGGGACACAGGCAGCACCCGGCACATCCCCCTCTCAGGGGATGGCAGTGTGGCCAGGCTGTGTCCCCAGTAAGGATGGCAGCAGCCTGGGGGCAGCAGTGTGACCCAACCCTGTCCCCAGGGAAGGTGGCAGCTGCCTGGAGACAGGGATGTGACCAACCATGTCCCCACGGATGGTCCCAGCTGCCTGGGGACATCAATGTGGCCAGGCTGTGTCCCCACGTAGAGTGGCAGCACCCTAGGGACAACAGCGTGGCCAAAGTGTGTCCCTAGGGAGGGTGGCAGCAGCCTGGGGACAGTATCATGGCCAGGTCATGTCCCCAGGGAGGGTGGCAGCTGCTTGGGGACAGCAGTGTGACCCAACCCTGTCCCCAGGGAGGGTGGCAGCTGCCAAGCTATAGGAATGTGAGCAGACCCTGTCCCCAGGGAAGGTGGCAGCTGCCTGGGGATGGCATTGTGGCCAGGACACGTCCCCAGGGAGGGTGGCAGTTGCACAGGGGCATCAGGGTGACCAGCCTGTGTCCCCACGACAGAGGGGTTCCCTGGACATGGCGGGAGGGGGTTCCCTGGGCAGGGCAGGGCAGGGGGTTCCCAGGCCTGGGGGGTCCCTGACAGGAGGGTTCCCAGGACAGGGGGGTTCCCTGGTCAGGACAGGGGGGTTCCAGGACAGGGGAGTCCTTGGGCAGGGGGGTTCCCAGGACAGGGGGGTTCCCTGGTCAGGACAGGGGGGTTCCAGGACAGGGGAGTCCTTGGGCAGGGGGGTTCCCTGGTCAGGACAGGGGGGTTCCAGGACAGGGGGTTCCAGGACAGGGGGGTTCCTGGTCCAGGGGGTTCCCGGTCCAGGGGGGTTCCCTGGCAGGACAGGGGGGTTCCCATGACAGGGGGGTTCCATGGCAGGGGGTTCCAGGACAGGGGGGTTCCCTGGACAAGGGGTTCCCAGGGCAGGGGTTTCACGGTCCAGGGGGGTCCCTGGGCAGCACAGGTGGGTTCCCAGGTGCGGGGGGTTCCCCGGCCGGGCCCCTCCTGCCCCCCAGCCCCCCGTGCCCCCCATCAGGTCCCATTGCCGATCCCTTTGATCTCCCCACTGCCGCAGCGCTGTTTGTTTTCATTCCTCTCCATCCCCCCGCGGAGAGCCGGGATCAGGAAACAATAAAACCTCGGTTACCACACAGAACGCCGCCTTTTCCTTTCAAAGCCTGACATTTTTGCTTTCATCCGCCGTTTGCACAGGGCCGGGGCCATGTGCTGCCCCCTCCCCAGGCACGGGGCCCCTCCGGGCGGGGGTCCCGGAGCTGCTGCGCTCAAGATGCTCCATGGGGATTGTTCCATGGGGCTGCTCCGGTTCCCCATCCCCTCCCGGGGCTGCCCGGCCGGGACTGCAAAGGATAAAGGCGTGATTTGTCCGAATTGTCCCGGTTCTGCTTTCCCTGCTTGGGGTTCATGGCTGGGAGGTGTCACCGGGGGCACTGCAGGAGGAAAACCTCTGATTTTGGGGTCTCTGATTTTGGGGTCTCTGATTTTGGGAACATCTGATTGTAGGAGCGTCTGACTTTGGGAACCTGATTGTGGGAGTCTCTGATTGTGGGCGCTTCTGATTTTGGGAGACTAATTTTGGGGCCTCTGATTTTGGGAGTCTCTGATTTTGGGAGTCTCTGATCTTAGGGCCTCTGATTTTGGGAGTCTCTGATTTTGGGAGCTCTGATTGTGGAGCCTCTGATTTTGGGAGCTCCTGATTTTGGAGTCTCTGATTGTGGGAACCTCTGATTGATTGTGGGAGCCCCTCATTTTGGGAGCCTCTGGTTGTGGGAGCCCCTGATTTTGGGGTCTCCGATTTTGGGAGCCTCTGATTTTGGGGCCTCTGATTGTGGGAGCCTCTGATTTTGGGGCCTGGGAAACCTGGGAAAGTGATGCCAGGCAGGGGTGAGGGAGGAGGAGGAGGAGGAAGAGATGCAGAGCAGCCAGCCATGGCAGGAGGGACAGGCAGGACTTGGGTGACACCACGTCCTCAAGGCCACGGCTGCCTCCCCTCCCCTTCACTCTCTGAACAAGTCTTAACGGTGCAAAAATTATTATTTAGAATAAACAGAATAAGATGACTGGGGATAAAAGCATCATGTAGTGAACCCAGGACATCCCACCCCTTATCCCCACATTGTCAGCTCACTGCTAACACTAATATCTGTTATAACTCTACAAACGCATAAATTATACATCCAAAAAACAGCACTAACTACTAACAAATTAACTACTAACACTAATATCTGTTCTAACTCTACAAATGCATAAATTATACACCCAAAAAACAGCACTAACTACTAACAAACTAACTACTAACACTAATATCTGTTCTAACTCTACAAACGCATAAATTATACACCCAAAAACCAGCACTAAATACTAACACTAATATCTATTGTAACTACAAACAAAACATGATACATCCAAAAACCAGCACTAACTACTAACACTAATATCTCTTCTAACTCTACAAACACAACATTATATTTACATTTAGTATTTTATAATGTTTATATTATAAAACATTATATATTTACATTATAAATCCAAAAACCTGCCACAAACCAGACAAGGTGTTGGGAGGAGCTGACTTGGCTGCTCTGGGTGAGCAGGATGGAAATGCAGGGCAGAGATGGGCCAGGAGAAGTAAAACCAAGCCCAGCAGAGTTAAACCAGACCCAGCTGAGTTAAACCAGACCCAGCAGAGTTAAACCAAGCCCAGCAGAGTTAAACCAGGCCCAGCTGAGTTAAACCAGACCCAGCAGAGTTAAACCAGACCCAGCTGAGTTAAACCAAACCCAGCAGAGTTAAACCAGATCCAGCAGAGTTAAACCAGACCCAGCTTAGTTAAACCAGACCCAGCTGAGTTAAACCAAGCCCAGCAGAGTTAAACCAAGCCCAGCTGAGTTAAACCAGACCCAGCTGAGTTAAACCAAGCCCAGCAGAGTTAAACCAGACCCAGCAGAGTTAAACCAGACCCAGCAGAGTTAAACCAGACCCAGCTGCGTTAAACCAGACCCAGCTGAGTTAAACCAAGCCCAGCAGAGTTAAACCAAACTCAGCAGAGTCAAACCAAGCCCAGCAGAGTTAAACCAAGCCCAGCTGAGTTAAACCAGACCCAGCTGAGTTAAACCAGACCCAGCAGAGGCCAGACCTGGCTGTGCTGGGCTGGAGCCAAGATCTCCAACAGGACAGGGACAGGACAACCACACACAAAGAGGGACCTCGGGAATCCAGGATGAGCTCTGCTGCCTTTCCACAGCCTGGAGAAAGGGCTGGGGGCTCCTGGGGGCCGGGGGGACACAAAGGGACATGGCCAGGAGGGGCTGGGACAGCATGGGGACACACGTGGGGACACATCAGGGCAGCAGCCCTGGGGCAGGATGGAGAGTCTGAAAATATCACTTGTGACCCTGAAATGTCCCAGAAAAAGAAAAGGGAGGGACCTGCAGGGCACCCCAGGGGTGTTTGGGGCTGTCCCTGAAGGGTTCGTGAGCTCAGCTCCACGCTGAGACTCCACCTGTGGCTCTGCATCCTCGTAAAATCCAGGAGAAAACGGGCTCTGAAAGACAACCCCGGGGCTGGAGGATCCAGGAGGAATTCCTCAGGGATCCGTGCACTTCACGTTGTAATGAGGAGCACAAAAATAACCTGGCTCTAATGACACTTCCTGATGACATAAAGGTTGGGATGAGTCACGAGCACAGAGGCAGAGCAGAGGCTCACGCTCGGCTCTGGAGGCTGGGCTGGCGTGGGGAGCACTGAGCAGCTGAGAGCCGGGGTGTGAGCCCAGCTCAGCCTGCAGGAACACAGCCCAAAATCCCAAAAATCCCCCAAAATCCCCAAATCCCCAAACACCCAAATCCTCCAATCCCTAAACCCCCAAATCCCCCAAACTCGGGCTGTGAGCCCAGCTCAGCCTGCAGGGCATGACAGGAACACAGCCCCAGATCCCCCAAAATCCCCAATCCCCAAATCCCCCAAATTCAGGGTGTGAGCCCAGCTCAGCCTGCAGGGACTGCCAGGAACACAGCCCCAAATCCCCCAAATACCCAACCTCCCAAATACCCAAATCCCCCAAATACCCAATCCCCAAATACCCAAATCCCCCAAATACCCAATCCCCAAATACCCAAACCCCCAAATCCCCCAAATTCAGGGTGTGAGCCCAGCTCAGCCTGCAGGGAGTGCCAGGAACACAGCCCCAAATCCCCCAAATACCCAACCTCCCAAATACCCAAATCCCCCAAATACCCAATCCCCAAATACCCAAATCCCCCAAATACCCAATCCCCAAATACCCAAACCCCCAAATCCCCAATCCCCAAACCCCCAAAAACCCCAAATCCCCCAAATTCAGGGTGTGAGCCCAGCTCAGCCTGCAGGGAGTGCCAGGAACACAACCCCAAACCCCTAAAAATCCCCAAACCCCCAATCCCCAAAAACCCCAAATTCCCAATCCCCAAACCCCCAATCTCCAAACCCCCAAATCCCAAAATTCCCAAACCCCCAAAAATCCACAAACCCCCAAACTCCCAAATCCTAAAACATCCACAAATCCCCAAAAATCCCCAATCCCCAAACCCCCAAATCCCCCCCAAAAACCCAAATCCCTGCAGAACGGGTCCAGAGAGAGGAACTCAAAACGGAAAAGGAGAAATGGGAGGCAGGGGAGAACAGAACAAACTCTGTTCTGCATCTCAGCAAAAGGAAAACCTCAAGGGCAGGCCCTCAAAAGGAGTGGATCCACGGGATTTCCATGGGTTTCCATGGGATTTCCAGGGATAAATGACAAGCACCTCCTCATCCAGGGAGCATTCCAACCCCTCAGCATCACACCTAAGAGCCCCTGCAGAGCTCCTTAAAGAGTTTTATTTTCCCTACTGATAAAAACTTTTAATAAATCTTGAAGGAACAGGGAGATTCCAGTGGCATAATCGCATTTTCTGGGATAACGATGAAAGGGAAAGGGGAATGACTGGGAAGATCACATCAGTGAGAAACAGGAAAAAGGTCAGGAAAGCTGAGAGGAGATGGGAACAGCAGAAAAAGGACAGGATTGTGGCAGAGGAGCTTTTGGTGGCTGTGGCAAAGCGAAATGGAGATGGGGATGCTGAGGGTGCTAAGGGGGAGAAGGGAACACCAGGGCCAAACTCTGCTGGAGAGCACAGGCAGGGGGAGAAGGGGCTCACCAGGGGAGAAAGGCCAGGCAGAGGCATTAATTAATTACTATTATTATTATTATTATTATTATTATTATTATTATTATCACCATCATCATCATTATTATCATTATCATTATTATTCTAGTTTTTGGTTTTATTTTATTTTATTGCTACAATAATTGTTATTATTGTTATAAATTATTGCTGTAATAATTTTATTGTTATAATAATGACGATAATAAAATCTTATTATATATAATATATATAATTATATACTATTATATAATGATATATGTAATAATATATATATTATTATATATTATAGAGAATAATACTATATATAATATAATATAATATAATATAATATAATATAATATAATATAATATAATATAATATAATATAATATAATATATACAATTTAATAACAACAACAACAACAACAACAACAATAATTTAAAGATTTGGAATGACCTGGGGACACCCCTCTCCTCAGCTCCAACATTGGGAGGAGCTGACTTGGCTGCTCTGGGTGAGCAGGATGGAAATGCAGGACAGGATGGACCAGGAGAGGTAAAACCAGACCCAGCAGAGTTAAACCAGACCCAGCTGAGTTAAACCAGACCCAGCTGAGTTAAACCAAACCCAGCAGAGTTAAACCAGACCCAGCTGAGTTAAACCAAACCCAGCAGAGTTAAACCAAACCCAGCAGAGTTAAACCAGACCCAGCAGAGGACAGATCTGGCTGTGGAGAACCAAGGTGTTCACCAAGGTGCTCTCCAACAGCCTGGGGGCAGAAATCAGGATTTAGATGGATCTGATGGATCTTTGTTGTTCTCAACAGCACCAGAGACACTTCAGGCTCAAATGGTGAGCACAGAATGGAATTGTACTGGATTCAATCCCTGAATCAAGCAGGTGAGTTGGCCTGGGGAGGTTTTTACACAAACGCCCATTTTCTACATTTAGACATTTCCAATTCCTGCCCAGAAGTGAGAAGTGCAGGAAAAGCAGTGGCAGTGGAGCAGTTGCCTTGCTGAGGAATGGAAATGTTCCAGACACTGAGAAAAGGCTGCTCTGAGGGGAAAACCACCTGACTCATGGAAAGAAAGATGACAGAGCTGCACATCATTGTTCCTCTCGGGAGAGGAGAGGCTGTGCACAGCAAAACCCAATCACTGCACCCTCCGAGCTCCCTGAGCTGCAGGGAAACCACCCAGAAAGGGCAGGGCAGGAATGACTGGGGCAGGGAAATCCCTCCCCGCCCATCCCAGCTGTGCCTGACCCCACAGGGCACTGAGTGCCACGTCCAGCCCTTGCTGGGACCCCTCCAGGGGTGCTCAGAGCCCCAGAGACCCCTGGCACCTGCGGGACATCACCTGAGGAGCTGTGCAGGGCTAGCTCAGGGTGAGGAGCATCCTGAACTCAAACCCAGCCCTTGCCTGGAGGGGCTGGGGATGTTTGGGATGTTCAGAGAGGCTGCACGTTTGGGATGCTCAGAAGGGCTGCACGTTTGGGATGCTCAGAGGGGCTGGGGCACGTCTGGGATGTTCAGAACCAGCTCAGGGTGAGGAGCAGCAAAAGGAGAACCTCCAAAAACAGGAGCCCAGTCCTTGCCAGCAGGGGCTGGGGATGCTCAGACACAGCTCAGGATGAGGAGCAGCAAACCCAGCCCTTGCCAGGAGAGGCTGGGGCACGTTTGGGATGTTCAGAGCCAGCTGAGGATGAGGAGCAGTGAGCTCAGTCCTTGCCAGGAGGGGCTGGGGATGCTCAGAGGGGCTGGGGACGTCTGGGACGTTCAGAACCAGCTCAGGGTGAGGAGCAGCAAAAGGAGAACCTCCAAAAAGCAGAGCCTGGTCCTTGTCAGGAGGGGCTGCATGTTTGGGATGTTCAGAGGGGCTGAGGATGCTCAGAGCAAGCTCACGGTGAGGAGCAGCAAAAGGAAAACCTCCAAAAACTGGAGCCCAGCCCTTGCCAGGAGGAGCTGGGGATGCTCAGAACCAGCTTAGGATGAGGAGTAGCAAAAGGAAAACCTCCAAAAACTGGAGCTCAGTCCTTGCCAGGAGGGGCTGTGGATGCTCAGAACCAGCTCAGGATGAGGAGCAGCAAAAGGAAAACCTTCAAAAATCAGAGCCCAGTCCTTGCCAGGAGGGACTGGGGCACATTTGGGAGGTTCAGAGGGGCTGGGGCTGTTCAGAACCAGCTGAGGATGAGGAGCAGGAAGCCTGGTCCTTGCCAGGAGGGGCTGGGGATGCTCAGAGGGGCTGGAGATGTTTGGGATGTTTGGAACCAGCTGAGGATGAGGTGCAGTGAGCCCAGTCCTTGCCAGGAGGGGCTGGGCACGTTTGGGATGTGCAGAGGGGCTGGGGCACGTTTGGGATGCTCTGGTGGCAGCTGGGGGAGGCAGGGAAGGAGTGAAGGAGGCAGGGAAGAGTAATTCTGGCTCCAAGATGAGCCCCCGAGGCTCCTGTGACGTGTGTGCAGGAAAGGAGGTGCGGAATCATCCTGGGGGAGAGGGCTGTGGGGTGGTGATGGAAACAATGATTAAGGATTAATCATTAATTAATGATTAATGTGGCTTCGGCTGCTGCTGCTGCAGGGGGGAGCAAAGGCTGCCTGGGTCCACAGGGCAGGGAGAGCAGCTCCAGCAGCTTGGGAGCTGCAGCTCCAGGTCTGGGCTGCTTGGGAAAGGGGAGAGAAGGCAGGCAGAGCAGGCAGAATGTGGGCAAGGACACAAAAACTGGGGAAATGTTTAAATTCCTCCTGGCTTCCATCATTTCCTGAACGCTTTCCCAATGTTTGCTGCAGTCCTCGAGGACTCTGGGGACTGGGGAAAGCTGGGCTGGGGGGAGTACTGCCAGGGCAGGTGTGGAATCATGGATAATGCCATGGGCAGGGATCATGGATAATGCAGGGCCATGGATCATGGATAATGCCATGGGCAGGGATCATGGATAATGCAGGGCCATGGATCATGGATAATGCAGGGCCATGGATCATGGATATTGCAGGGCCAGAGATCATGGATAATGCCATGGGCAGGGAACATGGATATTGCAGGGCCAGGAATCATGGATAATGCAGGGCCATGGATCATGGATAATGCCATGGCCATGGATCATGGATAATGCCATGGGCAGGGAACATGGATAATGCCATGGGCAGGGATCATGGATAATGCAGGGCCATGGATCATGGATAATGCCATGGCCATGGATCATGGATAATGCCATGGGCAGGGAACATGGATAATGCCATGGGCAGCAATCATGGATAATGCAGGGCCAGGGATCATGGATAATGGCATGGGCAGGGAACATGGATAATGCAGGGCCATGGATCATGGATATTGCAGGGCCAGGCATCATGGATAATGCCATGGGCAGGGATCATGGATAATGCCATGGGCAGGGAACATGGATAATGCCATGGGCAGCAATCATGGATAATGCAGGGCCATGGATCATGGATAATGCCATGGGCAGGGAACATGGATAATGCCATGGGCAGGGATCATGGATAATGCCATGGGCAGGGAACATGGATAATGCCATGGGCAGCAATCATGGATAATGCAGGGCCATGGATCATGGATAATGCCATGGGCAGGGAACATGGATAATGCCATGGGCAGGGATCATGGATAATGCCATGGGCAGGGAACATGGATAATGCAGGGCCATGGATCATGGATAATGCCATGGGTCAGGGATCATGGATATTGCAGGGCCAGGGATCATGGATAATGCAGGGCCAGGAATCATGGATAATGCCATGGGCAGGGATCATGGATAATGCCATGGGCAGGGATCATGGATATTGCAGGGCCAGGCATCATGGATAATGCAGGCTTTGCCCCGTTGGGAACAGGGATCTGGTGTCCGGGGGTCAGGAAATGCCACCTGCAGGACAGGGACAGGAGAGAAATCCTGGGAAAATTATTGATTGTGCATGGGGTACAAGGACACAGGGACAGGAGCTGCTGGGGTAGGAGAAATCCTGGGAAAACCCTGGATGATGATGATGATTATTATTATTATTATTACTACATGGAAGTGTTGTATGATGGACCAGGGCACTGGGACAGGAGAGAAATCCTGGGAAAATCCCACATTGTCCATGAGGGATGAGGGCACAGGGACAGGAGCTGCTGGGATGGGAGAAATCCTGGGAAAATCCTGGATTATTATTATTTATTATTTATTATTCTTATTCTTACTACTACTACTACTATTACTATTACTATTATCACTATTATTATTATTGTTTTGCACAAGGGACCACAGCACAGGGACAGGAGAGAAATCCTGGGAAAATCCCAAATTGTCCATGAGGGATGATGGCACAGGGACAGAAGCTGCTGGGATGGGAGAAATCCTGGGAAAATCCTGGGTTATTATTATTTATTATTTATTATTTATTATTTATTATTTATTATTTATTATTTATTATTTATTATTTATCTTATTCTTACTACTACTACTACTACTATTACTATTACCACTATTATTATCATTGTTTTGTACGAGGGACCACGGCACAAGGACAGGAGAGAAATCCTGGGAAAACCCCACATTGTCCATGAAAACAAATCCCAGCAGGATGGATCATCCCTGGGCAGGCCCTGGAGTGAGGAATGCAGCCCTGACAGCAGCACAAAATGTGGGATTTCCTCTCCATAAACCCCAGCCATGGAATGGCAAAACGTGAGCACAGCTGGATTTCTGTACCCACAGATTTCCTCTGCGTAAAGTGGCTGGAGGGGGTGAAATGGGGAATGAGGAGTTTGATGAGCAGGGCAGAGCAGAGCTGAAGGAAAGCATCTCTCAGTGCTGATGTAAAATCAAAATCCACCTTGTGGAGCCTGTGCAGGAAGGGTAATGGGTGTGAATTTGTGGCTCTCTGGGTGGATAAATCTGATATTGGGGTGGCTCTCTGGGTGGATAATCTGATATTGGGGTGGTTCTGTGGGTGGATAAGTCTGATATTGGGGTGGCTCTCTGGGTGGATAAATCTGACATTTGTGGCTCTCTGGGTGGATAAATCTGATATTGGGGTGGCTCTCTGGGTGGATAAATCTGACATTTGTGGCTCTCTGGGTGGATAAATCTGATATTGGGGTGGCTCTCTGGGTGGATAAATCTGACATTTGTGGCTCTCTGGGTGGATAAATCTGATATTGGGGTGGCTCTCTGGGTGGATAAATCTGACATTTGTGGTTCTCTGGGTGGATAACTCTGTGTTTCAGGCAGAGATGGGGGCTCACAGAGCCCTGGGCTCCCCTGCTCAGCTCACACAGGTGAGCAGCAGCTGGGGCCTGCCAGCATTTCCTGCTTTGCCTACACAACTGAACCATTCCTCATCCTATTTTTGGCACTCCTGGCTTGTCAGCAGCAGCAGCAGCAGCACGAGATGCAGAGGAGCTGCAAAAAACCCTCCCCAAATGCTGGGGAATCATCCTGGGCTGTGCCTCCCCACACAGGGAGCAGGGACACGTCAGGGATGACAGGGCAGAGGCACGGAGCTGCTTCATCATGGTTCCAGCTCACCCTCCTCCTCCTCCTGCTCCTCCTCCTCCCTCTCAGCATCACTCAGTGATGCTCAGTCACGGTACCTTCCTCCTCCTCCTCCTCCTGCTCCTCCTCCTCCCTCTCAGCATCACTCAGTGATGCTCAGTCACGGTACCTTCCTCCTCCTCCTCCTCCTCCTCCTGCTTCTCCTCCTCCTCAGCACTCCCAGTGATGCTCAGAGTCTGCACACACCCCAGACAGGCAGAATTCCATTTCTGGAGGAATCCCAAAGTTCCTGAGGCTGAAAATCCCTCCCAGACTTTCCAATCCAGGCTGTGCCCAATGCCCACCTTGTTCCCTGAGTGCCACGCCCAGGGGACACCTGCAGGGATGGGCACTGCCAACCTCCCTGGGCAGTTCCAAGGCCTGAGCACCCTTTCCATGCAGAAATTCCTCCTCATGTCCAAAAGGAAGAGGCAGAGAAGGTGAAATTTAACCCTCAGCAGTGCCAGGGTGGGGGCTGGAACCTGCCCTGCTCCCCAGCACTGGGGGTGACCCTGTGCCCCACACCATCCCCAGCACCCCTTTTCCTTGCAGAAGGAGCTCCCGGGGCTCAGCAGCCCTGGTGAGGGCAGGACAGGCCCAGCTCCCTCCCCTGGGCACTGGGAATGCAGATTCACACTGCAGAGCAGCACAGCAAACCTTCAGGAAGGGATGGGAGGGAGCTGGGGAAGCAGGATCCAAGGATTTACAGAGCTGACAGAAACCTGAGGAAGAAGGAGCCCAGGATTCACAGAGGAACCTGAGGAGCTCCAGGATCCCCAGGATGTGCAGAGGACCCTGAGGAGCTCCAAGATTTACTGAGGAACCTGAGGAGCTCCAGGATCCCCAGGATTTACAGAGCTGACAGGATCCTGCAGTATCCCAGGATTTACAGAGGATTTTCTGAGGAGTTTCAGGATTTACAGAGGACCCTGAGGAAGCAGGATTCCAGTATTCCTGGAGCCTAAGGAGCTCCAGGAGCCCCGGGATTTACAGAGCTCAGGAACCTGAGGATTTGCATGATCCCAGGATTTACAGAGCAACCTGAGGAGCTCCAGGAGCCCCAGGATTTACAGAGCAACCTGAGGAGCTCCAGGAGCCCCAAGATTTAGGAGCTGAGAACCTGAGGAACTCCAGGATTTACAGAGAACCCTGAGGAAGCAGGACCCCAGGATTTACAGAGCTGACAGGACCCTGAGGAGTTCCAGGAGCCCCAGGGGTTCCAGGATTTACAGAGCTGACAGGAACCTGCAGGATTCCAGGATTTACAGAGGGACCTGAGCAGTTTCAGGATTTACAGAGGGACCTGAGGAGCTCCAGGAGCCCCAGGATTTACAGAAGAAGCTGAGGAATTCCAGGATTTACAGAGGCACCTAAGGAGCTCCAGGAGCACTAGGATTTACAGAGCTGACAGGACCCTGAGGAAGCAGAAGCCCAGGATTTACAGAGCTCAGAAGAACCTGGGGATTTGCATGATCCCAGGATTTACAGAGGAACCCGAGGAGCCCCAGGATCCCCAGGATTTACAGAGGAACCCAAGGAGCTCCAGGATCCCCAGGATTTACAGAGGAACCTGAGGAGCTCCAGGATCCCCAGGATTTACAGACGACAATGAGGAGCTCCAGGATCCCAGGATTTACAGAGGAACCTGAGGAGCTCCAGGATCCCCAGGATTTACAGAGCTGACAGGACCCTGAGGGGTTCCAGGATTTACAGAGGGACCTGAGGAGCTCCAGGATTTACTGAGGAACCCAGGGAGTTCCAGAAGCCCCAGGATTTACAGAGCTCAGGACCCTGAGGAGTTCCAGGAGCTCCGGGGTTTACAGAGGAACCTGGAGAGTTCCAGGATTTACAGAGGACCCTAAGGAGTTCCAGGATTTACAGAGCTGACAGGAATCTGAGGAGCTCCAGGAACCCCAGGATTTACAGAGGAACCCGAAAAAGTCCCAGGAACCCCAGGATTTACATAGCTCAGAGGAACCTGAGGATTTCCAGGATCCTCGTGATTTACAGAGGAACTTGAGGAGCTCCAGGAGCCCCAGGATGTACAGAGCTCAGGGACCTGAGGAGCTGCAGGATGCCAGGGTGGGCAGCAGCAGCAGCAGCTGTCCCTGGCACCGAGCCCGGGCTGCTGTGCCCCTTTGGGGGCCGTTCTGCAATGGAAATACCCTGGGCATCATCCAGCTGCTCGCTGGAGCGCTGCTGCACTGCCCCGTGTGCCACATCCCAAATCCCACACCCCACATCCCACACCCCATGTCCCAAGTCCCACTCCCACATCCCAAATCCCACACCCCACATCCCATGTGCCATACCCCACATCCCAAATCCCATATACCACACCCCGAATCCCACATCCCAAATCCTACATCCCAAATCCCATATACCACACCCCGAATCCCACATCCCAAATCCTACATCCCAAATCCCATATACCACACCCCGAATCCCACATCCCAAATCCTACATCCCAAATCCCGTGTCCCATATCCCACATCCCAAATCCAGTGTCCCACACCCCACATCCCAAACCCCAAATCCCACGTCCCAAATCCCACATCCCATGTCTGACATACCACACTCCAAATCCTACATCCCAGGTACCATATCCCAAATCCCACGTCTCAAATCCCAAATCCCCCATCCCACACCCAGATCTCCAGGCTGTGCCTGGGGAGCAGAGTTTGCTGCCTGAGGGCCACAGGCACACAGCCTACACCCCAAATCCCACCCCCCAAACCCCACATACCACACCCCACATCCCAATTCCCACGTTCCAAATCCCACATTCCCACACCCCATATCCCAAATCCCATGTCTGACATCACACACCCCACGTCCCACATCCCATGTACCCGGCCATGGGCACTTCCCCTGAACTACATCAGTGAGAACACCAAAACTTCAGTTAAAACTACCAACACTTCAGCTAGAACACCAACACTTCAGCTAGAACACCAACACTTCAGTTAAAACACCAAAACTTCAGTTAAAACTCCAACACTTCAGCTAGAACACCAACACTTCAGTTAAAACACCAAAACTTCAGTTAAAACTCCAACACTTCAGCTAGAACACCAACACTTCAGCTAGAACACCAACACTTCAGCTAGAATACCAAAACTTCAGTTAAAACTCCAACACTTCAGCTAGAACACCAACACTTCAGTTAAAACACCAAAACTTCAGTTAAAACTCCAACACTTCAGCTAGAACACCAACACTTCAGTTAAACTTCAGCTAGAACACCAACACTTCAGCTAGAATACCAAAACTTCAGTTAAAACTCCAACACTTCAGCTAGAACACCAACACTTCAGTTAAAACACCAAAACTTCAGTTAAAACTCCAACACTTCAGCTAGAACACCAACACTTCAGTTAAAACACCAAAACTTCAGTTAAAACACCAACACTTCAGTCAAGACAACAAAACTTCAGTCAAAACAACAAAATTTCAGTTAGAGCACCAACACTTCAGTTAAAACACCAAAACTTCACTGAAAACAGCAAAACTTCACTTTAAACACCAAAACTTTCTATTTCTCTGCTGCTTTAATTCTTTGTGGGTTTTAGCACACCTGCCCCAGGCTGGAAGCAGGATTTGTGTTTACAGCAGTAAATCACCAACACAGCACAGCCCTTCTCTGCAACCCCGGTCTGGGTTACACAGGGATTTTGCTCGTTACAACAACTCCCATTTCCCTTGGGTAAATAAATAAAAAACCAGCCCCAGGAGGCTCCAGGCTGGGAGCATCACGCGAGGCTGAGGCTGCAGCTGGGACTGATCTGGGGCAGGGCTGCTCTGGGGATGGATTGATGCCAGGGCCAGGTTTGCCTTTCCTGAGGGAGGGAAGGGATCCCTGCCCTGCCTGGCACCATCTGAGCCAGCAAAACCCAACCCCAGCATCCCCAGGCCCTGAATCCAGGACATTTCTGTCATGCCAAACAGAGTTGTGGAGATGAATTGATGCCAGGGCCAGGTTTGCCTTTCCTGAGGGAGGGAAGGGATCCCTGCCCTGACACCATCTAAACCAGCAACATCCAAGCTCAGCATCCCCAGGCCCTGAATCCAGGATATTTCTGTCATGCCAAACAGCAGCAGGCCTGGGTTTGCTGGGTTTCTTTATCTTGCTTCCAGCCTGCTTCAAATCAGCTGTAACTACAAAAAAATCTAAAAAAAAACCAACAACCCCACAGTTAAAAGGTTCTTCTCTTGCAGCAGAGCCATAATTGGTCCCATTTGTCAAGGGGATCCCTGGCCAGAGGAGAGGAGACCCCCAAACACCTCAGGCCCTGTCCCTGCCAGGGGCACAGATATCTCCTGCCTCTGCCACACCACGATGGCTTCAGAGGGTGATTGGGCAATAACTGGGGACAATTCCTCATGGAATTCCTTAATGGAATTACCTCCCATGGTCCCAGGGTGTCCCAATGTCCAGCTTGGCCTTGGGCACTGCCAGGGATGCAGGGTGGGCACCCTGTGCCAGGGCCTGCCCACAATGCCTAATTCCCAACATCTAATCCGAATTCCCCCTCTTTCAGGCTGCACCCATCACTCCCTGCCCAGTCCCCAGTCCCTCTCCATGCCCTGGGAGCTCTCCCAGAGCCTCCTCTGCCCCCTCTCAGCATGCCCAGGGCTCCAGCCCCCCGTGTCCCCCCGCAGCTCTCCCCTGTGCCCCAAGCCCCAGAGCAGAAATGCCTTTGTTGGGCTGGGGAGGTGCAGAACAAACTGGAGAGGGGCCAAGATTGCCTCTGGTGAAAGCAGCCACTTCAAAAAGACAAAAGTTTTACAGCAAAGAGGAAAACGAGTGATTTATGCCCAGCTTGGCTGTGTCAGGCCATACCTAAAGCCTGGAGCTGCACAGAACATGCCTCGACAAGATGTTCCAGGGCCGCCTTTGAAAAAGACAACCCCTATAAAGAGAGGAGGTGGAAAAGGGGAATGTTCCCAACAGAGGAAAGGGCCAAAGCAGAGCAATAAAATCTGTGCAGCAGATGATGAGCCCAGCCCCAAATTGCTGCCAGCTGTTAGCAACCTTTGCCCAGAGAAATGGATTTCATGTGAGGTCAAGAAATCCCAAACTGCCATTTCCTCATCCCTGCTAACGAGGGCCAGGTGCCACACGGAGCTGCAGAGGATCCAGATGTCCCTCACGTGGCTCTGGGTAATGGTCCCAGGGAAAGCTCTGCAGATGCACCCACAGAAACAAGTTCGTGCTAATTATCTGCAATTGGATTAGGGGGCTTAGGAGCACCGCTCACCCCCAGCTTCAGGGACGTTCTCCTGCAAGGTGGGGTGGAGCTGGTTCTGCTGCATGTTCCAGCACTCTGCATGGAAGGGGTTTTGTGAATTCTGTCTGAAATCCATGAAAATTGAAGATTTCGTGGACTCCCCACCCCTGGCAGTGCCCAAGGCCAGGCTGGGCAGGGCTGGGGACACCCTGGGACAGGGGAGGTGTCCCTGCCATGGCACTGGGTGGGATTTAAGGGCCTGGTTGGGAAGGATGAAAGTTTGACCAGAAAGTCTCACAGATATGTGTGCTTAGCAGAAAGATTTTTAAATGTAGAACCTGAAGAAGGAATAGAGATGGGAGCAAGTTTTGATACAGAAGAAGAGAATTGCTGAGCCAGACTTACTGGATAACCAAGGAGGCAAAGGCTGTGTTAGTTAGAAGGGGTTTGTATGGCTTAGAGCAAAGCACAAACCCACCACAAACAAAAGAAAAGAAAAGAAAAGAAAAGAAAAGAAAAGAAAAGAAAAGAAAAGAAAAGAAAAGAAAAGAAAAGAAAAGAAAAGAAAAGAAAAGAAAAGAAAAGAAAAGAAAGAGAAAAGGAAAGAAAACAAGACTGCTGATATTGCAAGTAGAAAAAAGGTCTCAGAATTTTCCACTGCAAGAAAACTGAAAAACAACTTCTAGCTTAAACTGTAATGCACTGACTTTTAGTGATTGGAGAACAGTGACATGAATATGGTAATTACAGTGGTTATGGTGGGCTATAGATAATAGTCAAGGTATAGATTTGTTCTACTGTATGAAGATGCTTGGCAAAGAAAAGTATAGAATGCATTGTAACCAAAGGAAAAATATATAATGCACTGTAAGCAAAATAAAAGTATAGAATGCATTTGTAACAAAAAGAAAAGTATATAATGCAATGTAACCAGAACCAAAGGGTCTCCAGGCCTGCCTGCAGCTGGAGCTGACACCCTGTCACCCACAGCCCTGGACTGCTGTAAGGTCTTGGATGTAATAAACTGCATTTTGTACACAATAAACTGCATTTTGTACACAATAAACTGCATTTTGTACACAATAAACTGCATTTTGGAAAGACCCTGGAGTCCCACATCCCTCATTCAGGCTCTTAGTCCTTCCCACCCAAACCACCCTGTGCCTCCACCAACAATCCCTTCTCTGGGTGATATCCAAGGCACAGCAAAGCCTCCAAGCTGAATTTCACCCACACCTGGGTGGACATTGCCGAGCAGGTGAAGAAGCCTCAGCTCTCCCTGTGCCTGAACAGCCACAATTCCACAGGGAGCAGCGCGGGAACGCTCACTTTGGTGGTTCAAATGGAATTTTGGAATGAATAGCTGCTGCCAGGCACTGCCCATGGCAGACAGGAGTGTTTGGGTGCTGCAGGGCAGCAGGAGGGGTCAGGGATGGAGGGAAGGAGGGATGGAGGGATGGAGGGATGGAGGGAGGGAGTGCTGGGTCACACTGAGCGCTGCCCGCACTTGAAGCTCTTGCAGCACTGGAAGCCAGCACTGCTCCACCAGAGGCTGCAGGCTGGAAAATCCAGCAGGGAAGCAATAAATCCCACGGCAGACAGGTGTGTTTGGGTGCTCCAGGCCAGCAGGAGGGGTCAGGGATGGAGGGAAGGAGGGATGGAGGGATGGAGGGATGGATGGAGGGAGTGCAGAGTCCAGCCAGCACTGCTTCACCAGAGCCAGCAGGGCTGTGAAATCCAGCAGGGAAGCAATAAATATTTCACATCCTGGACTCCACCAGGCCGCTCCTTTAACCACTTCCAGCCCTTGCCCAAAGAAAAGACGTCAGAGGAGAACATTCTGGAATTCTGCCCTGCCAAACCCAGCAGCAGCGTCACGATTCCCAGGGACAAAAAACACAGCAAGGAGAGGCAGGCCTTGCAGAAACAAATCAAATCCTGCTGGAACATCTCTACAGGCATGGCAGGGATCTCTCAATGATGGAAACAAAACTGCCAGAGGCTCAACTGTCCCCAAATGAGGCAGCAAAAAATTTGTGGCAACGCGGAAGAGAACTGAGAAAGGCCATCAACACATCCACAAGATCTTCAGAAAAGGGGACAAAGGGTGGCATAAAGTGGTAGATGGTCTGCAATGATAATACCACAGATATCAAAACATTCCTGCTGTTCTGGGACATTCCTGCTGCTCTGGGACATTCCTGCTCTGCTCTGGGACATTCCTGCTGCTCTGGGACATTCCTGCTGCTCTGGGACATTCCTGCTCTGTTCTGGGACATTCCTGCTCTGCTCTGGGACATTCCTGCTGTTCTGGGACATTCCTGCTCTGCTCTGGGACATTCCTGCTCTGTTCTGGGACATTCCTGCTGCTCTGGGACATTCCTGCTCTGCTCTGGGACATTCCTGCTCTGCTCTGGGACATTCCTGCTCTGTTCTGGGACATTCCTGCTCTGTTCTGGGACATTCCTGCTCTGCTCTGGGACATTCCTGCTGTTCTGGGACATTCCTGCTCTGTTCTGGGACATTCCTGCTGCTCTGGGACATTCCTGCTCTGTTCTGGGACATTCCTGCTCTGCTCTGGGACATTCCTGCTCTGTTCTGGGACATTCCTGCTCTGTTCTGGGACATTCCTGCTCTGTTCTGGGACATTCCTGCTCTGCTCTGGGACATTCCTGCTGTTCTGGGACATTCCTGCTCTGTTCTGGGACATTCCTGCTGTTCTGGGACATTCCTGCTCTGCTCTGGGACATTCCTGCTCTGTTCTGGAACATTCCTGCTCTGCTCTGGGACATTCCTGCTGTTCTGGGACATTCCTGCTCTGTTCTGGGACATTCCTGCTCTGCTCTGGGACATTCCTTCTGTTCTGGGACATTCCTGCTCTGCTCTGGGACATTCCTGCTGCTCTGGGACATTCCTGCTCTGCTCTGGGACATTCCTGCTCTGTTCTGGGACATTCCTGCTCTGTTCTGGGACATTCCTGCTCTGCTCTGGGACATTCCTTCTGTTCTGGGACATTCCTGCTCTGCTCTGGGACATTCCTGCTGCTCTGGGACATTCCTGCTCTGTTCTGGGACATTCCTGCTCTGCTCTGGGACATTCCTGCTGTTCTGGGACATTCCTGCTCTGCTCTGGGACATTCCTGCTGCTCTGGGACATTCCTGCTCTGTTCTGGGACATTCCTGCTCTGCTCTGGGACATTCCTGCTGTTCTGGGACATTCCTGCTCTGTTCTGGGACATTCCTGCTGTTCTGGGACATTCCTGCTCTGTTCTGGAACATTCCTGCTCTGTTCTGGGACATTCCTGCTGCTCTGGGACATTCCTGCTGTTCTGGGACATTCCTGCTCTGCTCTGGGACATTCCTGCTCTGCTCTGGGACATTCCTGCTGCTCTGGGACATTCCTGCTCTGTTCTGGGACATTCCTGCTCTGCTCTGGGACATTCCTTCTGTTCTGGGACATTCCTGCTCTGCTCTGGGACATTCCTGCTCTGTTCTGGGACATTCCTGCTCTGTTCTGGGACATTCCTGCTCTGCTCTGGGACATTCCTGCTGTTCTGGGACATTCCTGCTCTGCTCTGGGACATTCCTGCTGTTCTGGGACATTCCTGCTCTGCTCTGGGACATTCCTGCTGCTCTGGGACATTCCTGCTCTGTTCTGGGACATTCCTGCTCTGCTCTGGGACATTCCTGCTCTGTTCTGGGACATTCCTGCTCTGTTCTGGGACATTCCTGCTGCTCTGGGACATTCCTGCTGTTCTGGGACATTCCTGCTCTGTTCTGGGACATTCCTGCTGCTCTGGGACATTCCTGCTGTTCTGGGACATTCCTGCTCTGTTCTGGGACATTCCTGCTGCTCTGGGACATTCCTGCTGCTCTGGGCTGAGCTCTGTGGCCCTGGCAGCATTGCAGACAGTGCAGAGAACACACCCAGCCTGTGTCAGTGAGTGATCCAGGTGTCACTCATGTTCCAGCAATGTGCATCAGAGCAGGATGAATGGGGCAGCGCTGCTCTGGCTCGTGCCCAGCCTGGGGAGAGACAGGGCCTGAGAGCCCTGCCAGGCTGGAAAATTTCTGTGCTGCTCCAGGGCAGGGTTAAATGTAAACCAGAGGTGTCTAGTACTGCAGGGCAGGATTAAACCCAAACCAGAGCTCTCTGCTGCTCTAGAGCAGGATTAATGCAAACCAGGGCTCCCTTCGGCTCCAGGGCAGGATTAAACCCATCCCAGCTTAATCCAGAGCAGGATTAAATCTATCCAAGGGCTCCTTGCTGCTCCAGAGCAGGATTAGATGCAAACCAGGGCTCTCTGCTGCTCCAGAGCAGGACTAACCCATCCCAGGTTAACCCAGAGCAGGACTAACCCATCCCAGTTAACCCAGAGCAGGACTAACCCACCCCAGTTTAACCCAGAGCAGGACTAACCCATCCCAGGTTACCCAGAGCAGGACTAACCCATCCCAGGTTAACCCAGAGCAGGACTAACCCATCCCAGTTAACCCAGAGCAGGACCAACCCATCCCAGTTAACCCAGAGCAGGACTAACCCATCCCAGGTTAACCCAGAGCAGGACTAACCCATCCCAGTTAACCCAGAGCAGGACTAACCCATCCCAGGTTAACCCAGAGCAGGACCAACCCATCCCAGTTAACCCAGAGCAGGACTAACCCACCCCAGTTTAACCCAGAGCAGGACTAACCCATCCCAGCTCACCAAGGCTATGACATCACATCAGAGTTATGACATCACACCAGGGCTGTGACATCACACTGAGCTCTGTTCCTCCAGGATATCACGCCAGGACTATGACATCACTCCAGGGCTATGACATCACACAGGGGTTTTTGACATCACTCCAGGGTTATGACATCACTGCAGTACTATGACATCACACTGGGGTTATGACATCACTCCAGGACTATGACATCATTCAAAGGCTGTGACGTCACTTCAAGGCTGTGATGTCACTCCAGGGCTATGACATCACTCCAGGACTATGATATCAGAGTAGGGTGATGACATCACACCAGGGATGTGACATCACACCAGGCTCTGTTCCTCCAGGGCTGTGACATCACTCCAGGGCTGTGACATCACTCCAGGGCAATGATATCAGTCCAGGGCTGTGACATCACACGGAGCTCTGTCCCTCCAGAGCTATGAGATCATCCCAGGGCTGTGACATCACACCAAGGCTATGACATCACTCCAGGGCTATGACATCACCCCAGGACTGTGACATCGCCCCAGGGCTGTGACATCACACCAGAGCTATGACATCACTCCAGGGCTGTGACATCACCCCAGGGCTGTGACATCACACCAGAGCTATGACATCACTTCAGGGCTGTGACATCACCCCAGGGCTGTGACGTCACACCAGAGCTATGACATCACACCAGGGCTGTGACATCACTCCAAGGCTATGACATCACCCCAGGGCTGTGACATCACACCAGAGCTGTGACATCACCGCAGGGCTGTGACATCACCGCAGGGCTGTGACATCACACCAAGGCTCTCTGGGGCCCAGGTCAGAACAGAAGCTGCCCAAGCCTTGATGGGAGCTCAGCCCTGACCATGTGGCACCAAATCCTCTCCCCCCTGCACAGCCACCACACAAAATCATACAAAAACACCAAAACAACCCTGCAACCCACAAAATAACCCTGCAGATAAAATTAAATACAAAAAACCCCAAACCAACCCTACAACCAATCCAAACACCACCCCAACCACAATTCCCACCACAAACACTGAATAAAACATAACCCTTTGACTAAAATTAAAGAAACCAAAACCTTAAAACCGGCCCTACAACCAATCCTAACAATCCCAACCACAGACACCAAATAAAACATAACCCTACAGCTATAATTAAATACAAAAAACCCAAAGCCAAACCTACAACCAATCCTAACAACCCCAACCACAAACACTGAATAAAGCATAACCCTACAGCTAAAATTAAATACAAAAAATCCAAAATCCAGCCCTACAGCCAATCCTAACACCACTCCAGCAATTCCCACCACAAACACCAAATAAACATAACCCTACAACTAAAATTAAATGCAACAAAACCCCAAAACAACCCTACAACCAATCCTCACACAATCCCAAACACAAACACTGAACAAAGCATACCCCACAACTAAAATTAAATACAAAAAGCCCCCAAAACCAGCCCTACAACCAATCCTAACACAACCACAATTCCCACCACAAACACCAAATAAAACATAACCCTACAGCTAAAATTAAATACAAAATACCCCAAAACCAACCCCACAACCAATCCTAACACAATCCCACCCCAACATTCCCACCACAAACACAAAATAAAACATAACCCTACAACTAAAATTAAATAAAAAAACCCCAAACCAGCCCTACAACCAATCCCAACACAACCCCAACTCAATTCCCACCACAAACACTAAATAAACATAACCCTACAACTAAAATTAAATAAAACAAACCCCTAAAACAACCCTACAACCAATCCTAACACCGCCCCAACCACAATTCCCACCACAAACACTGAATAAAACACAACCCTACAAGTAAATATAAATACAAACCCCAAAACCAACCCTACAACCAATCCTAACACCGCCCCAACCACAATTCCCACCACAAACACCAATTAACCAAACCTTTCAATTAAAATTAAATACAACAAAACCCAAAACCAATCCTAACACAACCCCAACCACAATTCCCACCACAAGCACCAAATAAATCATAACCCTACAATCAAAATTAAATACAGCTA
The DNA here is from genome assembly GCF_027887145.1 of Ammospiza caudacuta. Lineage (NCBI taxonomy): Eukaryota > Metazoa > Chordata > Aves > Passeriformes > Passerellidae > Ammospiza > Ammospiza caudacuta. The sequence continues at coordinate 118,700,344 of NC_080595.1, read as the reverse complement.
AACTCCCAAACCAGCCCTACAACCAATCCTAACCCAACCACAAGCACAATCCCCACCACAAACACTAAATAAACATAACCGTACAATTAAAATTAAATACTGCAAAACCCCAAAACCAACCCCACAACGAATCCTAACACCACCCCAACAATTCCCACCACAAACACCAAATAAAACATAACCCTACAGCTAAAATTAAATGCAAAATACCCCAAAACCAACCCCGCAACCAATCCTAACACAATTCCCACCACAAACACCAAATAAATCATAACCCTGCAGCTGAAATTAAATACAGAAAAACCAAAACCAAACCTACAACCAATCCTAAAACAAGCCCAACCACAATTCCCACCTCAAAAACCAACACCATAACCCTTCAATTAAAATTAAATACAAAAAAAAAAACCCAAAACCAACCCTAACACCACCCCAACCACAAACACCAAATAAAACATGACCCTACAATTAAAATTAAATACAAAAAAAACCCCAAAACCAACCTTACAACCAATCCTAACACAACCCCAACCACAATTCACACCTCAAGCACCAAATAACCATTTACAAACCCCAAACAAAACATTTAAATACTTCAAACATGCCTCAAATAAAATACCCCAAAATACAAACACATAAAAAACCAACACAAAAACATAAAAAATCAATTAAAAAATTAAATCCCCCCCAAAAAACTCCCCAAACCATTCATCTTAAACTAAAACCCCCCCTTATAAAACTATAAGAAACCTGCACCTTCTCAGCCAGAGGGGATTTCCAGCCTCTCCCGGGATTTCTCAGCTTTTCCTGGGATTTCTCAGCTTTTCCTGGGATTTCTCAGCCTGTCCTGGGATTTCCCAGCCTGTCCTGGGATTTCTCAGCTTTTCCTGGGATTTCCCAGCCTGTCCTGGGATTTCTCAGCCCCTCCTGAAACTCCCAACTCTCCCAGGCTGCACATTTACAGTTTTTCCTGGGATTTTCAGCATTTCCTGGGATTTTCAGCATTTCCTGGGATTCCCAACCTTCCCTTCCCAGCCAGGGTGGAGCAGCTCCAGGCCTTGCAAAGGCAGGATGTCAAATTTCAACTCCTGCAGACCAGAATTGTGTCCTTTGGTTGCCCCAAATCCGCCTTTTTTGAGCCTCAAGCCAGCTTAGGCACCTGCATCCCCGGCTCCAGAGGGCTGGGCGCCGATGGAATGTCACTGTGCTGATGTTATTTCAGTTTTGGCTCCTCCTGACACAGTGCTCCGGGGGGAAAAGGGATTTAAAAGCGCTCAGCTTCTTCCATGATCTGGTATTTCCCCTTTTCCTACAGCCACAGTGCAGAGCAGCACGGGGCTGACACAAAGCCCTGCAGAGATCACTGCCAGGGGAGGGGGATCCTTCAACACCCCAAATCCCAACCGAACCCCTCCTGCCAGAGCCCCAGCACACCCAGGGGTCACCACCACGTCCTCTGAGAAATCCCCTTGCCCAGGATTCCTGGAAATTGAGAAAGAGGAAAACAATTCTCATCTCATTTGCTTCTCCTGGGTTTTGCTGCCCTGGAGTGTGGTTTGGAGATTGTTTGTCCAACAGGTGATTGTTCATTGATTTAATGTGAATTATTTTTGACTTAATGACCAGTCAGGGTCAGGCTGTGTCAGACTCTGGAGAGAGTCAGGAGTTTTGAATTATCACTATTTGTAGCCTTCTGTAAGTATCCTTTCAATATAATATGATATGATATGATATAATATAATATAATATAATATAATATAATATAATATAATATAATATAATATAATATAATATAATATAATATAATATAATATAATATAATATAATATATATTGTAGTGTAATGTAATATAATACAATAATACATAATAATATATATTTATATATGATATATAAAAACAATATAATATAATATAATACAATATAAATTATGTATTACATTATATAATTATATATTATATAATTATATATTATATAATAATATATAGTATTCCTATTATATATAAATATAGTAATATAAAATTCATAAATAATAATATATTAATAAATAATATATATTATACTGTTATATTTAACTTAATAAATTAATGTAATTAATGCAATTAATTTAATTTTATATAATAATTATTATATATAATTAAAATAGAATTTTATGTAATAATAGATAAAATTTATATTATAATAAGGAAATTATGTTATAGTATATATTATTATATTATATTATATTATATTATATTATATTATATTATATTATATTATATTATATTATATTTATTATATTTATTATATTATATTATACTATATTATAGCCTTCTAAGAACATAGAGTCAGATTCCTTCTTTCCTTCCAAGGACAGGGACCCCATAAAATACCACACCCAGGGAGGGCTTTGGGTGGGACACAGGGCAAATCCTCCCCTGGCAGGGTGGGCAGGGCTGGGCTGGCATTCCCAGAGCAGCTGGGGCTGCCCCTGCATCCCTGGCAGTGCCCAGGGCCAGCCTGGACAGGGTTTGCAGCACCTGGGACGGTGGAAATGTCCCTGCCGTGGCAGGGGTGGCACTGGGTGAGCTTTGGGGCCCCTTCCCACCCAAACATTCCAGGGTTCCCCAAGGATGAGCTGGGTACAAGGTGCCCACTCAGCACCACCCCAGCCTGGCCACAGCAACACAAACCCACCCAGGAATCACCGAGGCCACTTAAAACCGAAGTGTTCCCACCAATAACTGCCGCCCCAAAATGTCTATTCCCCCACAAAAACGAGCCCCAAAAATCGCCAGCCATATATCCAACGTGCAGTTTTACGTCTGTGAGAAACAGCACACGGATTTACGCCCACCAAAGCTCTGGGGGCAAAGGACTGCTCGGAAACGCCGCGCAGCTCCTGCCGTGTAAGGTTTTCTGTGAGCTGTTTAGGTGGCCTGGAAAGGCCCAGGGATGGCCTTGAAGAGCTGACGCTTCAAAGGACGAGGAGAGACTTCTGATCTTGTCTCGGTCTTGGTGTTCATTAATTGTTTATCTAAAAGATTTTCTTTCAGCCCGACAGAGGTCTGCACAGCAAGTCAGCCATGGGCACACTGCGAGCCCCCGGGGCGGTCACTTATCTTTATACCCGAAGTTACGTGTACAATATTTATCATTTTTCTCCCCAATACCTTCTACCCTTATTAACCGGTGCACTTTTAGTAATGACCAATCCCAAAGTGCCACCACCACCACAGAAGATGGAGGCCAAGAAGAAGAAGAAGAAGGACAGGACACGCCCCAATTCCTCCATCTTACTTCTTTAGACCCCCCTGTACCAAAATCCTAAACCCTGTGTTTTACACTTTAACTAACTTATCCCTTCACCATACACCCAGTGGAATCCTCCCAGTCCTCATACAGGTGTCGTCTCCTGTGTAGGATCAAAATCCTGCCACCAGACGCTTCTGGCAACATTCCAGGATTCCCGAGCCCCCCAAGGGTGGTCTCGGCCACTCTGCACCTCCGTCCTGAGGTGCTGAGATCCCACACTGCCGCACACATCTGGCAGCGCCGGGAGCAGCAGCCGCGCAGCTCCTGCCGCACACATCTGGCAGCGCCGGGAGCAGCAGCAGGGCTCCCTCTGGAGCGCATCCCGAGCACGGGAACGCAGCAGAGCCCAGCCGTTCCTCCCCTCGCCCCCTCCAGGGGCCATGGAGCCGTGCCCGCAGTATTAAGTCATTAATTAGCTTTCCTGCGTGGGCTCGCATGTGGCAAGGAGGCAAATTAAAGGATTCCTGAAGAGGCGGGAAAGCTCTCCGAGCTCGTGGAACCCTCCCAGAAATGAGAACCCCCGCTCCTGTGCACGATTCCACAAAAGCCTCGGCAGCGCTGCCCTGTGGCAATGAAATTCCCTGGAAAGGGAGAAGGGATAGCTCCGGGACAGACAGACACACAGACACACACACAGCCGTGCTCGGGGAGGCTCTGCTCCACATCCCAGGCAGGAAAAGCCACCCCTCCATCCCCGGGGCTCATTTGCAGACAAGGCAATTAACAGAAAATGGATTTCATGCACGAAGGGGGAGAAAAAAAAAGTCAGATCACCTACAAGGTGAAGTCAACTTACTGCCTGCTTTTGTTCTTCTTCCTGGAGAGGAGGGGAAAGGCGGAGAGAGAGAGAGGAAAGGTCAGTCATGGTGTGAAAATGATGATTTCACCCACAACACCCAGTGAGAGGACAGGACACGGCGCCAGCACCTGCGAGGGCTGAGGGGCAGCACAGGTGACATTTGTCCCATTATTTCTCCCATTTTTCCCATTATTTGTCCCACTTTTCCCATTATTTCTCCCATTTGTCCCATCATTAGTCCCATTACTTGTCCCATTTGTCCCATTATTTGTCCCATTTGTCCCATTATTTGTCCCATTATTTGTCCCATTTTTCCCATTATTTCTCCCATTATTTGTCCCATTGTTTGTCCCTTTTATCCCACTATTTGTCCCGTTTGTCCCACTCTGGTGGTGGGCACAGTGGGTGCCAGCAGGGCTCCCTGGCTAGGAGGGGACACCCAGGGGTGTTTCTGCTCCTTTGGTCTTTATTTATTTATTTTATTTATTTATTTATGGGCTCAGCCTGGCACAGGGAAGGTGCCCTGCCCATGGCAGGGGGACTCTGGGTGGGATTTGTGCTCCCTCCTCACCCAAACCGTGCCATGATCCACAAATTCTGCTCCAGACATCCAACAGACCCCAAATCCATCCCATAAAGTCTGGGGGTGCCCCTGGGAGTGTCCAAACACACAAAAGGGGCAGCACAGAGCCCCAGCAGCTCAGGATGCCCCCGGGTCAGCTCCCCTGGCACTGCCAAGGGCAGAGCAAGCAGGGCTGGGAGGGCATAGGAATAGAATAAAACAAACCAAAACAAAATAAAATAAAATAAAATAATATAAAATAAAATATTAAAAATCTTTTTAAAATATATATAAAATAATATATAAAAATATATATAAATATATAAAATATTAAAAATAAAAAATAAAATATTTTAAAATATATAAAATATATAAAAATATATAAAATGATAAAAATAATAAAATATATAAAATTATATAAAATATATAAAATGTTAAAAATATAAAAATATATAAAATATATATATAAATATATATAAATATATAAAATATTAAAAATAAAATAAAATACAATTCCATTAAAATAATTAATAAAATAAAATAGTTAAAAAGGAGCAGGGATGCTGAGCAGGGAAAGAGCAGCTCCCGCACTGCAGGAATGTCTCAGTACAAAAAAAAAAAAAGGTGAAATTCAGGTGAATTTGTCCCCTTTTGAAGCAGGGAGATGTGACTGGGCAGGGCTGGTGGAGGCACATCCTGCCTTCAGCTGCAGCAGAACTGCTGGGAATGAGCAAAATGTCACCCAGGCCAGAGCTGCCTCGGGAATTCAGACATTTCCATGGATTTTGTGCTCTCGCAGACGAGAGCCAGCAGGGCTGTGACCCTGGGATGAATAAATGATGAATAAATGATGAATAAATCACAGAATGGGAACAGTCAGAAATCACAGAACTGGAATGGGCAGGAATCCTGACCCCTGTCCATGCCAATCCCAGCCCTTCCCTGCACCCTGCTGCAGCCCCCCAGAAATCCAGGTCATGGCATTAAAACCCTGGGATAAAAGCTCCTTCTGGCCTGGAAATCCATGAACCCGTTTATCACCCTTCCCCTGCTGATCTCCCATCTGAGCAGGATTAACCAGAACCTTCCCTTAATTTAAAGCAGTTTCACCCTGCTGACCACTGGGAGCTGCTCTCCCACCCAGCCTGGGGGACAATTCTGAGGGTTTGAGAAGATATTTTGGGGGTTTTGGACAAGATTTGGGGTTCCTTCAGGTGTGGTTTTGGTGGTTTTTAGCAGGTGTGGGGCCTGGCCATCCCCACATCCCAAATTTCCACTTGTGCCTCCCACCAGCAGCGGGACCAGATGGGGACCCAGCTCAGGGAGAAGATCTTCAATCACCTCCACACCACACACACAAAAAAAGAGTTGTTGCTTTGAAAAACGAGGCCCTGGCATTGAGCACAGATGTGAAAATCCCTGTGAGCAGGGCTGGGGCTGAGCAGGGCAGGATAAATCACAGAGGAAATGGGCAGGGGGGAAATGGGATCTGTGTGCTGGATAAATCACAGAGGAAATGGGCAGGGGGGAAATGGGATCTGTGTGCAGGATAAATCACAGAGGAAATGCAGGAGGAAATGCAGGGGGAAATGGGATCTGTGTGCTGGATAAATCACAGAGGAAATGCAGGAGGAAATGCAGGAGGAAATGGGATCTGTGTGCTGGATAAATCACAGAGGAAATGCAGGGAGGAAATGGGATCTGTGTGCTGGATAAATCACAGAGGAAATGCAGGGGGAAATGGGATCTGTGTGCTGGATAAATCACAGAAGAAATGCAGGGGGAAATGGGATCTGTGTGCAGGATAAATCACAGAGAAAATGGCCAGGGAGGAAATGGGATCTGTGTGCTGGATAAATCACAGAGGAAATGGGCAGGGAGGAAATGGGATCTGTGTGCTGGATATCCATGGAAATGGGCAGGGAGGAAATGCAGGAGGGAAATGGGATCTGTGTGCTGGATTTCCATGGAAAGAGCACCCAGGGGTCCCCAGGGACCCTCAGCACAGCCAGGGGGGCTGTGGGGAGCAGGGAATGGGGAAATGAGGGAATGGAAGAATGGGGGATGGAGCCACAGCCCCAGGATGGTTCTGGTGGGGAAATCCCTGAGATCCCACCTGGAGACACCATCCCAGGGGGCTCCAGCCCTGTAAATCCTGGCCATGGACACTTCCATGGTGGGGCAGCCCCAGATTCCCTGCCAGCCCAGTCTGGGATTGCAGAAATTCCCAGAACTGGAAGGGTCAGCACTGCCAAGGGAGGATTTGTGGGGAACACTCAGAAATCCGAACCCTGCCTCGATAGCAGCAGCTGGGGAGGGCCCTGTGAGGGGCCAGGAACAGCAGGGCAGGACCCCAGGTAAGGGGTCAATTAACCCTAAACCTAACAAACAACCAGCATGGTCAGAAATCACAGAATGGGAAAGGTCAGAAATCACAGAGTGGGGATGGTCAGAAATCACAGAATGGCCAGAAATCACAGAATGGTCAGAAATCACAGAACTGGAATGGTCAGAAATTACAGAATGGGAATGGTCAGAAATCACAGAAATGTCAGAAATGACAGAATGGGGATGGTCAGAAATCACAGAATGATCAGAAATTACAGAATGGGAATGGTCAGAAATCATAGAAATGTCAGAAATGACAGAATGGGGATGGTCAGAAATCACAGAACCAGAAATAGTCAGATATCAAAGAATGGGAACAGATAGAAATCAAAGAATGGTTAGCAATGACAGAACTGGAATGGTCAGAAATCACAGAATGGGGATGATGAGAAATCACAGAATGGGAACAGTCAGAAATCACAGAATGGTCAGAAGTCACAGAATGGGGATGGTCAGAAATCACAGACCCAGAACAGTCAGAAATCAGAGAATGGCAATGGTGAGAAATTACAGCATGGTCAGAAATCACAAAATGGTCAGAAAGGACAGAACCAAAAGGGTCAGAAATCACAGAATGGGAACACTCAGAAATCACAGAATGATCAGAAATCGCAGAATGGGAAAAATCAGAAACTACAGAATTGTCAGAAATGACAGAACTGGAATGGTCAGAAATCACAGAGTGGTCAGAAATCGCAGAGTGGTCAGAAATCACAGAACTATAACAGTCAGAAGTCACAGAACCAGAACAGTTGGAAATCACAGAATGGGGATGGTCAGAAATCACAGAACTAGAACAGTCAGAAAACAAAGAATGGGGATGGTCAGAAATCACAGAAAAGGTACAGTCAGAAATCACAGAATCAAAAGGGTCAGAAATCACAGAACCAGAACAATCAGAAATCAGAGAACCAGAACACTCAGAAATCACAGAATGGGAAGGGTCAGAAATCACAGAATGGGAAGGGTCAGAAATCACAGAATAGGAACACTCAGAAATCACAGAATAGGAACACTCAGAAATCACAGAATAGGAAGGGTCAGAAATCACAGAAGCAGAACACAGAAATCACAGCACCAGGACTGGTTTTGCTTGGAAGAGACCTCGTCCAGGGCCTCTGCCTGCCCCGAGTGCCACCAGCACAGCGTGGGGACAGTGGCTGAACCTCAGGGACAGCCCTGGATGGCCTTGCACAGATGGAACCATGGAACATTCTGGCTCGGGAGGGACCCCCAGGACCCTCCCGCAGCTCCTGCCCTGCCCAGAGCCCCCCAAATCCCCAAATGCCACCCTGGCCATCCCTGGCTGGGCTGTGCAAACCCTCCTGGAGCTCTGCAGGGTCTGGGGATGTGTTCATTCCCCGGGGAGCCTGGGCAGGGCCAGCACCCTCTGGGGATGAGCCTTTCCCAAAATCCACCCCAAATTCCCTGTTCCAGCCCTTCCCTGGCTGCTGTCCCTGTCCCAGAGATCAGCGTCAGAGCTGCCCCTTGACCTCCAGGATCTTTCCTCACTTTCCTTCCCTTCAGGGAGGAATTTGAGGCCCCAAACTCTGAGGCAAGCGGGGCTGAATCCAGCCCTAAACGGCGAAATGAAGGCGGCATTAAAAATGTAAAAAACACTGCATAAGAAAATGGAAAAAAAAATCCCCATAAAAGCTTAACAGCTGATGTAAATTATACATGAACAGCTCTGAGGAGCTCCAAGTGAGGAGAGAAGCAAAAACCTGGCGGGGGAAAATCGTGTCTGGCAGGGCTAAAAGCACTGAGAAGGAGAGCTGGAAATAAAGAGCAGCATCAGGAACAGAGCAGAGCCTGGGGCAGCAGGGCCGGGCTGGGATCCTGACACCAACCATGAGAAAAAGGTGCCAAAAGTACTTGGGAGAAATGGTATTGTTAGCTCAGCACACTGGGGGACTTGCAGCTTAAAATATTTCCCTTAAAATAATTTTAAATAATTAAAATAAAAATTAAATTAAAATAAATTATTAAATTAATACATTAAAATAAAATAATTTAAATCCCTTAAAATAATTTTAGAAGTTAAAAATAACTTTAAAATAATTAAAAGAAAAAAGTTAATTAAAATAAAATAATAAATAAATTGAAATTTAAAAAATAATTTAAATCCCTTAAAATATTGAAAATTATTTTAAAATAATTTAATAAATAATTAAAATAAAAATAAATAAAAATAAGAAATTATTAAATAAATAAAATAAAACAAAGCAAAATAATTAAATAATAAATTAATACATTAAAATGAAATGAAATGAAATGAAATTAAATTTAAAAAAATAAAATATTAAGATCCCTTAAAATAATTAAAAAATAATAGAGCCAGGAGCTGCCTGGGGCAATATAAATATAAATATAAATATAAATATAAATATAAATATAAATATAAATATAAATATAAATATAAATATAAATATAAATATAAATATAAATATAAATATAAGCAGGAACTCGACCTCCAGCTTGCTTTTCTCAAAAATAAAAATAAAAGTAAAAAATAAAAATTAAAATAAAAATTAAAATTAAAAATAAAATAAAAATAAAAATAAGCAGGAAGTCAACCTCCAGCTTGCTTTCCCAAAATATAAAAATATAAAAATAATTTCTATTAAAAGTCTGGGCAGGGCACAGAGCCCATCCCCAGCAGAGCGGAGCAGGGGCAGTGAGGGCCCAGCTGTGCCTGCTGAAGGCGTTTCAAATCCCCGTTCAAGGGCTTTTACAGGCCTGAGGGAGCAGAGCTGGGCTCAGGAGGTTCTGATGGGCACAGCTCAGGGGACAGGGATGTTCTGGCTGATCTTCTGGGTTTTTTTGCCCATTCCCTGCAGTTCTGCTGCAGCTGAATTTGTAGCTGGGTTTGAGGGAGGAGAACAAAGGGGGCAAACCCAGCTCACACTGAAAACCAGGCACGAATTTCTGATGCTCAGGCAAAGCTGCATTGGCAGGGAATTCTGAGTTTTGGATTCCCCCAGCTCCAGAGGAACAGATGTTCTTCTGGAAGAGATTTCATCTGCAGGGCTCCAGAGGGGGAAAAGGGGATTTGAGTGGGATATTGAACTGGCTTCAGGAAAAAGCAGAATTCCAAACTTGGCCAGTGAGTGGCTTCAGGAAAAAGCAGAATTCCAAACTTGGCAAGTGTGTTGTGCTCAGGTGTGGGACAGGATGGGGACGGGGGCTGGAATTCCTGCCCAGGATGGAACCAGGGGCTGGAATTCCTGCCTTCAACCCAGACCCAGAGAAAGCCACAACTGGGACCCTCACTCACCCCCTGCACTGCTCCCCATTTATTTCCCAGTGCCAGTGGGGAGTGCTGAGCCCAGGTACCAACCCAAAATCCTTCAAACCCCCCCAGATCTGGGGTTCTGCAGGTTTTACCCACAAAAACAACAGTGGGGAGCGCTGAACCACAGGTCCCAACCCCAACTCCTTCAAACCCCCCCAGATCTGGGGTTCTGCAGGTTTTACCCACAAAAACCACACTGGGGAGTGCTGAACCACAGGTCCCAACCTCAACCCCTTCAAACCCCTCCAGATCTGGGGTTCTGCAGGTTTTACCCACAAAAACCACACTGGGGAGCGCTGAACCACAGGTCCCAACCTCAACCCCTTCAAACACCCCCAGACCTAAGGTTCTGCAGGTTTTACCCACACAAACCACAGTGGAGAGCCCAGGAACCAAGCCAAACCCCTTCAAACCTCCCTAGATCTGGGGTTCTGCAGGTTTTACCCACAAAAAGCCCGGAGGAACCTTCACCCCCTGCACCCCGCACAGAGCTGGCACGGAAATGGCTTTTGGCAAACTCAGGGAGGGTTTTTAGGGGGTGGCAGCAAAGCAGGGAGCCCAGGGGAGGGAGGGAAGGAAGGAAGGCAGGAAGTGGCGGAAGGAAGGAAGGAAGGAAGGAAGTGGCGGAAGGAAGGAAGTGGCGGAAGGAAGGAAGGAAGGAAGTGGCGGAAGGAAGTGGCGGAAGGAAGGAAGTGGCGGAAGGAAGGAAGGAAGTGGCGGAAGGAAGGAAGTGGCGGAAGGAAGGAAGTGGCGGAAGGAAGGAAGTGGCGGAAGGAAGGAAGGAAGGAAGGAAGGAAGGAAGGAAGGAAGGAAGTGGCGGAAGGAAGGAAGGAAGTGGCGGAAGGAAGTGGCGGAAGGAAGTGGCAGAAGGAAGTGGCGGAAGGAAGGAAGGAAGGAAGGAAGGAAGGAAGGAAGGAAGGAAGGAAGGAAGTGGCGGAAGGAAGGAAGTGGCGGAAGGAAGTGGCGGAAGGAAGTGGCGGAAGGAAGGAAGTGGCGGAAGGAAGTGGCGGAAGGAAGTGGCGGAAGGAAGTGGCGGAAGGAAGGAAGGGGCGGAAGGAAGTGGCGGAAGGAAGTGGCGGAAGGAAGTGGCGGAAGGAAGGAAGGAAGTGGCGGAAGGAAGGAAGTGGCGGAAGGGAGGAAGTGGCGGAAGGGAGGAAGTGGCGGAAGGGAGGAAGTGGCGGAAGGGAGGAAGTGGCGGAAGGAAGGAAGTGGCGGAAGGAAGGAAGGAAGGAAGGAAGGAAGGAAGGAAGGAAGGAAGGAAGGAAGGAAGGAAGGAAGGAAGGAAGGAAGTGGCGGAAGGAAGGAAGGAAGGAAGTGGCGGAAGGAAGGAAGTGGCGGAAGGAAGGAAGTGGCGGAAGGAAGGGGCGGAAGGAAGGAAGGGGCGGAAGGAAGGGGCGGAAGGAAGTGGCGGAAGGAAGTGGCGGAAGGAAGTGGCGGAAGGAAGGAAGTGGCGGAAGGAAGGAAGTGGCGGAAGGAAGTGGCGGAAGGAAGTGGCGGAAGGAAGTGGCGGAAGGAAGGAAGGAAGTGGCGGAAGGAAGTGGCGGAAGGAAGTGGCGGAAGGAAGTGGCGGAAGGAAGGAAGGAAGGAAGGAAGGAAGGAAGGAAGGAAGGAAGGAAGTGGCGGAAGGAAGGAAGTGGCGGAAGGAAGGAAGTGGCGGAAGGAAGGAAGTGGCGGAAGGAAGGAAGTGGCGGAAGGAAGGAAGGAAGGAAGGAAGGAAGGAAGGAAGGAAGGAAGGAAGGAAGTGGCGGAAGGAAGTGGCGGAAGGAAGGAAGTGGCGGAAGGAAGGAAGGAAGTGGCGGAAGGAAGTGGCGGAAGGAAGTGGCGGAAGGAAGTGGCGGAAGGAAGTGGCGGAAGGAAGGAAGGAATGAAGGAAGGAAGGAAGGAAGGAAGGAAGTGGCGGAAGGAAGGAAGGAAGTGGCGGAAGGAAGTGGCGGAAGGAAGGAAGGAAGGAAGGAAGGAAGTGGCGGAAGGAAGTGGCGGAAGGAAGTGGCGGAAGGAAGGAAGGAAGGAAGGAAGGAAGGAAGTGGCGGAAGGAAGGAAGGAAGTGGCGGAAGGAAGGAAGTGGCGGAAGGAAGGAAGGAAGTGGCGGAAGGAAGGAAGGAAGTGGCGGAAGGAAGTGGCGGAAGGAAGTGGCGGAAGGAAGTGGCGGAAGGAAGTGGCGGAAGGAAGTGGCGGAAGGAAGTGGCGGAAGGAAGGAAGGAAGGAAGGAAGGAAGGAAGGAAGTGGCGGAAGGAAGGAAGGAAGGAAGGAAGGAAGGAAGGAAGGAAGGAAGGAAGGAAGGAAGGAAGGAAGGAAGGAAGGAAGGAAGGAAGTGGCGGAAGGAAGGAAGTGGCGGAAGGAAGGAAGTGGCGGAAGGAAGGAAGTGGCGGAAGGAAGGAAGTGGCGGAAGGAAGGAAGGAAGGAAGGAAGGAAGGAAGGAAGGAAGGAAGGAAGGAAGGAAGGAAGGAAGGAAGTGGCGGAAGGAAGGAAGGAAGGAAGTGGCGGAAGGAAGGAAGTGGCGGAAGGAAGGAAGGAAGGAAGGAAGGAAGGAAGGAAGGAAGGAAGGAAGGAAGGAAGGAAGGAAGGAAGTGGCGGAAGGAAGTGGCGGAAGGAAGTGGCGGAAGGAAGGAAGTGGCGGAAGGAAGGAAGTGGCGGAAGGAAGGAAGTGGCGGAAGGAAGTGGCGGAAGGAAGTGGCGGAAGGAAGTGGCGGAAGGAAGTGGCGGAAGGAAGGAAGGAAGGAAGGAAGGAAGGAAGTGGCGGAAGGAAGTGGCGGAAGGAAGTGGCGGAAGGAAGTGGCGGAAGGAAGTGGCGGAAGGAAGTGGCGGAAGGAAGTGGCGGAAGGAAGGAAGGAAGGAAGGAAGGAAGGAAGGAAGGAAGGAAGGAAGGAAGGAAGTGGCGGAAGGAAGTGGCGGAAGGAAGTGGCGGAAGGAAGTGGCGGAAGGAAGTGGCGGAAGGAAGGAAGTGGCGGAAGGAAGTGGCGGAAGGAAGTGGCGGAAGGAAGTGGCGGAAGGAAGTGGCGGAAGGAAGTGGCGGATGGAAGTGGCGGAAGGAAGTGGCGGAAGGAAGTGGCGGAAGGAAGTGGCGGAAGGAAGTGGCGGAAGGAAGTGGCGGAAGGAAGGAAGGAAGGAAGGAAGGAAGGAAGGAAGGAAGGAAGGAAGGAAGGAAGGAAGGAAGGAAGGAAGGAAGGAAGGAAGAAAGGAAGGAAGGAAGGAAGTGGCGGAAGGAAGGAAGTGGCGGAAGGAAGGAAGGAAGGAAGGAAGGAAGGAAGGAAGGAAGGAAGGAAGTGGCGGAAGGAAGTGGCGGAAGGAAGTGGCGGAAGGAAGGAAGTGGCGGAAGGAAGGAAGTGGCGGAAGGAAGGAAGTGGCGGAAGGAAGTGGCGGAAGGAAGTGGCGGAAGGAAGTGGCGGAAGGAAGTGGCGGAAGGAAGTGGCGGAAGGAAGGAAGGAAGGAAGGAAGGAAGGAAGGAAGGAAGGAAGGAAGGAAGGAAGGAAGTGGCGGAAGGAAGTGGCGGAAGGAAGTGGCGGAAGGAAGTGGCGGAAGGAAGTGGCGGAAGGAAGTGGCGGAAGGAAGGAAGGAAGGAAGGAAGGAAGGAAGGAAGGAAGGAAGTGGCGGAAGGAAGTGGCGGAAGGAAGTGGCGGAAGGAAGTGGCGGAAGGAAGTGGCGGAAGGAAGGAAGTGGCGGAAGGAAGGAAGTGGCGGAAGGAAGTGGCGGAAGGAAGTGGCGGAAGGAAGTGGCGGAAGGAAGTGGCGGAAGGAAGTGGCGGATGGAAGTGGCGGAAGGAAGTGGCGGAAGGAAGTGGCGGAAGGAAGTGGCGGAAGGAAGTGGCGGAAGGAAGGAAGGAAGGAAGGAAGGAAGGAAGGAAGGAAGGAAGGAAGGAAGGAAGGAAGGAAGGAAGGAAGGAAGGAAGAAAGGAAGGAAGGAAGGAAGTGGCGGAAGGAAGGAAGTGGCGGAAGGAAGGAAGGAAGGAAGGAAGGAAGGAAGGAAGGAAGGAAGGAAGGAAGGAAGGAAGGAAGGAAGGAAGGAAGTGGCGGAAGGAAGTGGCGGAAGGAAGTGGCGGAAGGAAGGAAGTGGCGGAAGGAAGTGGCGGAAGGAAGTGGCGGAAGGAAGGAAGTGGCGGAAGGAAGGAAGTGGCGGAAGGAAGGAAGGAAGTGGCGGAAGGAAGGAAGGAAGTGGCGGAAGGAAGTGGCGGAAGGAAGTGGCGGAAGGAAGTGGCGGAAGGAAGTGGCGGAAGGAAGGAAGGAAGGAAGGAAGGAAGTGGCGGAAGGAAGGAAGTGGCGGAAGGAAGGAAGGAAGTGGCGGAAGGAAGGAAGGAAGTGGCGGAAGGAAGGAAGGAAGTGGCGGAAGGAAGGAAGGAAGGAAGGAAGGAAGGAAGGAAGGAAGGAAGTGGCGGAAGGAAGGAAGTGGCGGAAGGAAGTGGCGGAAGGAAGGAAGTGGCGGAAGGAAGTGGCGGAAGGAAGTGGCGGAAGGAAGTGGCGGAAGGAAGTGGCGGAAGGAAGGAAGGAAGGAAGGAAGGAAGGAAGGAAGGAAGGAAGGAAGGAAGGAAGTGGCGGAAGGAAGGAAGGAAGGAAGGAAGGAAGGAAGGAAGGAAGGAAGGAAGGAAGGAAGGAAGGAAGGAAGGAAGGAAGGAAGGAAGTGGCGGAAGGAAGTGGCGGAAGGAAGGAAGTGGCGGAAGGAAGTGGCGGAAGGAAGTGGCGGAAGGAAGGAAGTGGCGGAAGGAAGGAAGTGGCGGAAGGAAGGAAGGAAGTGGCGGAAGGAAGGAAGGAAGTGGCGGAAGGAAGTGGCGGAAGGAAGTGGCGGAAGGAAGTGGCGGAAGGAAGGAAGGAAGTGGCGGAAGGAAGTGGCGGAAGGAAGGAAGGAAGGAAGGAAGGAAGGAAGGAAGGAAGGAAGGAAGGAAGGGAAGGAAGGAAGGAAGGAAGGAAGGAAGTGGCGGAAGGAAGGAAGGAAGTGGCGGAAGGAAGGAAGGAAGTGGCGGAAGGAAGGAAGGAAGGAAGGAAGGAAGGAAGGAAGGAAGGAAGGAAGGAAGGAAGTGGCGGAAGGAAGGAAGTGGCGGAAGGAAGTGGCGGAAGGAAGTGGCGGAAGGAAGTGGCGGAAGGAAGTGGCGGAAGGAAGGAAGGAAGGAAGGAAGGAAGGAAGGAAGGAAGGAAGGAAGGAAGGAAGGAAGGAAGGAAGTGGCGGAAGGAAGGAAGTGGCGGAAGGAAGTGGCGGAAGGAAGTGGCGGAAGGAAGGAAGGAAGGAAGGAAGGAAGGAAGGAAGGAAGGAAGGAAGGAAGGAAGGAAGGAAGGAAGGAAGGAAGGAAGGAAGGAAGGAAGGAAGTGGCGGAAGGAAGTGGCGGAAGGAAGTGGCGGAAGGAAGTGTCGGAAGGAAGTGTCGGAAGGAAGTGGCGGAAGGAAGTGTCGGAAGGAAGGAAGGAAGGAAGGAAGGAAGGAAGGAAGGAAGGAAGGAAGTTAGTTGTGCTTTTGGTTCCTTACTTTGAGCAGCTTCATCAGCCCCTCCAGCTGCACCATCAGCTCTCTCCTGCTCTCCTGCAGGGCTGACATCCTCTGCTCCAGCTCATCCTTCCTCTGCCTGTGCCAGGGACATGGGGGAGAGAGAGAGGAGAGACAAACTCAGGCTGTGTCAGAGCTGCCAGGGAGGGAATTCTCCTCTGTGAAAGTCACCCTGAATTCCAGCACTGGAGGTGACAATTCCCTTCTGCCCCCAGCCATGGCAGCTGCAGAGAAAAATACACTTTTATATGGATACATATCCACATTTTTCTGTCTCTGAGCATCCTGCAGAGCCCAGACTGAGCAGGAGGAGCTTTGGGGAGCAGAGAGAGGGAAATGGGAGGGCAGGAAATGTGAAAAATGCACATTTTATGATTGGCTTTTCACAAACATTAAAATGAATATTACATGTGTTACATTAGAAGGTTATGCTGTATTCGTTTTTTTGGTAGTGTGTTAAATACAGTTTTAGGTTATAACATAATGTTAAAATAGAAACTATGCTATGCGAGATACTTTTTTTTAAAGAGAGGAATGAGATACTGTCAGATAGCAGCCACAGGACACCTGAATCTTTCAGAGAAAGAGAATTTATTGCTCCCTTATCAGAAGAAATTAATTTCTTCCTGCCTTGCTCAGCCCTGGAGATGCAGTTAGGATTAAGAGGAAGGAGCTGACACTGCCCAGACAGAATCCTGTGTTTGAATGGAATTTATGCATCATGGATGAGGTGCATGAATGTGCAACAGGTTATTCTTATTAAGGGTTAATCCTCTGTTAACGTGGGGCCTTTTTCGGGCTTATTTTGCTCAGAAAAGGTACCCAGACATCCGTAACTCTTTGTTTTTATTGTCTCATATTGTCCTAAATCCCAATTGTTCAAATTATTATTACTCTAATTATATTGATATTTTTATAACCATTTTATTACTATTAAATAGTAATTAATTATTAATAATAAATTATTGAATAGCAAATAAATAATTAGCTAGGAATTATTTATTAATATTAAATTAAATAGTAAATAATTAAAAATTAAGTTAGATTTAAATTACTTTAAAATTATTTTTAAAATTAATGAAATTACATTAAAATTATTTAAAATAAAATGTAAAATTAATTTAAAATTAATTTACAATTATTTTCAAATTAATTTAAAATGCAATTTAAAAATAATTTAAAAGAAATTTAAAACTATTTTCATATTAATTTAAAATAAAATTAAAAATTAATTTAAAATACGTATAAAATTAAATTAAAATCAATTTTAAATAACATTTAAAATTAATTTAAAATAAATATAACATTAGACAAAAATTAATTTAAAATAACATTTAAAATAAAATTTTAAATTGATTTAAAATACGTATAAAATTAAATTAAAATTAATTTTAAATAACATTTAAAATTAATTTTAAATAAATATAACATTAGACAAAAATTAATTTAAAATAACATTCAAAATAAAATTTTAAATTGATTTAAAATAAATATAAAATTAATTTAAAAAATTAATTAATTAAGTATTACTTTTTAAATGTTAAAAACGAGTGATCGGTGTTTTTCCCAAGGAGAGAGGGGGACCCAGATCTCTCTGCAGAGCCCCAGCAGCCAGGCCCCGTCCCCTGCAGCACAGCCAGGTGACAGCAGGAGGTGACAGCAGCGACCTTCCCTTCCCTCCGTGCTGCACAAATCTCTGCAGCTGTTCCAGAGCCGCGGCTCGGCCTGGGCTGGTCTAAAACAGGAAAGTGGTGACGGATAAAGAGCGGCTCAAAGCCAGGCTTAGCCAGGCTGGGCTTTGTGTCACACACAGTGAGCCACGGCCCGGGCTGAGGGACTGCCAGCCTGCAGGGACACTGGGGACAGCAGGATGTGCCAGTGTGGGGACACCAGGATGTGCCAGTGTGGGGACAGCAGGACGTGCCAGTCTGGGGACAGCAGGACGTGCCAGTGTGGGGACACCAGGACGTGCCAGCCCTGTGTCACAGTGTGGGTACACCAGGATGTGCCAGTGTGGGGACAGCAGGACGTGCCAGTGTGGGTACACCAGGATGTGCCAGTGTGGGGACAGCAGGACGTGTCAGTGTGGGGACAGCAGGACGTGCCAGCCTGGGGACACCAGGATGTGCCAGCCCTGTGTCACAGTGAGGGGACACCAGGATGTGCCAGCCTGGGGACACCAGGATGTGCCAGCCCTATGTCACAGTGTGGGGACAGCAGGACATGCCAGTCTGGGGACACCAGAATGTGCCAGCCTGGGGACAGCAGGATGTGCCAGCCCTGTGTCACAGTGAGGGGACAGCAGGATGTGCCAGTGCGGGGACAGCAGGACGTGCCAGTGTGGGGACAGCAGGATGTGCCAGTGTGGGGACAGCAGGACGTGCCAGTGTGGGGACACCAGGATGTGTCAGTGTGGGGACACCAGGATGTGTCAGCCCTGTGTCACAGTGAGGGGACACCAGGATGTGCCAGCCTGGGGACACCAGGATGTGCCAGCCCTGTGTCACAGAGTGGGGACAGCAGGATGTGCCAGCCCTATGTCACAGTGTGGGGACAGCAGGACATGCCAGTGTGGGGACACCAGGATGTGCCAGCCTGGGGACAGCAGGATGTGCCAGCCCTGTGTCACAGTGAGGGGACAGCAGGATGTGCCAGCCCTGTGTCACACTCTGGGGACACCAGGATGTGCCAGCCAGGGCAGAATGTCACCTCCTGGAGGCTCTGAGTGCCCTGGAGCTGGCACTGGCACACTGGGGGTAATCCACAAAAAGAGTTCTTTAAAGAACAGAAAATTATGGAATATTTATATATTCCATTATTATTATTACTATTGCTATTACTATTACTATTACTATTAATTTATAGGTTTAATATAACAAATTTTAACCACCCTGAGGCTGGCACTGGCACACTGTGGGCAATCCACAAAAAGAGTTCTTTAAAGAACTCAGGAATATCATTATTATTATTACTGCTACTACTACTACTACTACTTTTCATCATCTTCATCATCATCATCAGCAGCAGCAGCAGCATCATCAGCATCATCATCATCATCATCATCATCATCATCATCATCATCATCATCATCATCATTTCTATATTTAATATAACAAATTTTAACCACCCTGGGTGTTTCTGTGGCACTGGCACACTGTGGACAATCCACACTGGGAATTTTAACAGGAGCTGTTCTTTAAAGGACAGAAAACTCTGGAATAGTTACATATTCAAAATAATAAGAGTAATAGTAATAATGTTAGAGATATTGTTATCACTATCATTATCATTATTTATATATTTAATATAACAAATATTAAACACCCTGGGTGCTGGCACTGGCACACTATGGACAATCCACCCTGGGAATCTGAACAGGAGCTGTTCTTTAAAGGACAAAAACCTCTGGAATATTTCTATATTCTATATAAATATAAATATTTCTATATAAATATATAAATAGAACTGTATAATATAATTATATAATGTAAATATAAATATACATTTCTATATTTAATATAACAAATATTAACCACGCTGGGTGTTTCTCTGGCACTGGCACGCTGTGGGAATTTGAACAGGAGATGTTTGTTAAAGGACAGAAAACTGGAATATTTCCACATTCATTATTATTACTATTACTATTACTATTACTATTACTATTACTACTATTACTTTTATTACTATTATTATTATCCACAGACTCTTATGTACAGCAAACACAATTTTTTCCTTTAACTACTTTACATCTTTAAGACCTGTTCAGTGTGGTTTCCCTTTGGCTCTGTTTTTAGGGTGTGTGCATTCTTGGGTTGTGGATTTAGGGTTTTTTTTAATTATTACTTTCATTTTGGCTCTGGCCCACGCTGCCTTCAGGCACTGAGTGCTGATGGTTGGTATGTTTGTACTAGGTGGTGTTTTCATGTGTTTGTGGAATGTTATCTCATCTAAGTAGCTAATAATAATAATTACTGTTATTGTACATTATAATATTGGCTCACATTATATATATAATAATAATAATAATAAATAATTATAATGCATTATAATAATAATTATGCATTATAATATTGGCTTACATTATATATACATTGTAATAATAAAAAATAATAATAAATAATTATAATGCATTATAATAATAATTATACATTATAATATTGGCTTATATTATATATACATTATAATAATAAAAATAGTAATAAATAATTACAATGCATTATAATAATTATTATACATCATAATATTGGCTTACATTCTATATACATTATTATAATCAACTATATTAATAAAAATTTATAATAATACATTATAATGATTATACATTATAATATTGGCTTACATTATACATACATTATTATAATTATCCTAATAATAAATAATTATAATGCATTATCACAATTATTATACATTATAATATTGTCCTACATTCTATATACATTATTATAATTAATTCTAATTATAATAATGCATTATAATAATACATTATAATAATTGTACATTATAATATTGGCTTACATTATATACACATTATTCCAATTAATTATAATAATCAGTAATTATAATAAATAATTATTATAATTATTATACATTTTAATACTGGCTTTTTGCAAATATTAAAATAGATTTAAAATAATTTATTAAAATAAATTTTATATGTGTATTTTTAAAGTAAGTGTTATAAAGATCTGGTTTTTTATTGCTGTTGGTAATTAAGCTTGGGGAAATAACTAAGATAAGTATCTAATAATAATAACAAAAATAATAATTATGACCAATATACATTATAATACTGGCTTTTTGCAAATATTAAAATAAATTTTTAAAATTATTATTAAATTTTAAATTAATTATTAAAATAAATTTTATATGTGTAA
Organism: Ammospiza caudacuta; assembly: GCF_027887145.1. Lineage (NCBI taxonomy): Eukaryota > Metazoa > Chordata > Aves > Passeriformes > Passerellidae > Ammospiza > Ammospiza caudacuta. The sequence goes on along the minus strand of NC_080595.1, from coordinate 118,679,668 downwards.
TGTTAAAGTCACTTTGTCATAAAGATATGGGATTTTCTTCTGTTGTTAATTAAGCTTAGGGAAATAACTAATATAATTATCTAATAATAATAATTACTATTATTATACATTATAATATTGGCTATATTGGCTTTTCACAAATTAAAATAAATTTTAAATAAATTATCATTAAAATTTAAAATAAATTATTACAATAAATTTTATATGTGTAATGTTAAAGTCACTTTGTTATAAAGATAAGTATAATTGTGGTAAAACGCCTACTTTGCACAGGGCAGTAAAGGTGTTTGCACAAGGGAGTAAAGGTGTTTTCTCAAAGGAGTAAAGGTGTTTTCTCAGGGGTGTAAAGGTGTTTTCTCAGGGGTGTAAAGGTGTTTTCTCAAGGGAATAAAGGTGCTTCTCAGAGGAGTAAAGGTGTTTTCTCAGGGGTGTAAAGGTGTTTTCTCAGAGGAGTAAAGGTGTTTTCTCAGAGGAGTAAAGGTGTTTTCTCAAAGGAGTAAGGGTGTTTTCACAGAGGAGTAAACACAGCAGTAAAGGTGTTTCCCAGGGCAGTAAAGGTGTTTTCTCAGAGGGGTAGAGGTGTTTCCCAGGGCAGTAAAGCTGTTTCTCAGGCACTAAAGGTGTTTCCCAGGGCAGCAAAGCTGTTTCACAGACAATCACCCACACCATGCCCAGTCCCACGGGTCCCTGGTGCCCAAACTCAAACTCCTCCCTGAGCTGTCCCAAGGCAGGGAAGTCTTTATTGACCCCTGAGGGGCTCAAGGGGCTGCCTCGGCCCCGAGTGTGAGATGGCCCAGCCCGGTAACCCAGCCCCGTAGCCCAGCCCAGTGTCCCCGTAGCCCAGCCCAGTGTCCCTGTAGCCCAGCCCAGTGTCCCAGTAGCCCAGCCCAGTAGCCCAGCCCCACAATCCAGTAGCTCAGCCCGATATCCTGGTGGCCCAGCCAGGTATCCCAGTAGCCCACTCCAGTATCCTTGTATCCTGCTATTTCACTATCCCAGTACCCCACTATCCCGCTATCCCAGTATCCCGCTATCCTGTTATCCCAGTATCCCGCTATCCCACTATCGCAGTGGCCCATTCTGGTACCCCAGCAGCCCATCCCAGTACCCCACTATGCCATCCTGGTACCCCAGTAGCCCACCCCAGTATCCCTGTATCCCGCTATCCCAGTACCCCTGTACCCTGTACCCTGCTATCCCAGTACCCGAGTATCCCGCCATCCCAGTATCCCATTCGCCCATCCTGCTATCCCAGCAGCCCATCCCAGTATCCCCGTAGCCCACCCCTGTATCCTGCTATCCCAGTATCCCAGTATCCCTGTATCCTGCTATCCCAGTATCCTGCTATCCCAGTATCCCAGTATCCTGCTATCCCGCTATCTTGCTATCCCAGTACCCCGCTATCCTAGTACCTCAGTATCCCAGTATCCCACTATCCTGGTAGCCCATCCCAGTAGCCCATCCTGGTAACCCAGTAGCCCATCCCGGTACCCCAGTACCCCAGTATCCTGCTATCCCAGTACCCCAGTACCCCATTACCCCAGTACCCCAGAACCTCGCTATCCCAGTACCCCAGTATCCCAGTACCCCCGTACCCCAGTGCCCCCCTGCCCCAGTACCCCGCTATCCCGGTACCCCAGTACCCCAATACTCCACTATCCCAGTACCCCCAGAACCCCAGCACCCCAGTACCCCATTATATCAGTCCCCCAGTACCCCCCAGTACCCCGCTGTCCCAGTACCCCAGTACCCCGCTATCCCGGTACCCCAGTATCCCAGCACCCAGTACCCTGCTATCCCAGTACTCCACTATCCCAGCACCCCAGTATCCCAGTGTACCCCATTACCCCATTACCCCGCTATCCCAGTCCCCCAGTACCCCAGTACCCCGCTATCCCAGCACCCCAGCACCCCAATACCCCAGTATCCCAGTGTACCCCAGTATCCCAGTGTACCCCAGCACCCCAATACCCCAGTATCCCAGTGTACCCCAGTACCCCAGTATCCCAGTGTACCCCAGCACCCCAGTACCCCAGTATCCCAGTGTACCCCAGCACCCCAGTACCCCAGTACCCCAGTGTACCCCAGCACCCCAATACCCCAGTATCCCAGTGTACCCCAGCACCCCAGTACCCCAGTGTACCCCAGTACCCCAGCACCCCAGTGTACCCCAGCACCCCAGTACCCCAGTGCACCCCAGCACCCCGGTGCGTTACCGCAGCAGGCGCAGCTCCGCCAGCAGCGTGGGGTTCTGCTGCGCCTTCTCGGGCGTGGGCTGCGACGCCTGCTCGTGCTCCAGCCGCAGCCGCTGGATCTCCTGCAGGATCTCCCTGCACACACAGGGGGGAAAGGATAGGGTCAGTGCTGGGAAAACACCTGTTTATCACTGGCTTTTAGCAAATATTAAAATTAATACTATATGTGTGATGTCAGAAAGTTATGCTGTATCAATTTTCCTGTTTATCACTGGCTTTTTACAGATATTCACATGAATATTATGTGTGTGATGTCAGAAAGTTAGGCTGTATCAATTCTCCTGTTTATCATTGTCATTTCACAAATATTAACGTGAATATTTGTCCTAGGGTGATGTTATGATGCTTGTATCCCCGTTTGTGTGTTCTGTTTATGCTGGATATTGTGTTCTGTGCATTCAAGACTGGCTCTGAGGAGTGAAAGTTTTGTTTTGGTTTCTTATCAGCCTCCCCACAGCTGGTAGGACACAGGGCAGTATGTGGTGCTGCTTTTGCTTTTTGCTTGGCTCTTTGCTCTCGTTCTTGCTTTGTTCTTGCTTTTAGCTTCTGCTCATTAGTTAGTTTAGCTAAGCAGTCCAAATTTTCCCTGGGCTGTTTCTCCTTTCCCTTGTTTTGGACCTACTGGAACCTGCTCTGGACTGGGCCCTGGGAACAGCGAGAGTTTGCACCCTGTGGCTGCAGCAGCTGCCCCAGCCCCGGAGGGACTGAGAACAGAGCCACCACCCCCAAGAGAGACTTTCTGAACTTGTCATCTTTTCAGAGTGTTGTCATCTGATATTGTTCATTTTGTGTGCTGTGCCCGTTCAACAAACGGGTTCTTTCCACTGCTCTCCGAGGAATCCTTCCCAAACTGGTTGTGGGGAGGGGCCGTGTGGGTTTGCTTACTGGAGGGGCCCCATTTTGGAGATTTTCTCCCAAATTTGCCCTAAACCTGGACATGGGCACAGCCAGGCATGGATAAGGATGTGGGCACAGAACCAGAACAGGGATGTGGGCACAGCCTGGCATGGACAGGGATGTGGGCACAGAACCAGAACAGGGATGTGGGCACAGCCAGAACAGAGATGTGGGCATAGCCAGGACAGGGATGTGGGCACATCCAGCACAGGGATGTGGGCATTGCCCCAGGAAAGGGATGTGGGCACAGCCTGGCATGGACAGGGATGTGGGCACAGAACCAGGACAGGGATGTGGGCACAGCCAGGACAGGGATGTGGGCACAGAACCAGAACAGAGATGTGGGCATAGCCAGGACAGAGATGTGGGCATTGCCCCAGGAAAGGGATGTGGGCACAGCCTGGCATGGACAGGGATGTGGGCACAGCCCCAGGACAGGGATGTGGGCACAGCCAGCACAGGGATGTGGGCATTGCCCCAGGAAAGGGATGTGAGCACAGCCCCAGGACCTGGCACATCCTTTACTTCCCCAGGATCAATCTCTCCCTGCAATCTCTCCATTCCCTGGCACAGAACAGTCTCGGAGCTGCTCCAGGAGGCTCCAATCCAGCCTCAGGGGCTGCAGGGGGGCTCTGGGGCAGCTCTGGCACAGCCCAGTGCCCTTCCCCGAGCAGCCCGTGGGCACAGCCCCAAACCCTGCAGAGGGACGGGGCCAGGACGGCCCAGGGCTCCCTGCAGCAGGGATGGAGCCCTTCCAAGAGCACAGAGTCACCTCCAGCTCTCCTTGCTGCCACTGCAGAGCTGCTCTGCTGCCAGGGGATCTCCAGGAACCATTCCAAACTCATCCTGCCGGGGCACCAAGGCTGCAGCACCGCCAGGGCTGTCACAGACACCTTTTATGAAAAATCCCTTCCTTGGGATTTTTCCTCCTGAGAAGCTGAGAGGCCTCAGGAACAAAATGTAAACATTGATTATCTGCTGCTGTGGGATGCAACAGGTGCATCTGTGATTGGCCTCGTGGGGTTGTTTCTAATTAATGGCCAATCACAGTCAGCTGGCTCAGACTGTCTCAGTCAGTCACAAGCATTTGTTATGATTCTTTTTCTATTCTTAGCCAGCCTTCTGAGGAAATCCTTTCTTCTATTCTTTTAGTATAGTTTTAATATAATATATATCATAAAATAATAAATCAGCCTTCTGGAACATGGAGTCAGATCCTCATCTCTTCCCTCATCCTGGGACCCCTGTGAACACCACCACAGCAGGGCTGAGCTGCTCCTGCCCTCCAGGAACTGCTCCTGCTCCAAAGGGCCCTGGAGCAGCCTTTTCCCTCTGCTGAGGGTGCCTGGGGACAGGGATGGGCACAGGGAGAGCCTGGGGGGCTCCACAGCTGACCCTCTGCAGTAACAAAAATCCTCTGGGTGGCTTTGGAAGGGACCTCAGAGCCCACCCAGTGCCACCCCTGACACCTCCCACTGTGCCAAACCCAGTGCCCAGCCTGGCCTTGGGCACTGCCAGGGATCCAGGGGCAGCCCCAGCTGCTCTGGGTGATGCCTTGTGCAGGCTGAGCTGGAGCAGAGGCTGGGCAGAGCTAAAGAATCAAACAGGGATTTATTCAAAGCATCTCCTGCATGGATCCACCTTGGGCAGCACAAGAGCCCAGCCAGGGCTGCACCCAAGATGAACCAAACTGGTCCCAAAATGAACCCAAGATGAACCAAAATGGCCCCAAAATGGTCCCAAGATGAACCAAAATGGTCCCAAAATGAACCCAAGGTGAACCAAAATGGTCCCAAGATGAACCCAAGATGAACCAAAATGGTCCCAAGATGAACCAAACTGGTCCCAAAATGAACCCAAGATGAACCAAACTGGTCCCAAAATGAACCCAAGATGAACCAAAATGGCCCCAAAATGAGCCCAAGATGAACCAAACTGGCCCCAAAATGCAGAACCAGGCACGGGGTCTGTCACTGGGATCAGTTCTGCTCCATTTGCACCTTGCAGTTCATTGTCCCATTCCAGCTTTAGCCCATGCAGTCCCATCCTTGTTTTTCTCTCTCCTGTTTGTGCTCCTGGGCTGAGATTTGGGTCATTTGTCCTTGGTGCCCAGCTGGAGCAGGAATTGTTTTGTGTCCCTGCTCTGTGCCCAGAGCTCAGCATCCCTGATATGAAACCCAGACCCACACACTAAAGCAGCACAGAACGTGAAAAGATCCCAGCTCTGAGTTTTGCTGGATGTGCCAGTGCTGGAGAAGATGATTTTAAGAAGAGTAAAGATGATCAAACGCCCTCCCTGGGGAACAGGGCAGGGCAGCCCCTCCCCGTGGGTAATTAATGGATGTTAATGAGTAATTAATGAGTGAATGGGGCAGGTGCAGGCCAGCACAGCCCTGGGGAGGGCAGCAGGGCTGTGCCAGCAGGGCTCTGTACCTGTTCTTGTTCTCCAGCTCTGCTATCAGCTGCCTCTGCTGCTTGTTGGCATCAAAGCTGAAGGGCAGGTCTGCAGGGGGACGGGGCTGCAGAGAGAGCAGGGGGTCAGAAAGGGCAGAAAACACCGGGAATCACAGAAAATACAGAAATCACGGGGAATGCAGCCGCACAAATCACAGAAAATACAGAAATCACACAGAGTACAGTCACGGAAGTCACAGAAAATACAGAAAACACACAATCACGGAAATCACTGAGAACAATCACAGAAATCACAGAAAATACAGTCACAGAAATCACACGGTCACAGAAATCACACAGTCACAGAAATCGCAGAATCACAGAGAATACAGTCACAGAAATCAGAGTAGCAGAAAACACAGAAATCACAGAAATTACAGAGAAATCACAGAAATCACACGCTCACAGAAATCAGAGAAACCACACCAATCACACAATCACAGAAAACACAGAAATTACAGAAATCACACAAATCGCGGAAAGCAGAAAACACAGAAATCACAGAAAATACACAAATCACACAATCACAGAAATTAGAGAAATCACAGAAATCACAGAAAACACATAATCATATAAATCAGAGAAATCACACAAATCACACCATTCAAATCACAGAAATCACAGAATCACACCAATCACAAGCACAGAAATCACAGAAATAACAGAAATCACACAATCACAGAAATCAGAGAAATCAGAGAAATCACACCAATCACAGAAATCAGTGAAAATACACAAATCACAGAAAATACACAAATCCCACAATCACAGAAAACACAGAAATCACAGAATCACACAATCACAGAAATCACACCAATCACAGAAATCACAGAAAATACACAATCACACAAGTCACAGAAAACACAGAAATGACACAAATCATACAAACCATAGAAAACACATAAAATACAGAAATTATATAAATTACACAAATAATAGAAAACACATAAAACATAGAAATCACACAAATGATACAATCACACAATCACAGAAATAATATCAATCACAGAAATCACAGAAATTACACAATCACAGAAGTCACAGAAAACACAGAAATTACAGAAATCACACAATCACACCGATCACGCAATCATACAAATCATAGAAAACACAGAAAACACACAATCACAGAAATCATATCAATCACAGAAAACACAAACACAGAAGTCACAGAAAACACAGATATCACACAAATCACACCAATCACAGAAGTCACACATTCACAGAAATAATGTAAATCACAGAAAACACAGAAAATACACAATCACACCAATCACACAAGTAACAGAAAACACAGAAATGACAGAAATCACACAATCATACAATCGCACAAATCATAGAAAACACAGAAATCACATAAATCACACAATCACACCAGTGCCACCAGTCCCACAGTCACACCAGTGCCACCAGTGCCACCAGTCCCTCCCTGGTTTGCAGCCACAGCCCCCAGCCCTGCGTGCCCCCAGGGTGTCACAGGCTCCCAGGGCTGAGCTCCCTGCCCACCCTGCACAGCACCAATTCCATTTTCCTCTGTTTTTTGAAGCCCTTCAGGACACAAAGCCCAGCCCCAGAGCCCCAGTGGCTCCTCCTGGGCACAGAACCAGCCCTTGCTTTGCTCAAAAACTCTGCTCAAACCCTGAGTGTCCCCCCAGTGTCCCCATGGCAGGACAGGGCACTCACAGCATTGCCAGCAGTGTCCCCCAGTGTCCCCATGGCACTCACAGCATTGCCAGCAGTGTCCCCCCAGTGTCCCCATGGCACTCACAGCATTGCCAGCAGTGTCCCCCAGTGTCCCCCAGTGTCCCCATGGCACTCACAGCATTGCCAGCAGTGTCCCCCAGTGTCCCCCCAGTGTCCCCATGGCACTCACAGCATTGCCAGCAGTGTCCCCCAGTGTCCCCATGGCAGGAAGGGCACTCACAGCATTGCCAGCAGTGTCCCCCAGTGTCCCCCAGTGTCCCCATGGCACTCACAGCATTGCCAGCAGTGTCCCCCAGTGTCCCCCAGTGTCCCCATGGCACTCACAGCATTGCCAGCAGTGTCCCCCAGTGTCCCCCCAGTGTCCCCATGGCACTCACAGCATTGCCAGCAGTGTCCCCCAGTGTCCCCCAGTGTCCCCATGGCACTCACAGCATTGCCAGCAGTGTCCCCCAGTGTCCCCCCAGTGTCCCCATGGCACTCACAGCATTGCCAGCAGTGTCCCCCAGTGTCCCCCAGTGTCCCCATGGCACTCACAGCATTGCCAGCAGTGTCCCCCAGTGTCCCCCAGTGTCCCCATGGCACTCACAGCATTGCCAGCAGTGTCCCCCAGTGTCCCCCCAGTGTCCCCATGGCACTCACAGCATTGCCAGCAGTGTCCCCCAGTGTCCCCATGGCACTCACAGCATTGCCAGCAGTGTCCCCCAGTGTCCCCCCAGTGTCTCCATGGCACTCACAGCATTGCCAGCAGTGTCCCCCAGTGTCCCCATGGCACTCACAGCATTGCCAGCAGTGTCCCCCAGTGTCCCCCAGTGTCCCCATGGCACTCACAGCATTGCCAGCAGTGTCCCCCAGTGTCCCCATGGCACTCACAGCATTGCCAGCAGTGTCCCCCAGTGTCCCCCCAGTGTCCCCATGGCACTCACAGCATTGCCAGCAGTGTCCCCCAGTGTCCCCATGGCACTCACAGCATTGCCAGCAGTGTCCCCCAGTGTCCCCCCAGTGTCTCCATGGCACTCACAGCATTGCCAGCAGTGTCCCCCAGTGTCCCCCAGTGTCCCCATGGCACTCACAGCATTGCCAGCAGTGTCCCCCAGTGTCCCTATGGCACTCACAGCATTGCCAGCAGTGTCCCCCCAGTGTCCCCATGGCAGGAAGGGCACTCACAGCATTGCCAGCAGTGTCCCCCAGTGTCCCCCAGTGTCCCCATGGCACTCACAGCATTGCCAGCCTCGGCAGCCAAGCGCGCGGCGTAGCGGGCGATGAGCCGGTGCTCCTCGTCCAGCCGGCCTGGGCTGTCCAGGGCACTGCAAAACAGCACAGGGTGAGAGCAGGGAACTGTGAAACCTGATCAGAACCAGCCCAGGGCACTGCCAAACCAACCCAGAGCCAGCCCAGGGCACTGCAAAACAATCACAGTGAGACGGGGCACTGCCAAGCCTGACCACAGCCAGCCCAGCAAACCTCAAAACCAACCCAGGGCCAGCCCAGGGCACTGTAAAACCTGATCAGAGGCCAGAGCACTACCAAACCTGACCAGAGCCAGCCCAGGGAACTGTGAAACCTGACCAGAACCAATCCAGGGCTGTCCAGGGCACTGTAAAACCAACCCAGAGTGAGCCCAGGACACCTCAAAACCAGCCCAGAGCCAGCCCAGAGCACTGCAGAACAACCCAGAGTGAGCCCAGGGAACTGCAAACCCTGACCAGAGCCAGCCCAGAGCACTGCAAAACAGCACAGGGTGAGCCCAGGGCTGCCAGGACACCCCAAAACCAAACCCAGAGCCAGCCCAGGGTTCCAGGACACTCCCAAACCTGACAAGAGTCAGCCCAGGGCACTGCAAAACAGCACAGGGTGAGCCCAGGGAACTGTGAAATCAACCCAGAGCCAGCCCAGGGAACCTCAAAACCAACCCAGAGTGAGCCCAGGGAACTGCAAACCTGACCAGAGCTACCCCAAGGCACTGCAAAGCAGCACGGGGTGAGCCCAGGGCACTGTGAAACCTGACCAGAGTGAGCCCAGGGCTGTCCAGGGCACTGCCAAACCAACCCAGAGTGAGCCAGGGCACTGTAGAACCTGACCAGAGCCAGCCCAGGGAACCTCAAAGCCAACCCAGAGCCAGGCCAGGGCACTGCCAAACCTGAGCAGAGCCAGCCCAGAGAAATGCAAACCAACCCAGAGTGAGCCCAGCGAACCTCAAAAGCAAGCCCAGAGCCAGCGCAGGGCTCCAGGACACCCCCAAACCCCCCAGAGCCAGCCCAGGGAACCAGAGCTGGGTGGGAGGAGGACGCAGGGAGAGAATCCACAGGGTTCCCCAGCAGCAGAGGAGGGAGAGGGCTCACACACAATCCCCTGAGCTAAAAACACCATTCTGGGTGATCTGGCCCAGATCTGTGCCCCTTGCAGGGGTATTGAGAGGGCTCACAGAGAATTCCATGAGTTACAAACACCATTCCAGGGGATCTGGCCCCTCCTGGCAGCGCTGTGCTCCTTGTAGGGGTGTGGAGAGGGCTCACAGAGAACCCCCTGAGCTAAAAACTCCTTTCCAGGTGATCTGTCCCAGATCTGTGCTCCTTGCAGGGGTATTGAGAGGGCTCACACACAATCCCCTGGGTTAAGAACACCATTCCAGGGGATCTGGTCCTTCTTGAGCTAAAAACTCCTTTCCAGGTGATCTGTCCCAGATCTGTGCTCCTTGCAGGGGTATTGAGAGGGCTCACACACAATCCCCTGGGTTAAGAACACCATTCCAGGGGATCTGGAAGTGCTGTGCCCCTTGCCCAGCCAGGCCCTGGGGGCTGGCACAGGTCTGGCACAGGTCTGGCAGCAGGAAACCCCAGGCTGGTGTGGCTGGGAAGGGTCCCCAAAGCCCGGCCAGTGCCACCCCTGCCATGGCAGTGCCACCTTGCCCTGTGCCAGGGGCTCCAGCTCAGCCCTGATGGAAAGGAGGGACCAGGACAGGTCACACACCGGGGCTGGGCACACCTGGGCTGGGGACAGTGACACTGAGGGGACCCTGGGGACAGGCAACAGTGCCAGGGCAGCAGGAGATGCCAGGGAAGGGAAGGGAAGGGAAGGGAAGGGAAGGGAAGGGAAGGGAAGGGAAGGGAAGGGAAGGGAAGGGAAGGGAAGGGAAGGGAAGGGAAGGGAAGGGAAGGGAAGGGAAGGGAAGGGAAGGGAAGGGAAGGGAAGGGAAGGGAAGGGAAGGGAAGGGAAGGGAAGGGAAGGGAAGGGAAGGGAAGGGAAGGGAAGGGAAGGGAAGGGAAGGGAAGGGAAGGGAAGGGAAGGGAAGGGAAGGGAAGGGAAGGGAAGGGAAGGGAAGGGAAGGGAAGGGAAGGGAAGGGGGTGGGACTGGCACAGCAGAAGGGAGGGGAAAGGTGTGCCAGGATGGGTCCCTGTGCCAGCCCAGAGGGGACACACACAGCCTGGGCAGGACAGGGGACACTCAGGGAATGGGGACACTCAGGGAGAAGGGACACTGAGGGACAGGGGACATTCAGGGGACACCCAGGGAATGGGGACACTCAGGGGACACTCAGGGACAGGGGACACTCAGGGGACACCCAGGGGCAGGGGACAGCTGGGGGACACCCAGGGAATGGGGACCCTCAGGGGACACTCAAGGAAAATTTGGGGGTGAGATGAGATTCCAGCAGGGGGAAATCTGGGGGAAAATATGACATTCCAACAGGGGAAAGATGAGATTCCAGCAGGAGGAAATTTGGGGGAAAAGATTAAATTCCAGGAGGGGGAAATAAAGAGATTCCAGCAGGGGTAAAGACAAGATTCCATCAGGGGGATTTCTGAGATTCCAGCAGGGGAAAATTTGGGGAAAAAGAGGAGATTCCAGCAGGGGAAAGATGAGATTCCAACAAGAGGAAATGGGAAAAAAGATGAGGTTCCAGCAGGGGGAAATTTGGGGGAAAGATGAGATTCCATCAGGGGAAATCTGGGGAAAAAGGTGAGATTCCAGCAGGGGGAAATTTGGGGAAAAAAAAATGAGATTCCAGCAGGGGGACAAAGATGAGATTCCAGCAGGGGGAAGATGAGATTCCAGCAGGGGGAAATTTGGGGGAAAAGATGAGATTCCAGCAGGGGGAAAAAAAGATATTCCAGCAGAGGGAAATTTGGGGGAAAAGATGAGATTCCAACAGGGGAATTCTGGGGCAAGATGAGATTCCAGCAAGAAGAAATTTGGGGAAGAAGTTGAGATTCCAGCAGGGGGGAATTTGGAGAAAAATATGAGATTGCAGCAGGGGAAAGATAAGATTCCAACAGGGGGAAAATTGGGGAAAAAGATGCGATTTCAGCAGAGGGAAGATGAGATTCCAGCAGGGGAAATCTGGGGGACAAAGACAAGATTCCAGCAGAGGGAGATTTGGGGAAAAAGATGAGATTCCAGCAGGGGGGAAATTTGAGGGAAAAGATGAGATTCCAGCAGGGGAAAGATGAGATTCCAATAGGGAGAAATCTGGGGGAAAATCTGAGATTCCAGGAGGAGGAAATTTGGGGGAAAAGCTGAGATTCCAACAGGGGAAAATTTGGGAAAGTTGAGATTCCAGCAGGGGGAAATTTGGGGAAAGATGGGATTCCACCAGACGGAAATCTGAGATTCCAGTAGAGGGAAATTTGGGGAAAAAGATGAGATGCCAACAGGGGGAAGTTTGGGGAAAGAGGAGATCCCAGCAGGGGGAAATTTCGGGGAAAAGATGAGATGCCAACAGGGGGAAAGATGAGATTCCAACAGGGGGGAATTGGGGGGGGAAATCTGAGATTCCAGCAGGGGAAAAATTTGGGGAAAATGATGAGATTCCAGCAGGGGAAATTTGGTGTGAGATTCCAGCAGGATCACAGCGAGAGGTGAAGGAACGAACCCATTTGGGATCAATCAGAATTTGTGAGAGGGGATCTCAGTGCCTGGTCCGGGAGGGACCCAGGGCCACCCCCGTGCGTGTCCCCAATGTGTCCCCGGGCTCACAAAGGTGGCAATCAGGGCTGGGGACACCCCCAGCGTCCCCAATGTCCCCTGTGTGTCCCCGGGCTGGCACTGACCGTGCCCCGCGCCGCAGGTGCCTCACAAAGGTGGCAATCAGGGACACCCTGTGTGTCCCCAGTGTCCCCAGTGTCCCCGGGCTGGCACTGACCGTGCCCCGTTCCTCAGGTGCCTCATAAAGGTGGCAATCAGGGACACCCTGTGTGTCCCCAGTGTCCCCAGTGTCCCGGCACTGACCGTGCCCCATTCCTCAGGTGCCTCACAAAGGTGGCAATCAGGGACACCCTGTGTGTCCCCAATGTCCCCGGGCTGGCACTGACCGTGCCCCGCGCCGCAGGTGCCTCACAAAGGTGGCAATCAGGGACACCCTGTGTGTCCCCAGTGTCCCCAATGTCCCCGGGCTGGCACTGACCGTGCCCCGCGCCGCAGGTGCCTCACAAAGGTGGCAATCAGGGCGTGCTCCTCCCGGCACGGCTCGGGGCTGCTGCTGCTGCTGGGCTGGCACCTGGCAGGGGCGGGGAGAGCAGAAAAACAACAACAAAAATTGCATAAGTTCGGGAAAATTTGTGAAATGCGGGGATGGGATCTGTGAGGGCACTGCTGCCGCCCAGACAACGGGAGGGGACACTGGGGACAGCCAGGTACTGGCACAATGTCACCCTCTCTGCTTCTCTGCCTCTTCCTTTTGGGCATGAAGAGGAATTTCTGCATGGAAAGGGTGCTCAGGCCTTGGAACTGCCCAGGGAGGTTGGCAGTGCCCATCCATCCCTGCAGGCGGCACCTGGATGTGGCACTGAGTGCCCTGGGCTGGGCACAAGGTGGGCACTGGGCACAGCTGGCACTGGATGGGCTGGGAGGGATTACAGAGGGGGCCTGGAAATGGCCCAGGCACGGAGCCAGGGCACCCCAGAACCCCAGAACGCCAGAATCCCATAATCCCAGAATGCCACAACCACAGAACTCCAGAATCCCAGAACCCCATCATCCCAGAACGCCAGAATCCCAGAATCCCAGAATTCCAGAGCTCCAGAACCCCAGAACTCCAGAACCCTAACCATGAACTCCAGAATTCCAGAGCTCCAGAACCCCAGAACTCCAGTATATATTATATATTATATATTATATATTATATATTATATATTATATATTATATATTATATATTATATATTATATATTATATATTATATATATATTTAATATTTATTTACTACCCAGCTCTGCCAAGCACAGCCTGCATCTCGCTGCTTGGCAGGAATATTTAACTAATATAATATAATATAATATAATATAATATAATATAATATTTTTATTCTATAACATATTTATTATAATTATAGAACAATATTATTATTCTATCATCTATTTATAGTATTACAGAATTTAATTATTTACAATTATAGAGTAATATAATTCTATCAATTATTTACAATATTATATTTATTTATCTATTAATTTTAATTTATTTATGACCCAGCTCTGCCAAGCCCAGCCTGCACCTTGCTGTTCAGCAGGAACATTTAATTATCTATATATAATATAATATTTATTTATTCTATAATGTATTTATTATAATTATAGAATAATACTATTATTCTATAATTTATTTATAATATTATAGAATAAATTATTTCTATTTTATAGAATAGCATTATTATTCTATAATTTATTTATACTATTATATTTATTTTATATATATTTATATTTATTCATTACTCAGCTCTGCCAAACACAGCCTGCACCATGCTGCTCAGCAGGAATATTTATTTATTCATTTATAAGATTTATTTATTTAATTTTTTGTATTTATTTATATTTATTTATTCCCCAGCTCTGCAAAGCACAGCTTGCACCTCACTGCTCGGCAGGGATACATAATAATATAATATAATATAATATAATATAATATAATATAATATAATATAATATAATTATAAAATTAATTAAATTATGAAATTATTCAATTAAAGATTAAATAAATATTACAATATTAAAATTATTACATTTTTATTAAAATTATTATATTAAATTATTTGAAATTATATGGTTATATTACATCACATTATATTATATTTCATTAATTATAAAAATCATTAAATTAATAAATTATTATGTTATTAAATTATTAAAATAGTTAAAATATTAAAAATAAGAATTATATTATATTATATTATATTATATTATATTATATTATATTATATTATATTATTTTTATATTATTTTTATATTGTTAATATTTATTTTTATTTATTTATTACCCAGCTCTGCCAGTCCCCACTCAGGGCTTTCCTGCCCTGCCAGAGCTCATCCCCAGCACCATCCCCAGCACCATTCCCAGCCCCAGGAGCTGAGCTGGCACACCTGGGAGGTGCCACAGGGACCGGGGGGCACCTGGCACACAATTCCAGCTGGGGAAGGCAAAACCTGCTCGGGAGCTCCTTGGCACAGCCAGGTGCCACCCACCCAGGCAACAGAAAGCCCTGGACAGGGCAGCTCCTGCAGGGCATCCTGCCAGAGAGCTGGCACCCCTGGCACCCCCCCCACGCCCAGCTGGCACCCCTGGCACCCCCTGGCCAGGAGCGAGGCCAGGTGAGCCCCCGGTACCTTTTGGTTGGCGTGGGCGCTCCCGAGGACACGTGGGTGACCAGGGCCTCGTTCATGTTAGCCACGGGCCTGGGGGGGCTGCAACACACGGGGACACCGTGAGAGACAGAAATACAACCAGAAAATAACCCAAAACACACAGGGATCGGGTCAGAGAGCAGAGAAACAACCAGAAAATAACCCAAAACACACAGGGATCGGGTCAGAGAGCAGAGAAACAACCAGAAAATAACCCAAAAACACACAGGGATCGGATCAGAGAGCAGAGAAACAGCCAGAAAATAACCCAAAAACACACAGGGATCGGATCAGAGAGCAGAGAAACAGCCAGAAAATAACCCAAAAACACACAGGGTGAGAGACAGAAAATACAAATGGGAACTGCCAAAAACAGACAGGGACCCTGTGAGAGAGAGAAAATACACAGGGAAATAACCCAAAACCAGACAGGGACATGGTCAGAGACAGAAAATACAAATGGGAACAACCCAAAACACACAGGGACACGGTGAGAGGGGAGAAAATACACATGGAAACAACCAAAAACAGACAGGGATTGGGTCAGAGAGCAGAGAAACAACCAGGAAATAACCTAAAACACACAGGGCCACTGTGAGAGGGGAGAAAATACACAAGGAAATAACCCAAAACACACAGGGCCACTGTGAGAGGGGAGAAAACAACCAGCAAATTACCCAAAAACACACAGGGAACTGGTTAGATGGGAGAAAATACACAAGGAAATAACCCAAAACACACAGGGCCACTGTGATGGGGGAGAAAATACAAATGGGAACAACCAAAAACAGACAGGGACACTGTGAGAGAGAGAAAACCAACCAAAAACAGACAGGAAGCCTGTGAGAGAGGAGGAAATACAAAAGGAAACAACCAAAACCAGACAGGGATGCTGTTAGAGAGGAGAAAATAGAAAAGGAAACAGCTCAGCATGGACAGGGATCCTGTCAGAGAGCAGGAAAACCAACAAGGAAACAACCAAAAACAGACGAGGAGCCTGTCAGAGAGGAGAGAAACTACCCCACACTGCCAGGGACCCTGTTAGAGGGCAGGAAATACAAAAGGAAACAGACAGGGATCCTGTTAGAGAGGAGAAAAACCATCATATACAGCCCAACACTGCCAGGGATGCTGTTAGTGGGCAGGAAAACCAACAAGGAAACAACCCAGGATATGCAGGGATATTGTTAGAGGGCAGGAAATAGAAAAGGAAACAACCTAACATGGACAGGGATCCTGTTAGACAGCAGAAAAACCACCTGGATCCTGTCAGAGAAACCCAGGACTGCCAGGAATCCTGTCAGAGAGCAGGAAAACCAACTAGGAAACAGACAGGGATCCTGTTAGAGAGGGGAAAATACAAAAGGAAACAACCCAACATGGACAGGGATCCTGTTAGAGAGCAGTAAAACAACCCAGAAGTGCCAGGGATCCTGTTAGAGAGGAGAAAAACCAATAAGGAAACAACCAAAAACAGACAGGGAGACTGTATGAGAGAGAAAATACAAATGGGAACAACCAAAAACAGACAGGGAGACTGTGAGAGAGGAGAAAATACAAAAGAGAACAACCCAGGACAAACAGGAATCCCGTTAGAGGGCACAAAAAGCACCAGGGACAGCCCAAAACAGACAGGGAGACTGTGAGAGAGGAGAAAATACACAAGCAAACAACCCAACACTGCCAGGGATCCTGTCAGAGAACAGGAAAACAGCCCAGGATATACAGGGATCTTGTTAGAGGGCAGGAAACACAAAAGGAAACAACCCAACATGGACAGGGAGACTGTGAGAGAGAGAAAAACAAATGGAAACAACCCAGGATAAACAGGGATCCTGTTAGAGGGCAGGAAAACCAACAAAGGAACAACCCAACACGGACAGGGATCTTGTTAGGGAGCAGCAAATACACAAGGAAACAGACAGGGATCCTGTTAGAGAGGAGAAAATACAAATGGAAACAGATGGGGATCCTGTTAGAGAGGAGAAAATACAAATGGAAATAGACAGGGATCCTGACAGAGGGCAGGAAAACCAACAGGAACAACCCAACACGGACAGGGATCCTGTCAGAGAGCAGAGAAACCACCAGGGACAGCCCAAAACAGACAGGGATGCTGTTAGACGGCAGGAAAACCAACAAGGAAACAGGCAGGGATCCTGTTAGAGAGCAGGAAAACAACCCAGGACAAACAGGGATCCTGTGAGAGAGGAGAAAAACAACCCAGGACAAACAGGGATCCTGTCAGAGGGCAGGAAAACCAGCAAAGAAACAACCAAACGTGGAGAGGGATCCTGTCAGAGCAGAAAATACAAAGCAAAGAGCCCAGCAGTGCCAGGGATGCTGAGAGAGCAGCAAATCCAAGAGGAAATAACCCAGCACTGCCAGGGATGCTGTTAGAGAGCAGCAAATCCAAGAGGAAATAACCCAGCAGTGCCAGGGATGCTGCTAGAGAGCAGCAAATCCAAAAGGAAATAACCCAGCAGTGCCAGGGATGCTGAGAGAGCAGCAAATCCAAGAGGAAATAACCCAGCAGTGCCAGGGATGCTGTTAGAGAGCAGCAAATCCAAAAGGAAATAACCCAGCAGTGCCAGGGATGCTGTTAGAGAGCAGCAAATCCAAGAGGAAATAACCCAGCAGTGCCAGGGATGCTGTCAGAACAGAATTCACACCAGGAGAGGGCCCAGCACTCCGGGCTGAAGACCAAAGGTTGGGCTCCTTTCCCAGCGGAAGCAATTCTCTGATTCCACACACCCAACAAAGCTCTCCCAGCCCTGGGGATCTCCTGGAATGGATCATTTCTGGGGAATTTCTCTGGAAATCCTCTGTCAGGACGGGCCTGTGTTTGCTGGCACAACCACGAGGATAAAAACCGAATTATTGGTGGAATCAGCACAGGCAGGAGGCCTGTGTGAGCCTGGGCCCTGCAGCAAAACCCAAAAATTCTGCTGCCAAAGGACACAAAAAAAGGGACAGGAATGGGTTTGTCCCTCTGAGACACGCCTGAGAGCCATGGAAAAATAGCCAGGAAACACCTAAAATACTTAAATCAGGTTTTTTACTATTGAAATGAATAGTTCAATGAAAAATATTCAGGATTCAGCTACCGAGGAGGGATTTTTGTGGCTTGATAACCTCACCAGGAATCCAAACTATTGAGGTAGAAGAAGGGTCAGTGAGGGGAATGGTCAGCAGGGAATGGTCAGTGAGGGGAATGGTCAGTGAGGGGAATGGTCAGCAGGGAATGGTCAGTGAGGGGAATGGTCAGTGAGGGGAATGGTCAGCAGGGAATGGTCAGTGAGGGAATGGTCAGTGAGGGGAATGGTCAGTGAGGGGAATGGTCAGTGAGGGAATGGTCAGTGAGGGGAATGGTCAGTGAGGGAATGGTCAGTGAGGGGAATGGTCAGTGAGGGGAATGGTCAGTGAGGGAATGGTCAGTGAGGGAATGGTCAGTGAGGGGAATGGTCAGCAGGGAATGGTCAGTGAGGGGAATGGTCAGCAGGGAATGGTCAGTGAGGGGAATGGTCAGTGAGGGGAATGGTCAGTGAGGGGAATGGTCAGCAGGGAATGGTCAGTGAGGGGAATGGTCAGTGAGGGAATGGTCAGTGAGGGGAATGGTCAGCAGGGAATGGTCAGTGAGGGAATGGTCAGTGAGGGGAATGGTCAGCAGGGAATGGTCAGCAGGGAATGGTCAGTGAAGGAATGGTCAGTGAGGGGAATGGTCAGCAGGGAATGGTCAGCAGGGAATGGTCAGTGAGGGGAATGGTCAGCAGGGAATGGTCAGCAGGGAATGGTCAGTGAGGGGAATGGTCAGTGAGGGAATGGTCAGTGAGGGGAATGGTCAGTGAGGGGAATGGTCAGCAGGGAATGGTCAGTGAGGGGAATGGTCAGCAGGGAATGGTCAGCAGGGAATGGTCAGTGAGGGGAATGGTCAGCAGGGAATGGTCAGTGAGGAGAATGGTCAGTGAGGGGAATGGTCAGCAGGGAATGGTCAGTGAGGGGAATGGTCAGCAGGGAATGGTCAGCAGGGAATGGTCAGTGACGGAATGGTCAGTGAGGGGAATGGTCAGCAGGGAATGGTCAGTGAGGGAATGGTCAGCAGGGAATGGTCAGCAGGGAATGGTCAGTGAGGGGAATGGTCAGCAGGGAATGGTCAGTGAGGGGAATGGTCAGTGAGGGGAATGGTCAGCAGGGAATGGTCAGTGAGGGGAATGGTCAGTGAGGGGAATGGTCAGCAGGGAATGGTCAGTGAGGGGAATGGTCAGCAGGGAATGGTCAGTGAGGGAATGGTCAGTGAGGGGAATGGTCAGTGAGGGGAATGGTCAGCAGGGAATGGTCAGCAGGGAATGGTCAGTGAGGGGAATGGTCAGCAGGGAATGATCAGCAGGGAATGGTCAGTGAGGGGACTGGTCAGTGAAATGAATATACATTTCCAGAATAGCTATTTTTGGAGGAATATGTACATTTCCAGGATTTTTCTCTTGGAATCTTGGAAGCTCCAGCTTCTCCCTGTTTTGCTGCTTTGGGATGTGATTTGGAGAATTGTTTACCCAGCATGTGAATTGTTTTTAATTAATGGCCAATCACAGCCAGCTGTGTTGGACTCACTGAATCTGTCACAGGTTTTTACTGTCATTCTTGTTCTGGCCTTCTGATGTCTCCTTTCTTTCTTTTGTGTAGTTTAGTACATAATTTCTTATAATATCATATAATAACATATATAATAACATGTAATATATTATAATATCATAATATAATATTAATATAATAATATATAAAATATATACAGTATATATTATAATAAATATTTTATATAAAATATTTCTATATTAAAAATCTTAAAAATTTTAAAAATATATTTATATATACTTTATATATATTATAATATATATGTAAATAAATATATTTATATTATATTATATTATATTATATTATATTATATTATATTATATTATATTATATATTATTGCATTTATATTATATATATATACATTATCTATATATAATATAATATAATATAATATAATATAATATAATATAATATAATATAATATAATATATCTCAATAAAAAGAGATTTTTAAACAAAATCCAGCCCAGATCAGCTCTGTGCTGCTGGGACTGCCTCAGTTTCCCTTCTGAGCCAGGAACAAACCCCTGGAAATTGGGGTCACCTCATTTCCCAGGCTGTGCTAATTAATGAGTTAAATAATTAATTAATTCTGCAAATGGGACGAGGCTGAGGAGGAAAAGGTGATTTTGGGAGCAGGTGACAAAGGCCCTGCAGCGCTTCTGCTCCAGCCACCACCCCAGGGCGAGGAGGAATGTGAATATTCACAGTTTGGACACGGGAGGAATTAAATGAATTAAAGGAGGGATTAAATTAATTAAATCCCTCCCATAGTTTGGTAAGGAAAAATCAGGGATGGGTAAGGAAAAATCAGGGATGGGTAAAGAAAAGCCAGGGATGGGGTAAAGAAAAGCCAGGGATTGGCAAGGAAAAGCAGGGATTGGTGAGGAAAAATCAGGGATTGCAAAGGAAAAATCAGAGATTGGAATGAAAAATCTGGGATGAGAAGGAAAAATCAGGGATTGGCAAGGAAAAAAATCAGGGATGGGTAAGGAAAAATCAGGGATTGGCAAGGAAAAATCAGGGATGGGCAAGGAAAAATCAGAGAAGGGTAAGGAAAAATTAAGATTTGCAAGGAAAAATCAGGGATTGGAATGGAAAATCAGGGATGGGTAAGGAAAAATCTGGGATTGGCAAGGAAAAATCAGGCATTGCTAAGGGAAAATCAGAGATTGGCAAGGAAAAATCAGGGATTGGTAAGGAAAAATCAGAGATGGGTAAGGAAAAATTCAGGGATTGGTGAGGAAAAGTCAGGGACTGGGAAGGAAAAATCAGGGATGGGTAAGGAAAAAACAGGAATTTGTAAGGAAAAAATCAGGGATTGGCGAGGAAAAATCAGGAATGGATAAGAAAAATCCAGGGATGGGTTAAAGGCAGCAGCCAGACTGGTGCAGGGAGAGCAGCAAGGGCTGGCAGGGCTCAGGCTGCAGCAGCTCCCCAAAAATGGGATAAAAACTGGGGGGATCAGCTGGGGATCATCACCTCCTCCTGGGCAAATCCTGGGGGAAACTTGCAGGAAAATGAAATGGGAATGTGGGAATAATATAGGAATGTGGGAATGTGGGAAAATCCTGGGAGCAACTTCCAGGAAAAATGAAATGGAAATGTGGGAATGTGGGGACAATATAGGAATATGGGACTATGGGAATACAGAAATATGGAAATGTTAGAATGTGGGAGTGTGGGAATAATATGGGAATGTGGGAATATGGAAATATTGGAATATGGGAGTTTGGGAATGTGGGAATTGGGCAGAATATGGGAATATGGGAAAATCCTGGGAGCAACTTCCAGGAAAACTGAAATTGAAATATGGAAATATAAGAATATGGAGATGTGGGAATATGGGAATAACATGGGAATGTGGGAATAATATGGGAATAACATGGGAATGTGGGAATTGGGCAGAACATGGGAATATGGAAAAATCCTGGGAGCAACTTCCAGGAAAACTGAAATTGAAATGTGGGAATATGGGAATTTGGGAATGTGGCAATATAGGAATATGGGAATATAGAAATATGGGAATATAGGAATGTGGGAATATTATGGGAATGTGGGAATTGGGCAGAATATGGGAATATGGGGAAATCCTGGGAGCAACCATATGAAATGGGAATGTGGGAATATGGAAATATGGGAATAATATGGGAATGTGGGAATGATATGGGAATATGAGGATATGGAAATAATATGGGAAGATGGGAATATGGGAATGGGGCAGATTCATCCCTGCTCTGTCCCACAGTGGGAAGCAGCCGAGTCCTGCACTTTGTTCAGCAGGGGCCTGGGGTGAGAAGTGTGGCTCTGCTTCACTGGACAGCCCCAGAATTCCAGAATCCCTGAGGCTGGAAAATCCCTCCCAGCCCATCCAGTGCCAGCTGCGCCCAATGCCCACCTTGTCCCCTGAGTGCCACATCCAGGTGACACCTGCAGGGATGGGCACTGCCAACCTCCCTGGGCAGCCCCTGCCAAGGCCTGAGCACCCTTTCCATGCAGAAATTCCTCCTGATGTCCACCCTGAGCCTGCCCTGGCCCAGCCTGAGGCCATTTCCCCTTGTCCTGTCCCTGTTCCCTGGCTGTCCCCTCCTGTCAGGGACTTGTGCAGAGCCACAAGGTCCCCCCTGAGCCTCCTTTTCTCCAGGCTGAGCCCCTTCCCAGCTCCCTCAGCCCCTCCTGGGGCTCCATTCCCTTCCCAGCTCCCTCAGCCCCTCCTGGGGCTCCATTCCCTTCCCAGCTCCCTCAGCCCCTCCTGGGGCTCCATTCCCTTCCCAGCTCCCTCAGCCCCTCCTGGGGCTCCATTCCCTTCCCAGCTCCCTCAGCCCCTCCTGGGGCTCCATTCCCTTCCCAGCTCCGTTCCCTTCTCTGGACACGCTCCAGCCCCTCCAGGTCTCTCCTGGCAGGAGGGGCCCAGAGCTGCCCCCAGCACTGGAGGTGCCCCAGCAGTGCCAGCACAGGGGACGGGCACTGCCCTGGCCCTGCTGCCACCCCAGGCACACCTGGGCACCCCTGGCCTCGTGCCCAGCTCAGCCCTGAGCTCCCCAGGTGCTTTTCCCGTTCCCTGCGCTCCTGGTGCCACTCAGCCCAAAGCCACCCCCACAAAGGGAGGCAGAGAAAAATCACAAACAACTTCTAATCCAGTCACAATGTAGGTTAGAGACGTCTCATCCCAAAATAGCAGGCTCGGTTTTTTCCAAAGGGAAACATTTCCAACATTTCCAACATTTCCAACATTTCCAACATTTCCAACATTTCCAACATTTCCAAGGTGCTGGGATCTGGCAGTGCCTCCTCTCTACCTGCCTGCTCCGTGTGCCTGGGCAGGAGGATCAGGGATTGATTTGTCCTCTGGGAAACTGCAAATTCAGGAGATTTTAGCAGCAGGAATGACAAATTTCAGTGTTAATTTCACTGGGTTTGTTGCAATTTTAAAGAGAGTTGAAGGTGATTCTGTTCCAGTGTCAGAAATAAATCAAAGAGAAGTTAAAGAACAATCACAAACCCAAGAGTATAAACAGGTAATTGGGATTTTACAGACGAGAACTGAGGAAAATCAATCCCTGAGGACTACTGCAACACCTGGAGCTGATCAATACAATTCACTGCACAAGTAATTATTTAATTTATTGTAATTATTGTAATTCATTGCCGAGTTTCTGAGCCGTTTTATCCCCAAACCTCTGCTGGATTTTACCTCACAGCCAACTCCTGCTCCCAGCTGGGAGATGGAGCAGCAGCACCTGGGCAGAGGGCACCGTGCCCCAATGCCCTCGGCAGGCTGGGCTGGGAAATGTGAACCTGGATGGATCCACAACCACCGGGAAACGCAGCTGGGAGGGCAGGGGAGGGGGCTCAGGGATTGGGAAGGAAAAATCAGGGATGGGTAAGGGAAAATCAGGATTTGGCAAAGAAAAAAATCAGGCTCCCTGCTCAGAGCTGGGGAATGGGGAAAGGGAAAGGGAATGTTTGGGGTGTTCCCTGTGCTGGGCTGCCCGGACAGAGATCCCGAGAACAGCCCAAGAACACCCCAAAAATACCCTGAGCACACCCCAAAACCAGCCCCAAAACACCCCAAGAGCCCCCCAAAAACACCCTGAGCACATCCTGAGTACATCCCAAACATACCCTGAGCAAACCTGAAGCACACCCCAAAAACACCCCAGGAACACCCCGAGCACACCCCAAACATGCCCTGAGCAAACCTCGAACACACCCTGAGCTCACCCCAGGAACAGCATGAGAACACCCTGAGCACACCCCAAAAACACCCCAAGAACACGCCGAGCACATCCCAAACATACCCTGAGCTCACCCCAAGAACAGCGTGAGAACAGCCCGAGCACACCCCAAAAACACCCCAAACATACTCTGAGCTCACCCCAAAACCACTCCCAGAACACCTCGAGCACACCCTGAGAACAGCATGAGAACATCAAGAGAACAGCCCGAGCACACCCCAGAAACACCCCCAAAACACCCCAAGCACATCCCAAACATACCCTAAGAACAGCCTGAGCACACCCTGAGAACACCCCAAACACACCCCGAGGTCACCCCTGTCCAAGCAGCCCCTCCATCCCCCCCAGCCCTTTCAGGATGGCTCCTCCGTGCCCCCAAGCTGTTCCTGCATTCCTGTCCGGGGGGATCCTCCTGCATCCCTCGGAGCCGACCCTACAACGCTCCGAGAATCGATCCTACAAGGCTCGGAGCCGACCCTACAAGGTTCGGGGACCCGATCCCACAAAGCTCAGAGAACAGATCCTACAAAGCACAGGCAGCCGATCCTACAAGGCTCGGAGCCGATCCTACAAGGCTCGAGGAGCCAATCTTACAAAGCTCAGAGAACAGATCCCACAAAGCACAGGCAGCCGATCCTACAAAGCGCGGGGAGCCCATCCTACAAGGCTCGGGGACCCGATCCCACAAAGCTCAGAGAATAGATCCTACAAAGCACAGGCAGCCGATCCTACACGGCTCGGAGCGGGCTCAGACAACCGACCCTACACAGGTCGGAGCCGACCCTACAAAGCTCAGAGAACCGATCCTACAAGGCTCGGAGCCGATCCTACAAGGCTCCGAACCAACCCTACACGGCTCGGAGCCGACCCTACACCGCTCCAAGCGCTACCCCCGGCCCCGGGAGCCGCTCCAGGGCCGTTCCCAGCAGCCGGACCCCGCTCCGGGCCGGTCCCGCCGCTCCTCGGGCCGAGCCCGGCCGGGAGGAACCGGAGCGGGCCCGGAGCCGCCCGGAGGGACCGAACCAGGACTGGGCCAGGAACGAACCAGGAACGAACCAGGACCGGACCAGGACCGAACCAGGACCGGACCAGGACCGGACCAGGAACGAACCAGGACCGAACCAGGAACGAACCAGGAACGAACCAGGAACGAACCAGGACCGAACCAGGAACGAACCAGGAACGAACCACACCCAGGCCAAGCCCGGGGCACCCACCTGCCCTGCCCGGTGCCATCCCAAGCCCGGGGCACCCACCTGCCCTGCCCGGTGCCATCCCAACCCCGGGGCACCCACCTGCCCTGCCCGGTGCCATCCCAACCCCGGGGCACCCACCTGCCCTGCCCGGTGCCCGCTGCCGCCGCCGCTCATCCCGGCCCGGCTCCATCCCGGGGATGGATGCGCGCACCCCGCGCCGTCTCCATGGCAACGGGCCCGCGGCGGGAGCGCGCACGGCCCGGCCCCGCCAGCGCCGCCCCCAAAGCGCGCCCGGGACGCTCGGGGGGAGCCGGCCTCCAAACGGGGATCGTCGGTGGTAGGCATTGGGTTTGCAATGTTTTTTGCAATTTTTTTTAAATTTTAATTTTCTTTTTCCTGCTTTTAAAGTTTTTGCAGCAAATTATTATTATTATTATTATTATTATTATTATTATTATTATTATTATTATTATTATTATTATTATATTTTAGTTTTAATTGTCCTAGTTTTTAAGTTTTCGCAGCGACTACCTCAAAATATATCTTATTATTTATTATTTTAAAAAATATTTTAAAATTAGTTTTTAAATTTGGGGGGTTTTTTTAGTTTTAGTTTTAATTTTCCTGCTTTTTAAGTTTTCGCAGCAACTGCCTCAAAATATGTCTTATTATTAATTTTTTAATAATTTTTTCAATTGTTTTAGTTTTAATTTTCCTGCTTTTCAAGTTTTCGCAGCAACTGCCTCAAAATGTCTTATTATTAATTTTTTAATAATTTTTTCAATTTTTTTAGTTTTAGTTTTAATTTTCCTGCTTTTCAAGTTTTCGCAGCAACTGCCTCAAAATATGTCTTATTATTATTATTTTTTCAATTATTTTAAAAATAATTTTTTAATTATTTTTAAAATTTTGGCGGTTTTTTAGTTTTAATTTTTGTGCTTTTTAAGTTTTCACAGCAACTACCTCAAAATATGTTTTCTTATTATTATTAATTATTTTTTCAATATTCTTTTAGTTTTCCTGCTTTTTAAATTTTTGCACAACTGCCTCAAAATATGTCTTATTATTATAATTTATTATCTTATTATTATTATTTATTAATTTTCAATCATTTTCTACATTTTAAATTTTTTTAGTTTTAGTTTTAATTTTCCTGGGTTTTAAGTTTTCCCAGCAACTGCACCAAAATACGTCTTATTATTATTTATTATTTATTATTTTTTCAATAATTTTTCAATTTTTTTAATTTTAGTTTTAATTTTCCTGCTTTTTAAATTTTCACAGCCTAAAAAAAGTCTTAATATTTTTTATTATTTTTATTATTAATTTATTACTATTATTATTAATTTTTTTCTTCTTTTTTTTTTTTTTTAGTTTTAGTTTGAATTTTCCTCCTTTTTAAATTTTCATTTCTTACAAATGTGTCCTAAATCTACCCCGTGTTCCTCTGCTGGAGGGAGGGAAACAGCCCCCAGCTGCCCAGGAGGAGTTCTTTAACAAACAAACAAAGAAAGAAACAAAAAGAGGATCACAGAATGAAAAACCAGCCTGGAAAAGACCCCCAGGCTCACTGAGTCCAACCTGACTGACCTCCTGTTTATATTTCACCCCATCCTTCCCCCTGAATAAGTTAATTTTAAATAAATTAACATAAAAGTACAAAACTTATCTTGCAGTGCCACCCCTACCATGGGCAGGGATTCCTCTCAGCGCTTCAGCCTGGCCTTGGGCACTGCCAGGGATCAGTTAATTTAAAATAAATTAACATAAAAGTACAAAACTTATCTTCCACACCCAATATTCATCAAGAGAAATGTACCCACAGCAAGGAGAGCTGGAAAAGCTGGGCTTTAGGGGCAGAATGTTCTCCTGGAGCTGGAAAAGCTGGGCTTTAGAGGGAGAATGTTCTCCTGGAGCTGGAAAAGCTGGGCTTTAGGGAGGGAATGTTCTCCTGGAGCTGGAAAAGCTGGGCTTTAGGGGCAGAATGTTCTCCTGGAGCTGGAAAAGCTGGGCTTTAGAGGAGGAATGTTCTCCTGGAGCTGGAAAAGCTGGGCTTTAGGGGCAGAATGTTCTCCTGGAGCTGGAAAAGCTGGGCTTTAGAGGAGGAATGTTCTCCTGGAGCTGGAAAAGCTGGGCTTTAGGGAGGGAATGTTCTCCTGGAGCTGGAAAAGCTGGGCTTTAGAGGGAGAATGTTCTCCTGGAGCTGGAAAAGCTGGGCTTTAGGGACAGAATGTTCTCCTGGAGCTGGAAAAGCTGGGCTTTAGAGGAGGAATGTTCTCCTGGAGCTGGAAAAGCTGGGCTTTAGGGGCAGAATGTTCTCCTGGAGCTGGAAAAGCTGGGCTTTAGAGGGAGAATGTTCTCCTGGAGCTGGAAAAGCTGGGCTTTAGGGGGAGAATGTTCTCCTGAACACACAAAGTTCCACAGGCAGGGATTCCTCCCAGTGCCCCAGCCCGGCCTTGGGCACTGCCAGGGATCAGTTAATTTAAAATAAATTGCTATAAAAATATAAAACTTATCGTCCAGTGCCACCCCTGCCATGGGCAGGGATTGCTCCCAGTGCCCCAGCCCGGCCTTGGGCACTGCCAGGGATCAGTTAATTTAAAATAAATTGCTATAAAAATATAAAACTTATCGTCCAGTGCCACCCCTGCCATGGGCAGGGATTGCTCCCAGTGCCCCAGCCCAGCCTTGGGCACTGCCAGGGATCAGTTAATTTAAAATAAATTGCTATAAAAATATAAAACTTATCGTCCAGTGCCACCCCTGCCATGGGCAGGGATTGCTCCCAGTGCCCCAGCCCGGCCTTGGGCACTGCCAGGACCACTCTGGGAATTCTGTGCCCCCAGGCTCACAGGGAGGATTCCTTGCACTAAATGGAAGAGCCACGGCAGCAGCTCAGGTGCAGGCAGGCTGTGCTGTGGCAGGGACAGGCAGGGCAGCAGGGACAGAGCTCCTGGCACACAGCCTGCTCCTGCTCCTGCCCCCAGATCCTGCTCCTGTTCCAGATCCCATCCCACATCCTGCTACAGATCCCTGATCCTGCTCCTGTTCCAGATCCCATCCCAGATCCTGTTCCTGTTCCAGATCCCATCCCACATCCTGCTACAGATCCCTGATCCTGCTAAAGATCCTGATCCTGCTACAGATCCCAGTTCCTGTTCCAGATTCTGCTACACATCCTGCTCCTGTCCCAGATCCTGCTCCAGATCCCAGATCCTGTCCCAGATCTGCTGCAGATCCTGCCACAGATCCCAGATCCTGCTACAGATGCCAGATCCTGTCCCAGATCCTGCTCCTGTTCCAGATCCTGCTACAGATCTCAGATCCTGTCCCACATCCTGCTACAGATCCTGATCCTGCTCCCAGATCCTGATCCTGCTCCCAGATCCTGTCCTACATCCTGCTACAGATCCCAGATCATGTCCTACATCCTGCTACAGATCCCAGATCATGTCACAGATTCTGTCCCAGATCTGCTCCAGATCCTGCCACAGATCCCAGATCCTGTCCCACATTCTGCTACAGATCCCAGATCCTGCCCCACATCCTGCTCTTGTTCCCAGATCCTGCTCTAGATGCCAGATCCTACTGCTGTTCCAGATCCTCCTGCAGATCCCAGATCCTGATCCTGCTACAGATCCTGATCCTGCTCCCAGACCCTGCCACAGACCCCAGATCCTGCTCCAGATCCTGCTCCAGATTCCAGATCCCGCTCCAGATCCCAGACCCTGCTCCCCCACCCCTGCTCCCAGTTCTGCAGTGGAACAGCAGAAAGCCACTCCTGGAAAAACCAAGCCCAGAGGTTGCTCCTGCCATGGCAGGGACACTGCCACTGTCCCAGGGTGTCCCAGTGTCCAGCCTGGCCTTGGGCACTGCCAGGGATCCAGGGTGGGCACCCTGTGCCAGGGAACAATTCCTCGTTCCCAAATCCCATCCAGCCCTGCCATGGGGTGGCTGTGCCACCTCCATTACACTTTAAAACCAAAGATTTAATGTCAGAAATTTACATTAGGTGGGTCTGGAGCCAGATCCCAAACCCCACAGAGGTGATGGAGCACTTTGAGTGATTCCTCCCAGAAAAAGTGATCCATGCCAGCACCACCTGTGCTTTACCAACCCCACCCAACCTCCAGGTGCCACCATTCCCCATGGCACACTCTGCCAGCCTAGAAAAGGGGCAGCCTCTGAGCTGACACCCAAACCCAACCATGATCTGCATGGAATTGCCCTGCAACAGCCAGGAATCTCCCACCAGACACAGAATCCAGGAAAAGGGGAAGGGAAAGGGAAAGGGAAAGGAAAAGGGGAAAAGGAAAAGGGGAAAAGGAAAAGGGGAAAAGGAAAAGGGGAAAAGGGCTCAGCTTTTCTGCAGTCTCTCCCCCTGTTTGTTTGTGGGTGCTGATGCTGCTGCAGGTGCTGATTCCCTCACCCAAATCAAACACAATCAGCCCCTGGGCACCCCAAAAGTGATTCCCTGGGGCCTGCAGCAATTCCTGCTTGGAGCTGGGTTCCAGCAGAGAACCTCCCCTGCCTACAGCCCCTCAAACCAGAGGGATTTATTGTTATTTTTGGTGTTTTGCTATTTTTGTTCTTTCAGTGGTGTCACAGCAGCCCCAAGGCCTCATGTCCCTCACACAGACCCCAGTGGGTCCCTTTTGTCCCTGGGATCTCCCTGGGATATCAATCCCTGCTCCCAGGGTTCCTGCATGGGTCAGTGCTGCTGTCCCAGAGCTGTCCTTGGGCCAGCAGGCCCCATGTCCCCATCCTCTGCTTTTCAGGGCATTGGGTTCACATTTAATTAAAGCTGGCAGTGCACAGCAGATGCCTCTGAGCTGCTGCCAGGAGTGGCTGGCCAGCTGTCCCTGTCCCCAGTGCCAGTCCCTGCAGGAAGTGTGACATGTCCCCACCGTCCCTATCACTGCAGGAGCTGCCCACCCCTGTCCCCATGTCCCAGTCCCAGCCCTGTCCCCACTGTCCCTGTCTCTTCAGGAGCTGTGCAGCCCTGTCCCCATGTCTCAGTCCCAGCCCTGTCCCCCCTGTCCCTGTCCCTACAAGAGGTGTCCAGGCCTGTCCCCATGTCCCTGTCCCTCTGTCCCTGTCCCCATGTTCCAGCCCTGTCCCCATGTCCCTGTCCCTCTGTCTCTGTCCCCATGTTCCAGCCCTGTCCCCATGTCCCTGCAGCAGGTGCCCAGCCTACAGGGAAAAAGGTGAGTGGATTCCAATCTATGGCACTGGAAACAAAAGGTGTTTGTGGTGAGGCTGAGCTGGGCCCTCTCCTAAATCCAGATTTAGGGCTACAGTGAGCTCCTGCCACTTCCAAGGCAATGCCAGGGGGGAAAGGAAAGCAGTGATGGGTTGGGAAGGGAGAGGCAGTGATGGGTTGGGAAAGAAAGGCAGTGATGGATCAGGAAGGAAAGGCAGTGATGGGTCGGGAAAGAAAGGCAGTGATGGATCAGGAAGGAAAGCAGTGATGGATCAGGAGGGAAAGCAGTGATGGATCAGGAAGGAAAGCAGTGATGGATCAGGAGGGAAAGGCAGTGATGGATCAGGAAGGAAAGGCAGTGATGGATCAGGAAGGAAAGGCAGTGATGGATCAGGAGGGAAAGGCAGTGATGGATCAGGAAGGAAAGGCAGTGATGGATCAGGAAGGAAAGGCAGTGATGGATCAGGAGGGAAAGCAGTGATGGATCAGGAGGGAAAGGCAGTGATGGATCAGGAAGGAAAGGCAGTGATGGATCAGGAAGGAAAGGCAGTGATGGATCAGGAGGGAAAGCAGTGATGGATCAGGAGGGAAAGGCAGTGATGGATCAGGAAGGAAAGGCAGTGATGGATCAGGAAGGAAAGGCAGTGATGGATCAGGAGGGAAAGGCAGTGATGGATCAGGAAGGAAAGCAGTGATGGATTGGGAAAGAAAGGCAGTGATGGATCAGGAAGGAAAGGCAGTGATGGATCAGGAAGGAAAGGCAGTGATGGATCAGGAGGGAAAGCAGTGATGGATCAGGAGGGAAAGGCAGTGATGGATCAGGAAGGAAAGGCAGTGATGGATTGGGAAAGAAAGGCAGTGATGGATCAGGAAGGAAAGCAGTGATGGATCAGGAAGGAAAGGCAGTGATGGATCAGGAGGGAAAGCAGTGATGGATCAGGAAGGAAAGGCAGTGATGGATCAGGAAGGAAAGCAGTGATGGGCTGGGAACTGGATCCCAGTGCTGCTCCTCACCCTCTCCTACAGATGGGAACAGTTTTCCCCAGCCCCTGCAGGACACTGAGGTTTATCTGCAGACTGACTTGAGCTTGGTTGGGTCTTTGCCTCTCAGTTTGTACTTTGGAGGTGAAACGTGACAAAGTGGGGGAGCAGAGAGACCTCAGGCTGCTGAAAGCAGCACCAGTGCAGAGGTTTTCCATCCAAGCCATCCCTCCAACAGCAGGGTGACAGCAATGCCATGGAGAGGGGACCTGGATGTGAGGCCCTGGGCTGCTCCGTGGTGCTGTTTAGATAATTTCATTTAAATAAATGAGAAATCAGAGCCTGATCCAACAGCAGGGGGTTCAGGGGTGGCGAGGGGGTTCAGGGGTACTCACACCATGGGGCTGAAGTTTGGGGGGATCAGGAGGGGTCTCAGGGGTCAGGAGGAGGCCCAGGGCTGGGGAGGGGGCACAGGGGGACTCACAAAATGGGGGCCAGGTTCGGGGGGGGCAGGAGGGAGCTCAGGGGCTGAGGAGGGGGTTTAGGGGTTCAGGGGGTCTCAGGGGGCTCTCAGGTGGTTTCAGAGGAGTTCAGGGTTACTCACACGATGTGTGCCAGGTCCAGGGGGGTTCAGGGGGTCTCAGGGGGTCTCAGAGGGGCTCAGGGTTACTCACACGATGTGTGCCAGGTCCAGGGGGCTCAGGGGGAGGCTCAGGGGGTTTCAGTGGTTTCAGAGGGGCTCAGGGGGAGGCTCAGGGGGTCTCAGGGGGTCTCAGAGGGGCTCAGGGTTACTCACACGATGTGTGCCAGGTCAGGGGGCTCAGGGGGAGGCTCAGGGGGTCTCAGGGGGTCTCAGGGGGAGTTTAGGGGCTCAGAGGGGCTCAGGGTTACTCACACGATGTGTGCCAGGTCCAGGGGGCTCAGGGGGAGGCTCAGGGGGTCTCAGGGGGTCTCAGGGGGGCTCTCAGGTACTCACACGATGTGTGCCAGGTCCAGCGGCCGCTCGGGCTGCTCGGGGAACAGCGGGCGGGGCGGGTCCCGGCTGGGCACGCAGCCCAGGGAGCGGCTGATGGCGTGGGTCAGCTTCTTGGCCGGGGATTTCTGGGGAAAAACGGGGAAAATGGGCTTGGATGGGGGAAATGGCATTGCACAGGGGAAAAACGGGGGAAATGGGGTTGCACGGGGGAAATGGCATTGCACAGGGGAAAAACGGGAAATGGGGTTGTACGGGGGAAATGGCATTGCACAGGGGAAAAACGGGGAAAATGGGCTTGCACGGGGGAAATGGCATTGCACAGGGGAAAAACGGGAAATGGGGTTGTACGGGGGAAATGGGGTTGCACAGGGAAAATGGGGTTGTACGGGGGAAATGGGGTTGTACAGGGGAAAAACAGGGGAAATGGGGTTGTACAGGGGAAATGGCATTGTACAGGGGAAAAACGGGGAAATGTGGTTGCACAGGGAAAATGGGGTTGCTGGGGAGAAACGGGGAAAACAGGATTGTACGGGCGAGACAGGGATTGTTGAGGGGAAATGGGATTGCAGGGGAAAACCAGGGGAAACGGGATTGTACAGGTGAGAGGGGATTGCTGGGGAACAGCACAGATGAGAGGGGACTGCACAGGTGAGACAGGGATTTCTGGTAATAAGCACAGGTGAGCCCGTGATTTCTGGGGGAACAAGCACAGGTGAGACTGGGATTTCTGGAGAAACAACACAGGTGAGACAGGGATGGCTGTACAGGTGAGCCCGGGGGTTCCTGCAGGAACAAGCACAGGTGAGTACAGGAATGTCCCCCCCATGGCTAAAGTGACAAAACTCTCCTTTGTCCCCTCAAAAAGGAAATAAACCCATAAGTTTCTCTCCTCAATTAGGTGAAAAGACACCTCATAGGATCTGGGGGACTTCACCTCAAACTTAAGGATTGCCAATTGGACAGGAGCCAAAAAGTCCCACCTGAGCAATTTACCAGAAAAAGAAGAGACCAAGGAAACCAATCCCTTTTGTGAGGTGTTTTACCATGGGCAAGGACCTCTGGCTCAGTTTTTCTCTGTTTGTTATTTTGCCTTTTATTAAACCCTTTTTGTTTCCAGCATTGCCACAGAAGCCATCTTGCTGATTTTATGCCTTCTAAGGTATAATATTTATATATATAGAATATATTTTATATATTTTCTAAGGTATGTTATATATATATATATTATATATTTTATATATATATAATATATATTATATATTTTATGCCTAGCTGAGCTATCTTGGGCGTGAAATAGATCTTCAAGAGCTTATGAGACCTGGCCCAAATAGACCCAAATTTCAGAATTCCTGGGGGAACCAGCACAAGAAATTCCCCCAGGATTTTGGGGGAACCAGCACAGGTGAGCCCAGGAAGGAAGGGCAGGGCAGGCACACACACCTGGGACAGGCAGCAGAGGGCACAGGAGCAGAAATGCCCAGCACTGCTGCGAAATCTGTGCACTGGGGATCGAGCTCTGGGAGGCTCTCAAGGGCTCCGACAGTGGAAATTGAAAATTTTAACAAAAGGATGGAAGATTAGGAAATAAACCAATTACACCTGGGGGCTCTCAGAGGGATGAATCCCACCCCATTAAGGGATTTTCACATCACTCTCTGAACACAGAGGGGCATTTTGAGGGCAGGAACAGCCCCTTGCCAAATTTCTGTCCTTTACAGCAGAGCCAAGCTGGGGCAGGGCTGGGACAGGCAGGAGTGAATTTATCTCATTTCACAACTCCCCTCAGTGGTGCTAAATTATTGTTGTCACTGCTAGAAATGAAGGGATGGGACTATTTTCAAGCTAAGAACAATTTATTTCTTAATAAATATAAATGTTAATATCAGAGGCTGTCAGATTTTAGAGGAGCAAGCATTTGGCTGCAGTTTAGGAGTAGTCACAAGTTTCTTCATTACAAGGCAATATTTAACTTCCTAAACTAACTGACAGCTGCCACAGGATTTATTTTACTTTTTAAACCTATCACTTTTACTTATTTCTGCTGCATTATTGGATACTTTTATTTAATGGGCTTCTAATTCACAGGCTTTTATTGTAACTTCTAAACTCTCAGTTTATTCCATAAAACCACACCCTTGCATTATAAACCCTTCACCATTTTGCCCAGTACCAGAATATTTAAGGCATATTCTTACTTACAACTATAGAAACACACATTTATGATTTTTTTGTTAAATGTCTGTGTATTGTATTTTTACATTGTACTTTTACATTTACATTTTTACATTAATCTAAGTGTCATCTAAGTCTACAGATTAAACTATTTAGAGTCTGTAGAAGTTGTTTTTGTTTTTCTGATTCTCACACTAAATGGCCTCAAAGAATTGGTAATCCTGGGTCCTGGGCCTTCACAATCCAGTTTCTCACTTATTTAAGGCATATTCTTACTTACATCTATAGAAACACACATTTATGATTTTTTCTGCTAAATGTCTGTGTATTGTATTTTTACATTGCATTTTTACATTTATATTTTTACATTAATCTAAGTGTCATCTAAGGCTATTGATTAAACTATTTAGAGTCTGTAGAAGTTTTTGTTTTTCTGATTCTCACACTAAATGGCCTCAGAGAATTGGTGATCCCGGGTCCTTGGCAATGCTGGTGACACCCACAGGAATGACCAAAAAACGGGGTTTAAATCCCAAACTGACTTACAAAATTAATTCTGAAAGTGCTGCTGTGCTCCCAGCAGTGACATGGAACCCTGGGGATGGTCTTTTCCAACCCTAAGAACTCCATAATTCCATATGGGAGGTCACACATCAGCTGGCAGCTCCTCCTGCTGCTCTCCTTCACTGGCACCCCAGGAAAGGGCAAGCCCTGGCTAATTACAGCTCTGGAATTAATTACAATTATTAATTATTAATGGTAATCATTAATTAATTACAATTATTAATTACTGCTGCTGTACAACACTCCAGAATGGGACCAGCTCCCAAGGGACACTCAAGTGAAAATTCAGATGAATAGTGGTTCAAATAGGAGTTACATAAACACCATCAGTGCCTGGCAATTACCGATAATTGATAATTAACACCAGTCACTGCCACGGAGTCAATTCCTGCTGGTGTCCAGCCTGCCCTGGAGGTGCAGCCTCATTCCTTCCAGGTCCTGGGGTTTTTATTTATCAGCCCCCAGCTCCATCCTGGGGAGCAGCAGAATGGTGGGAAGGCCCTGGAGAGACTCTGGAATGGGCACTTGGTCATCGCAAATCATCAAATCCTGAAAGGGTTTGTGTGGAAGGGACCTTAAAGCACAAATCATTCCTGCCCCTCTGCTTTAATTCCTTTGAAATCCTATGAAAACCACAATCTGGTTTTATATCATTGATCCCACAGAGAATTCAAAGTATGCACACAAGATGTGATTACTCCAAACTCAAACCCCTCGTTTTCCTAAACTAATTCTTCACCTGCTGAAAACGCCCACATTTATTTCTCTCTGAGTTTGGTCATTTGAGGCGTGGAGGGACAGACACAGGGAATGGCTCCCACTGCCAGAGGGCAGGGCTGGAGGGGATATTGGGAATTGGGAATTGTTCCCTGGCAGGGTGGGCAGGCCCTGGCACAGGGTGCCCACCCTGCATCCCTGGCAGTGCCCAAGGCCAGGCTGGACACTGGGACACCCTGGCACAGTCCCAGGTGTCCCTGCCATGGCAGGGCTGGCACTGAGGGAGCTCTGAGCTCCCTTCCCACCCAACCCAGTTGGCATCCTGTCATCCCAAGGTGCTGCTGCCTGCCATGGCTCCGGGCTGGGCTTCTGATTCTCAGCACACAAATCCTGTGGGGGGCACATGTGGGGGGTTCAAGGGACAAACTGAGCTCTGGAGACATCCTGGAGCCACTGCCAGGGCCTGAAGGGGCTCCAGGAGAGCTGCAGAGGGACTGGGGACAAGGATGGAGGGACAGGAGCCAGGGAATGGCTCCCAGTGCCAGAGGGAAGGGCTGGATGGAATACTGGGAATTGGGAATTGTGCCCTGGCAGGGTGGGCAGGCCCTGGCACAGGGTGCCCACCCTGCATCCCTGGCAGTGCCCAAGGTCAGGCCGGACACTGGTATGGGAGCACCTGGGACAGTGGGAGGTGTCATGGTGCCCATGAGGAAAGCCTTACCCATGAGGGGTGCTCTGACCAAGGAGGAAGAGGTTCCCTGCCATGAGGAAAGCCTTACCCACAAGGAGTAAGGAGTAAGAACATCTCACCAAGAGGATGTTCCCTGCCATGAGGAAGGCCTTACCTGAGGAGTGCTCTGACCAAGAGGAGGTTCCCTGCCATGAGGAAAGCCTTACCCACGAGGAGTGCTCTGACCAAGGAGGAGGAGGTTCCCTGCCATGAGGAAGGCCTTACCCACGAGGAGTGCTCTGACCAAGGAGGAGGAGGTTCCCTGCCATGAGGAAGGCCTTACCCATGAGGAGTGCTCTCACCAAGAGGATGTTCCCTGCCATACCCATGAGGAGTGCTCTGACCAAGAGGATGTTCCCTGCCATGAGGAAGGCCTTACCCGCGAGGAGTGCTCTGACCAAGAGGATGTTCCCTGCCATGAGGAAAGCCTTACCCACGAGGAGTGCTCCTTCATCTGGTGCTGGTTGCTGTGGGGGCCGCTGGCATGGCCCCTCCAGAAGCAGTTCTGGCACAGCTGGTAGTTGTGGCACTGCTGGCAGCGGTACCTGAAGCCCATCATGCTCTCACAGTGGCAGTACGAGCACTCCACGGGGTGGAAGACTGGGGGAAACACAAAGGAAAGAAAACTTTCAGGGGATTTTTGGTGAACCCTGATTTCCTGATGAGAGGAAGGAATAAAAATAACCCAAACCCTGATTTCCTGATGAGGGGAAGCAACACCAATAACCCAAACCTTGATTTCCTGATGAGGGGAAAGAATAATAACCCAAATCCAGATTTCTTGATGAGGGGAAGCAACACCAAAAACCCAAACCCTAATTTCCTGATGAGAAGAATAAAAATAACCCAAACCCTGATTTCCTGATGAGGGGAAAAATAATAACCCAAGCTCTGATTTCCTGATGAGGGGAAGGAATTACAATAACCCAAACCCTGATATTCTGATGAGAGGAAGCAATAATAACCCAAACCCTGATTTCCTGATGAAGAGAAGGAATAATAACCCAAACCATGATATTTTGATGAGGGAAGGAATAATAACCCAAAACCTGATTTCCTGATGAGGGGAAGAAATACCAATAACCCAAACCTTGTCTTCCTGATGAAGAGAAGGAATAATAACCCAAACCATGATATCCTGATGGGGGGGAAGGAATATCAATATCCCAAACCCTGATTTCCTGATGAGGAGAAAAAATACCAATAACCCAAAATACAAAACCCTGATTTCCTGATGAGAGGAATAAAAATATCCCAAACCCTGATTTCCTGATGAAGGGAAGGAATTACAATAACCCAAAGCCTGATTTCCTGATGAGGGGAAAAAATAACCCAAAATACAAAACCCTGATTTTCTGATGAGGGGAAAGAATACCAATAACCCAAACTCTGATTTCCTGATGCTGGGAATAAATAATAACCCAAACTGATTCCCTGATGAGGGGAAGCAATAATAACCCAAACCCTGAAATCCTGATGAGGGGAAGGAGTAAAAATAACCCAGGGTTTTTTTTGTGTTTTCTTGATAGTTTGGTTGTTTTACTGGGTTTTGCTTGTGGTTTTTATTTTCTGTCATTGTTTTCTTGGGCTTTGTTTGCTTAGATTTTTGTGGGGTTTCTTTGTTTAGGATTTTGTCTGTGGGGTTTTTTCTTGTGGTATTATTTCTGTTTGTTTTCATTTTTCTGCAAGGGCCAAAACTGGGATTTGGATGGGAAAGACCCCAGTGAAGGGGAGCAGCCCAGCTGGTCCCATCCTGCTCCTGGCTGCTGCCAGGGAATGCCAGGATCAAACCAGGAGCAAACCAGGATCAAACCAGGATCCCTTTTTCGCTGGAGTTCACCCAACATTTTAACCACATCCACCTCCTCACCTCCTGGTGAGGACTTGACCCCATCAAATTTAAATTGCCACCATCAAAATTAATTTAAAAACCCCAGGATCCCTGAGGCTGGAAAATCCCTCCCAGCCCATCCAGTGCCAGCTGTGCCCAATGCCCACCTTGTGCCCAGCCCAGGGCACCCAGTGCCACATCCAGGTGACACCTGCAGGGATGGGCACTGCCAACCTCCCTGGGCAGCCCCTGCCAAGGCCTGAGCACCCTTTCCATGCAGAAATTCCTCCTGGTGTCCACCCTGAGCCTGCCCTGGCCCAGCCTGAGGCCATTTCCCCTTGTCCTGTCCCTGTTCCCTGGCTGTCCCCTCCTGTCAGGGACTTGTGCAGAGCCACAAGGTCCCCCCTGAGCCTCCTTTTCTCCTCTCCCAGCTCCCTCAACCTCAGGAATATTCAGAAAATGTCATTTTAACTAAAATCCACGGGTTTTGCCCTACTGCTGCTCTGACACCCAGCCAGTTCCCACCCCACATCCCCAGGAATGTGACCCCACCAGCTCTGGGGTGCTCTGGGCCAGGACAGGAAGGCACAAGGACAGAGCACCCCAGGCTGCCAGCAGGGAAATGTTTGCAGAAGGACAGAGCATTGCCAGGCTCCCAGCAGGGAAATGCTGCACAAGGACAGAGCATTGCCAGGTTCCCAGCAGGGAAATGCTGCACAAGGACACAGCACCCCAGGTTCCCAGCAGGGAAATGTTTGCAGAAGGACAGAGCATTGCCAGGCTCCCAGCAGGGAAATGCTGCACAAGGACAGAGCACCCCAGGCTGCCAGCAGGGAAATGCTGCACAAGGACACAGCACCCCAGGCTGCCAGCAGGGAAATGCTGCACAAGGACAGAGCACCCCAGGTTCCCAGCAGGGAAATGCTGCACAAGGACAGAGCATTGCCAGGTTCCCAGCAGGGAAATGTTTGCAGAAGGACAGAGCATTGCCAGGTTCCCAGCAGGGAAATGTTTGCAGAAGGACAGAGCATTGCCAGGTTCCCAGCAGGGAAATGCTGCACAAGGACAGAGCACCCCAGGTTCCCAGCAGGGAAATGCTGCACAAGGACAGAGCACCCCAGGCTGCCAGCAGGGAAATGCTGCACAAGGACACAGCACCCCAGGCTGCCAGCAGGGAAATGCTGCACAAGGACAGAGCACCCCAGGCTCCCAGCAGGGAAATGCTGCAGAAGGACAGAGCACCCCAGGCTCCCAACAGGGAAATGCTGCATTTACCATTTTCCACGTGGGCCAGTCTGTGCATGAGGGGCAGCCACACAAGGCACTGGGGAGGAGGGTCGGCCATCAGCGTGTCCAGGAACATGTTGAGCATCACCTTCTTCTGCAGGGAGAGCACAGGGAGCGCTGGGGGCACAGCCAGCACGTTTCCCATGCCGGGCTCCTCCAGGCTGACAGCTCCTCTGTCAACTGAGATTTGCTGAAAAATCACTTTGCCAGGTTATTGCTCCCGAGAAGATGAAGCCTCAGCTTCTCCACGGTTTGCTTTTCTGGAATGTGGCCTGGAGATTGTTTATCCAAACATGTGAATTGGTTTTAATTAATGGTCAATCACAGCCAGCTGTGTCAGACTCGCTGAGTCTGGGTTTTTATTGTCATTCTTGTCAAGCCTTCTGATGTATCCTTTCTCTTTCTTTAGTATGGTTTTAGTATATAACGTAATAAATATAATAAATATAATATAATAAATACAATATAATAAATACAATATAATAAAATATAATAAATATAATAAATATAATATAATATAATATAATATAATATAATATAATGTAATGTAATAATTTTAATAAACAATTTTATATTTTTAATATTTAATATCTTAACAATATATTTCTATTTAATATTTATTTGTTTATTATGTATTTAATAGTTATTTCCATATTTTAAGATTTATTCAATATTTAATATTTTAATAGTTTTTATATTTTCATATTTTTATAATTAATAAGATATAATGTAATGAAATATAATTATTTTCATAATTTAATATTTAACATTTAATACTTAATATTTAATTTATTATTCTTATTTTTAATATTTTAACTATTTGAATAATTTAATAACGTAATAATTTATTAATTTAATGATTTTTATAATTAATGAAATATAATGTGATGTAATATAACCATATAATTTCAAATAATTTAATATAATAATTTTAATAAATAATGTAATAATTTTAATATTGTAATATTTAATCTTTAATTTAATAATTTAATAATATAATGAATTTTATAATTAATGAATTATATTATATTATATTATATTATATTATATTATATTATATTATATTATATTAGCCTTCTGAGACCTTGGAGTCAAATTCTCATCCTTCACCTCATCCTGGGCACCCTGCCAACATCACTGGCACACTGTTCCAATTGTGCCTGCCAGGAACGTTCCTGTGCTGCCCCAGCCATGGAATCAGGGATGGTTGAGGTGGGAAGGGACCTTAAAAATCCCCCAGTGCCACCCCTGCCATGGCAGGGACACCTCCACTGCCCCTGGGTCCCTGGCAGTGCCCAAGGCCAGGCTGGACATTTGGGTTGGAGCTCCTGGGACAGTGGAAGTGTCCCTGCCATGGCAGGGGTGGCACTGGGTGGGATTTAACTCCCTCCCAACCCAAACCAGTCTGGGATTCTGAGAACATTTTAAATTAAAGCAATTTACACGTTTTAAGCCCCAAAGTCCAGCCTGGCCTTGGGCACTGCCAGGGATCCAGGGTGGGCACCCTGTGCCAGGGCACAATTCCTAATTCCCAATATCAGATGTAAATCTGGAGCCTCTGTGATTCTGAAATCAAAGGCTGTTTCCTACTGTGCCACATTCCAAACATGCTAATTGCTAATTAACTTATATTTAGTCACTATAAATTTTACATCAAATGCTGCAGAAATGTTTCTGCTGGAGCATCATCATGCCCAGAGTCTAAACATTTAATTTTAGGCCTAAGATCAATCAAGTTCATGTTTACAGTTGATTTTGGGATTAGTTATATTATTTACATTACCTCAAATGAGAAACAAATCGTTGGAACAATTAAAATGCAACTGCAATGGATTTTAAAATAAACTGGAGCACAGGAGGTGTTTACTTTGAACAGATCCTGGAAGTGACTTGTTAAACTAATTGTCTTAACACAGTGAAAAAGCTTTGAGAAATCAAGGGAAAACAGTGAAAATGGCATGGTTTGTGTTTTGGGGAAGGAATGAGTCAATGCTGATGTTCTGATGGGGAACAGGGGAGGCCCTTCATGGAGAGGGATCAACTGAAATGCAGAAAATCCTTCAGCTGCTTATTGTGGGCTGTTTCAAAGTGCTTGGGTTGTACAGGGGACCTCAGTGACCCCCAGCCCCAACGCCCTGGGAACCCCGAATCCCAGATCCTGAATCCCAAATCTCACATCCCAAATCCTGAATCCCCCATCCCAGACCATGAATCCCAGACCCCAGATCCCAAATCCCTGATTAAAAATCCTGAATCCCAAATCCCTGATCTCCAATCCCCAATCCCCGATCCCCAATCCCAGACCCCAATCCCTGATCCCAGATCTCTGATCCTGGCTGATCCCAGACCCCTGATCCCTTATTGAAAATCCCGAATCCTGAATCACAAATACAGAATCCCAGATCCCCAATCCCTGATCCCAGACCCCCAATCCTGAATCCTTGATCCCAAATCCCAGACCCCAAATCCCCAATTCCAGATCCCCAAATCCCAGACCTCAAATCCCCATCCCAAATCCCAGACCTCCAATGCCAGACCCCAAATCCCCGATCCCAGACCCCAAATCCCCAATCCCAGACTCACAAATCCCCAATCCCACATCCCAAATCCCCAGTCCCAGACCCCCAATCCCCAAACCCAAATCCCCAATCCTGAATCCCAAATCCCCAATCCCAGACCCCAAATCCCCGATCCCAGACCCCAAATCCCCAATCCCAGACTCCCAAATCCCCAATCCCACACCTCAAATTCCCAATCCCAGACCCCCAATCCTCCAACCCAAATCCCCAATCCTGAATCCCAAATCCCCAATCCCACACCCCAAATCCCCAATCCCACACCCCAAATCCCCAAACCCAAATCCCCAATCCCAGACCCCAAATCCCCGATCCCCAATCCGAAATCCCCAATCTCTGATCCCCAAATCCCCAATCCCAGACCCCCAACCCCAGACCCCAAATTCCCAATCCCAGATCCCCAAATCCCAGACTCCAAATCCCCAACCCCAGATCCCCAAATCCTAGACCCCAAATCCCCAGAACCAGGACCCCCAATCCCAGGCCCCCAAATCCCCAATCCCAGACCCCAAATCCCCGATCCCAGACCACAAATCCCAAACTCGCAATCCCAGACCCCCAACCCCAAACCCCAAATCCCCAATCCCAAACCCCAAATCCCCGATCCCACACCCCAAATCCCCAATCCCACACCCCAAATCCCCAACCCCACACCCCAAATCCCCAACCCCACACCCCAAATCCCCAATCCCAGACCCCAATCCCCAATCCCCAGACCCCAATCCCATCCCTGACCTGCTGCGGGAAGCAGGTGCGCAGCGAGTGCTCGGTGTAGCCGAAGGAGGGCCCCTCAAACACGGCCGTGGGCAGCTTCAGCACCTCCCGCAGGAACTGCTCGAACTTGGGGAACACCAGCAGCCCGTTGGAATCTGAGATCTGAGAGAAAATATCTGTAAGGAAATACAATAAACCCCCATCAATATGGGGTCACTGCGGGAACGGCTCCCGTGCACCCCGAGGGGTTCCCTGAGCTGGGCTCGGAGCAGGGCTGATG
Source organism: Ammospiza caudacuta (assembly GCF_027887145.1). NCBI lineage: Eukaryota > Metazoa > Chordata > Aves > Passeriformes > Passerellidae > Ammospiza > Ammospiza caudacuta. The sequence continues at coordinate 118,636,654 of NC_080595.1, read as the reverse complement.
GCAGGGCAGGATCTATCCAGGTCAGGGCTCCCAGTCCCTGCTTCCTCCAGGCCATGCCATGCCATGCCATGCCATGCCATGCCATGCCATGCCATGCCATGCCATGCCATGCCATGCCGTTATCGCATCCCATTATCCCATCCCATGGATCCCATTAATCCATCCCATTATCCCACCCCATCCCATGGCATGCCATCCCATTATCCCATCCCATCCCATCATTCCATCCCATTATCCCATTCCATGGATCCCATGGATCCCATCCCCTGGATGCCATGCCACGCCATCCCATCCCATCCCATTATCCCATCTCATGGATCCCATGCCGTGCCATGCCACGCCATGCCATCCCATTATCCCATTCCATTATCTCATTCCATTATCTCATCCCATTCCACGGATCCCATCCCATGGATCCCATCATCCCATCCCATCCCATTATCTCAACCCATTATCGCATCCCATTATCCCATGGATCCCATCCCATTATCCCATGGATCCCATCCCATAGATGCCATGCCATTATCCCATCCCATCCCATCCCACCCCATTATCCCATCCCATTATCTCATTCCATGGATCCCATGGATGCCATGCCATGCCATGCCACGCCATCCCATGGGTGCCATGCCATGCCATCCCATCTCATCCCATTCCATTATCCCATTATCCCATCCCATGGATCCCATGCCATGACATGCCATGGATGCCATTATCCCATCCCATGGACCCCATTATCCCATCCCATGGATGCCATGCCATGGATGCCATGCCATGACATGCCATGGATCCCATTATCCCATCCCATTATCCCATCCCATGGATCCCATCCCATGGATCCCATCCCATGGATCCCATCCCATCCCATCCCATCCCATCCCATCCCATTCCATGGATCCCATGCACAGCTGGGACAGAGAGGGAGCAGAGCAGAACTCCAGGGGAACACAGCTGGAACCTGAACCTACAGAACCCCCAGAGGAGGCTCCAGAGGGGAACTCAGCTGTGCCAGTGCCAGAGCTCGCAGAGCTCCAGGGAAATGCCCACTGAGGGCCCAGGGAATGGCAGGGGCACCACAGCCCAGGATCTCTGGCACTGGGAAATCCCAACCTGCGCCCAATGCCCACCTTGTCACCAGCCCAGGGCACTCAGTGCCACATCCAGGTGCCACCTGCAGGGATGGGCACTGCCAACCTCCCTGGGCAGCCCCTGCCAAGGCCTGAGCTCCCTTTCCATGCAGAAATTCCTCCTGGTGTCCACCCTGAGCCTGCCCTGGCCCAGCCTGAGGCCATTTCTCCTTGTCCTGTCCCTGTCCCCTGGCTGTCCCCTCCTGTCAGGGACTTGTGCAGAGCCACAAGGGCCCCCCTGAGCCTCCTTTTCTCCAGGCTGAGCCCCTTCCCAGCTCCCTCAGCCCCTCCTGGGGCTCCATTCCCTTCCCAGCTCCCTCAGCCCCTCCTGGGGCTCCATTCCTTTCCCAGCTCCATTCCCTTCTCTGGACACGCTCCAGCCCCTCCAGGTCTCTCCTGGCAGGAGGGGCCCAGAGCTGCCCCCAGCACTGGAGGTGCCCCAGCAGTGCCAGCACAGGGGACGGGCACAGCTGGGAAGGGGAATCAGATCCCATTTTGGGTCTGGGATATTGGGAATGAGGAATTGTTCCCTGGCAGGGTGGGCAGGCCCTGGCACAGCTGGGGCTGCCCCTGGATCCCTGGCAGTGCCCAAGGCCAGGCTGGACACTGGGGCTGGGACAGTGGGAGGTGTCCCTGCCATGGCAGGGGTGGAATGGGGTGGGATTTAATTGGGGTGGGATTGAATGGGGTGGAATTTAATTGGGATGGGATTTAAGGTCCCTTCCAGCCCAAACCATTCTGAGAACATTTGTGATCAGAGGAGTTCACACTTTTTAAGCAGCTCTGTGGGGACAAACATCCTCCTGAGAGCAAAAGGTGCTGAGCAGCTGTTCCCTGATGTTTGTAAGGATGGAAGGAGAAGAGGGAGGTGCTGCAGGTGCCCCACTCCCTGTCCCTGCTCCTCCCCGAGCCCTGGGGGTCCCTGATCCCCTCCCCAGAGCTCCAGATCCCAGGGGCAGGATGCAGAGAGCACGACAGAAAAATGATGTCAAACAGATCTCAACGATGTCAGACAGAAACCAGAACTGTCCTGGGACCCAGAATCTCCTTGCAGAGATCCCACACAGAGCCAGCTGGGCCCTGAGGCACCCCCAGAGCCTGGGATGCTCCAAAGGGAGGATTCACCAAAGGAATCACGACCTAGAACTGCCCAGGATGTGACAGATCCCAGATCTCCTCCGTGACACTGAGCCCTCTCTGCTGTTATTTCAGGCACCAGCAGTAACTAAACATCAAAAAGCTCATGCTGGCAGAAAATAACCTTCATTTCAGTGATCAAAACCAGCTTCAGGAAAAAAGACACTCTCAGAAAGGCACATTTCCAGTAAACTGGAGGAATTATCCCAGTTTCCTGAAAGAATGAGCTCAGGAAGAAGCCTGCAATGCCTTAGTTGAGAGGGATAAAGACACCTGGAATTTGCATCACTGACTGAAGAGAGCAGCTTGAACTGAAGGTCCCTTGAATAATGTTTATAACATTATTTTTATAACATTATTATTTATAACATCTTTTATAAAGAAAACATATTAGGAGAAATGGGGGCAAAAAAGAAAAAAAAAAAGGTGGATTTGTGTATTTTAGAAAAACAAGCCAGCCAGAAAAATTAGACTTGACCTAGAAACTGAATGTGGAAAAAAAGGTCAGGATGAAAATGCACACAAAATGAAACCAATGGGAACAACTAAAATTAGAGAGCCAAAATTCCAGAATCCGAATCCATTCTGGAGCAGAATCCTCCTGCACAGGAGCTGAAGGTCTGCAATGAACCTGGCAGGGTGGGACACAACAGGGACAGGACACAATTGTATTTAAAATGGGCTGAAACCTCCTGGGTGTGCTCAGATTGAGCAGGCAGTGAAGTGATCCTAAAGGGAGAGAAGTTCAAGGTATGGAAATCTGAAAATGAGAGAGAACAGCTCAGGCCGTGCCAAGGGGAAATTAAAAACCCCTCCAAGCCCCACCAATGTTTGTCTTGCAGTGAAAAAAGTGGGTTTGTGGTCAAAGTGGGAAAAATCCACATGGGGAATTGGCAGGGAAACTGGAAATGCTGAAAAGCAGGATGTAATAAATAAGAATAAATAAATAAAAAGTAGGACATCCTTTCAAAGGGCAGCTGGTGACAGGATGAGAGGGAACAGCCTCAGGCTGGGCACCTGGAGGAATTTCCCCATGGAAAGGGGGCTCAGGCCTTGGAGCTTTGGGGTGCCCATCCCTGGAGGTGCCCCAGGAATTCCTGGATGTGGCACTCAGGGCTCTGGGGACAAGGAGGGCACTGGGCACAGCTGGGACTGGGTGGGCAGAGAGGGATTTTCCAGCCTCAGGCATTCTGGAATCTGTCACAGACACATTTTATGAAAAATTCTTTTGCAGGATTTTTCTCCTGAGAAGCTGGTAGGCCTCAGGAACAAAATGTAAACAATGGTTACCTGCTGCTGTGGGATGCAACAGGTGGGTCTGGGATTGGTCTCATGTGGCTGTTTGTAATTAATGGCCAATCACAGACAGCTGGCTCGGACTGTCTGGTCAGTCACAAGATTTCCCTTTCCTTTTCCTTTTCACTTCCCTTCCCTTCCCCTGATGAAATCCTTTCTTCTATTCTTTTAGAATAGTTTTAACATATAATTTTCCTTTAATACAATACATATCATAAAACAATAAATCAGCCTTCTGAAACACGAAGTCAAGGTTCTCATCTCTTCCTCTGTCAGAATTGCTGCCAAATCCAACAGGGATGGATCCCTGCCTTGCACAGCCCCACAAGGAGCTGCTCATCCCAGGAAATCCCAGAGCCAGGGAAGGGCCCCCAGTCCCTCTGTGCCATGGGGACACTCTCAGGACACTGTCCTGTCCCCACCATGGGATGAGAAAACATGAAAAAAACACAAATCCCAGGATTTCCAGAGAGCTCCAGCCTGCTCAGGAAAGGGAGGCTGGGCTGGGATCCCTCTGCACAAGGAGATTTTGGGGGTGAAGTGGGTCAGTAACCAGGGAGACATGTGGGAAATGGATTTGTAAAGAATAAAACAAGACTAGGTGTTTTATAGAATTAGAGCTTGTAAAGAGTAAAACAAGACTAGATATTTTATAGAATTAGAGCTTGTAAAGAGTAAAACAAGACTAGATATTTTATAGAATTAGAGCTTGTAAAGAGTAAAACAAGACTAGATATTTTATAGAATTAGAACTATGAAAATACATTGCAGCAAGACAATGTGGAGAAGAAACAGAGGTGATTGGTGTTGGAAGTGATAGCAGCACGGTGTGGCAAAAGCTGATAAGCCAAATAACATTTCTAAGCTGTTGTAACCAAGAAATGGTTTGGCTTCTGATGAAATGGCATTGGTGTCTCACTGATAATACTGATAATAGAATAAAAAATCTTTTTAGAAAATAAAAAAAAATCTTTTTAAGATTTTATTCTTAATAGAATAAGATCTTTTAATAAAACTTTTAAAGATTTTATTGTCAATAGAATAAGATTATTCTAAATAGAATAAAATCTCTGACACTGATAATAGAATAAAATCTTTTAAAACACCTCTCAGGTGCCCTGTCTCTGTAAAAGCTGCGAAAATCAACAGGAAAGAGAGGGGGAAAGCCAAGCAGCACAATCATAGTGCTGAGAAGAAACCCAGAGCAGGGAGCAGCTGGAAGGGGAAGGAGCAGCTGGAAAGGGGAAGGAGCAGCTCTTTGCTGTTCCCCATCCTGCTCAGGATTTTCCAGAACTGATTTTCTAGAACTCTTCCACCACCGCTTTCCTTTCCAGCTGGAGGAATCCTGTTCCGTGTGCTCATCCAGCAGGATCTGGGGTTTGCTCAGAGAGGAAAGGAACTGAGCTCAGGGGCCAGCAGGGCTCTGGGACAGGGCTGGGAGCAGCCTGGGACACTGGGAGGCGTCCCCAGGTCCCTTCCAACCCAAACCATCCTGGGATTCTACCTCAGCAGCTGGGATTACAGAGTGAGAAGGTGCAGAGAGCCTCAGGAAATTCACAGGAACCTCCAACATCCCCAAAACAGGGAAATGGTGACACCTGGGACATTTCCATTGGGAATCAGCCCTCAAATTCTCCATTTAAAGAAGTGCTAAATTGAAGGAATGGGCTTGGGAAGGCTCCTCAGTCCTGGGCTTGGGATAACCAGGAATTGGAATATGGAACAAACATCCCTGGAGGTGTCCCAGGAGGCCTGGATGTGGCACCCAGTGCTCTGGGGACAATGTGGGGACTGGGCACAGCCCCAGCTCAGTGCAAAGATCACAAAATCAGCACAATAAAACCCTCCAGAACGGAACAGAACAAACACAGGGAAAGAAAGAGTCCATAAAGGTGGGATTCCTCAGGGGTACTCACATCTGAGCTTGTCCAGGATCTTCCCCCCACACATGGTGGCCAGCATGGCTTTCACTGAGAACACTGTCAGCTTCCCATGGCCCTCACTGCAGGGAAAGGCACCTGTGAGAACTGCACAGGGATGGAGACAAAACCACCCCAGAAATCGTGGGAATGACAGCAACCACCCCAGAAATCATGGGAACAACAACAACAACCACCCCAGAATCACTGAAATAATGGGAACAAAAATAACCACCCCAGAAGTCATGGGAATAACAACAGCAACAACCACCCCAGAATCACAGAAATCATGGGAACAACAACCACCGTCCCAGAGCCCCAGAAATAATGGGAACAACAACAACCCCAGAGCCCCAAAAATCATGGGAATAACAACAACAACAGAGCCCCAGAAATCACAGGAACACCACCAACAACCACCCCAGAATCCCAGAAATAATGGGAACAAAACCACTCAGAACCCCAGAAATAATGGGAACAACAGCAGCCACCACCTCCAGCAACTCCCAGCATTTTAAATAATTGTAACTAAACTTGCTGGCCAAGGAATTTGGACTGGCATGGAAAATGCAGAGATGGGGAAAGCACAGGGTGAGTGTGGGGAGAGCTGGAAAAGCAGAAATCCCTGAAGGGAGTCTCTGAGAGAGCTGAGAGGGGCTTTGGGCAAGGGCCTGGAGGAGCAGGACCCAGAGTGGGAAGGGAGCTCAGAGACCCCCCAGTGCCACCCCTGCCATGGCAGGCACAGCTCCCACTGTCCCAGTGTCCAGCCTGGCCTTGGGCACTGCCAGGGGTCCAGGGGCAGCCACAGCTGCTCTGGGCACCCTGTGCCAGGGCCTGCCCACCCTGCCAGGGAACAATTCCTTATTCCCAAGATCCCATCCGTCCCTGCCCTCTGCCATTCCCTGGCTCCTGTCCCTCCATGCCTTGTCCCCAGTCCCTCTGCAGCTCTCCTGGAGCCCCTTCAGGCCCTGCCAGGGGCTCTGAGCTCTCCCTGGATCCTTCTCCCCTCCAGGTGAGCACCCCCAGCTCTCCCAGCCTGGCTCCAGCTCTGGTGGCTCCTCTGGGCTCTCTGCAGCAGCTCCAGGTCCTTGTGCTGTTGGAATGCCCAGGGCAGGTGGGCTCTCACCTGGGGACAGGGACAGAACCCCCCCTTCCTGCTGCCCATTCTGGGGGATCAGCCCAGGGCAAAGCTCTCCTGGAAATCCAAACCCCTCCAAGTCACAGCCTCAGCCCCCTCCCCTTTCACTCTTTACCAGACATGATTTTATATCAAAGTTCAGCTTGGGATTAGCTCCCAGAAAAAGCAGTGCCCAAAGCCATCAGTGTCTCCTCCCAGGACACAGCCTGTCCTTGGAAAGCTCTCTCCTGATGTCCCCAGACACTGGGCCTGTCCCCTGACACTGTTTATAAATCACCCAAACCCCGAACTCCTCCCTTCCAGATCCACTCTGCCCCAGGAGCAGCTGCTGAGGAACCTGCCACCTGAATTCCACCAGCAGGGAAAAAGACAAAACCTTCTGTAAGATCCTGAATCCCCTGCAAGAGGAGATTTAAACCCAGGAATGGCCACAGGAATGGAAGCAGAACTGGGGACTGGTGCAAGTCAGGCCAGGCCTGTGAGGCTCCTTCCTCACTCTCCACATGTCCCCAGCCTGGCTCTGCAGCAGGTTCCACAGCAGGGACATCCATGTGGATGTGCCACTGATGCCAACCCCAGCTCCTCACCCAGCCCAGGCAACTCCCCCTGCCCTGCTGGCCCTGCCAGGGCCCACTGCAGCATTCCAGCTGTGCCAGAGCAGCATTCCAGCTGTGCCAGGGCCCTCCTCAGAGCACCCAGCCAGGCAGAATTCCCAGGAAGGGCACCCTAGGCCAGGCTGGACACTGGGGTAGGAGCACCCTGGGACAGTGGCAGTGTCCCTGCCATGGCAGGGGTGGCACTGGATAGCTGGTGCAGTCCCTTCCCACCCAAACCACTCCAGGATTCAGGGATTGTACCTGCCAAGGGGAATGTTGAAGGTTCTGATGGTGCCAGCAGCACCCTCTGTGAGCACTCTGTGAGCACTCTCAGCATTCCAGCAGGGATGGGCGTTCCTATAAAAGCACAGCCTGCCGTGCTGCTGAGCTCCTGGAGAGGGAGCCTGAGCCCTGCCCTGCTCTGCCCGAGCCCTGCTCTGCTCTGCTTCAGCCCTGCTCTGCTCTGCTCCATCCCTGCCCTGCCCCATCCCTGCTCTGCTCTGCTCCATCCCTGCCCTGCCCCATCCCTGCTCTGCTCCATCCCTGCTCTGCTCCATCCCTGCTCTACTCTGCCCCATCCCTGCTCTGCTCTGCTTCAGCCCTGCTCTGCTCTGCTCCATCCCTGCCCTGCCCCATCCCTGCTCTGCCCCATCCCTGCTCTGCTCTGCCCCATCCCTGCCCTGCCCCATCCCTGCCCTGCTCTGCCCCATCCCTGCTCTGCTCTGCCCCATCCCTGCCCTGCTCTGCTCCATCCCTGCCCTGCTCTGCCCCATCCCTGCCCTGCCCCATCCCTGCTCTGCCCCATCCCTGCCCTGCTCTGCCCCATCCCTGCTCTGCTCCATCCCTGCTCTGCCCCATCCCTGCCCTGCCCCATCCCTGCCCTGCTCTGCCCCATCCCTGCTCTGCTCCATCCCTGCCCTGCTCTGCCCCATCCCTGCCCTGCTCTGCCCCATCCCTGCTCTGCCCCATCCCTGCTCTGCTCTGCCCCATCCCTGCTCTGCCCCATCCCTGCCCTGCCCTGCCCCATCCCTGCTCTGCTCTGCCCCATCCCTGCTCTGCTCCATCCCTGCTCTGCTCCATCCCTGCTCTGCTCTGCCCCATCCCTGCTCTGCTCTGCCCCATCCCTGCCCTGCTCTGCCCCATCCCTGCCCTGCCCCATCCCTGCCCTGCCCCATCCCTGCTCTGCCCCATCCCTGCCCTGCCCGAGCCCTGCTCTGCTCTGCCCCATCCCTGCTCTGCCCCATCCCTGCTCTGCCTGAGCCCAGCCCAGCTCAGCACAGGGCTCCCAGCAGTGCCCAGCTCCCCTCAGAGGGCAGCCCTGGCACATTCCTGGGCACACTCCTGCTGCTCAGACAGGCAGGGCTGGCACCACAGGGGGCACACTGGCACTGCTCAGACAGGCAGGGCTGGCACACAGAGGGCACACTGGCACTGCTCAGACAGGCAAGGCTGGCACCACAGGGGGCACACTGGCACTGCCCAGGCAGGCAGGGCTGGCACCCAGGAGCAGCACTGACCTGTCACAGGCTGCCAGGATGAAGTTGAGCAGCAGGCTGATGCCCTGGCACTGCGCTGGCAGGCAGGGCTGGCACACAGGGGCACACTGACCTGTCATAGGCTGCCAGGATGAAGTTGAGCAGCAGGCTGATGCTCTGCTCCACGCTGATCTGGTGGCTGGAGGGCAGCCGTTTGTTCAGCTGGTAGTAGATGGAGGAGATGATGGTTTCCAGGCGGGACACGTTGAGCTCCGTGCTGTGGTCCAGGGTGTTAAGGCCGTTATCTCTGAAGGCTTCAATCATGTTCCAGATATCAACGAGGTGAACTGGGAAACAAAGGGAAAACAGAATCACAGGATGATGAGGTTGGAAGAGATCATCGAGTCCAACCTGTGCCCTAACATCTCAACCAGACTAGAGCACCCAGTGCCATGTCCAGTGTTTATAAAAAACACATCCAGAGATGGTGATCCCACCCCCTCCCTGGAAAGAGCATTCCAGTGCTTTATTATTATTTTGGTGAAAAACGTCTTCCTAATATCCAACCTATACTGTAAGAGCCTACATGAGGGATGTGGGACACCAGGCTGCTTTTCAAAATTGAGTTTATTTCATCCAAGACGTTACAGCAGTCCAGGGTTGTGGGTGACAGAGCCTGTGCCTACAGCTGGAGTCCTGCATCCCTCACTCAGGCTCTTACTGATGGTGCCCCACATTGGGCGCCACTGTAAAAGTTTAAATGAGAGATGAGAGACTCCAGGCAGCTCTTCAAAATGCAGTTTTTATTGCATCCAAGATGTTAGAGCAGTCCAGGGTTGTGGGTGGCAGAGCCTGTGCATGCAGGTGTCAGCTCCAGCTGCAGGCAGGCCTGGAGTCCTGCATCCCTCATCCTTCTTACTAATGGTGCCCCACGTTGGGCGCCACTGTAAGAGCTGAAATGAGAGATGTGGGACTCCATGTTCTCTCTAAAATGCAGTTTATTACATCCAAGGTGTTACAGCAGTCCAGGGTTGTGAGGGACAGAGCTGTGCCTACAGCTGTCAGCTCCAGCTGCAGACAGGCCTGGAGTCCTGCATCCCTCATTCAGGCTCTTACTAATGGTGCCCCATGTTGGGCGCCACTGTAAGAGCTGAAATGAGGAATGTGGGACTCCAGACAGCTCTTAAAAATATAATTTATAACATCCAAGAGTTACAGCAGTCCAGGATCATGGGTGGCAGAGCCTGGGCATGCAGGTGTCAGCTCCAGATGCAGACAAGCCTGAAGACCTGCATCCCTCACTCAGGCTCTTACTAATGGTGCCCTACATTGGGCGCCACTGTAAAAGCTGAAATGAGGGATGTGGGACTCTAGGCAGCTCTTCAAAATGCAGTTTATTGTATCCAAGATGTTACAGCAGTCCAGGGTTGTGGGTGACAGAGCTGTGCCTACAGCTGTCAGCTCCAGACAAGCCTAAAGACCCTTTAATTCTGGCTAAAAATGCATTACATACTTTTCTTTTGGTTACAATGCATTATAAACTTTTCTTTGCTGAGCATCTTAATACAGCAGAACCAATCTATACCTTAGCTATTATCTATAGCCTATCATAATTACTGTAATTACCATATTCATGTTACTGTTCTGTCACTAACAGTCAGTACATTGCAGTTTAAGACAGAAGTTGTTTTTCAGTTTACTTGCAGTGGAAAATTCTGAGACCTTTTTTCTACTTGCCACATTTGCTGACTTGTTTGCCTGTGTTATTTTTCTGCTTGGTACAAACATCTTCTTGTTTGGGGTGGGTTTATCCTTTGCTCTAAGCCATACAAACCCCTTCTAACTAACACACCCTTTGCCTCCTTGGTTATCCAGTGAGACTGGCTCAGCAATTCTTTTATTCCATATCAAAACTTGCTTCATCTCTATTCCTTCATCAGACTCTACATTTAAAAATCTTTCTGCCAAGCACACATACCTGTGAGACTTTCTGGTCAAACTTTCATCCTTCCCAACACTGAGGTAGCTGCAGACTGTGTCCTCTAGTTCTGTCAGAGACCAATCCCTACCTGTCTCCAACCTCCCTTCAGGAAGGTGTAGAGAGCAATAAGGTCACCTCTGAGTCTCCTCTTCTCCAGGCTAAACAGCCCCATATTATATATATTATATAACTTCTATTATATGATATAATATATTATATAGTATATAATATATGTTATATATTATAAAACATTATATATAATATTATATCTATTATACATTACATATTATATAATATTATATATTATATAATATGTGTTGTGTGGTGCTATGTTATATATTGCATTATATATATTATATATTGCATTGCATTATATTATGTTATATTATATTATACACTACATTATATATATTATATATTATATTGTGTTATATTATATAATATATTATATATTACATAATATTACATTATATCATATAATGTCATATAAAATGCTATACTAAAACTATACTAAAGAAAGAGAAAGGAGACATCAAAAAGCTAGAAAGGAATGAATAATAAAAACCTGTGACTGACCAGAGTCGTAACACAGCTGGCTGTGATTGGTCATTAATTAAAAACAATTCCCATGGAACCAATCAAAGATGCACCTGCTGGTGAGCAACCTCCAGACCACAATCTAAGCAGTCAGATAATTATTGTTTACATTTCTTTTCTGAGGCTTCTCAGGAGAAAAGTCCTGGTGAAGGGATTTTTTAGAAAATATCCTCGTGACACCTGGGAGGAGCAGAGCCTCCCACTGAGCTTGCAGTGCTTCAGCCACCGGCCCCAATTCCTCCCTGGCAGGGTGGGCAGGCCCTGGCACAGGGTGCCCAGCCTGCATCCCTGGCAGTGCCCAAGGCCAGGCTGGACACCGGCACACCCTGGCACAGTCCCAGGTGTCCCTGCCATGGCAGGGCTGGCACTGGGGGACTCTGAGCTCCCTTCCCACCCAACCCAGTTGGCATCCTGTCATCCCAAGGTGCTGCTGCCTGCCATGGCTCCGGGCTGGGCTTCTCATTCTCAGCACACAAATCCTGTGGGGTGCAGATCTGGGGGGTTCAAGGGACAAACTGAGCTCTGGGGACATCCTGGAGCCACTGCCAGGGCCTGAAGGGGCTCCAGGAGAGCTGCAGAGGGACTGGGGACAAGGCATGGAGGGACAGGAGCCAGGGAATGGCTCCCCCTGCCAGAGGGCAGGGCTGGACGGGATATTGGGAATGAGGAATTGTTGTGCCCTGGCACAGGGTGCCCACCCTGGATCCCTGGCAGTGCCCAAGGCCAGGCTGGACACTGGGACATCCTGGGACAGTGGGAGGTGTCCCTGCCATGGCAGGGGTGGCGCTGGGTGGGATTTAAGGGCCCTCCCCACACCCAAACCACTCTGGGATCTGATGAAGCTCTAAATCCACTACAAAATGTTCACAGTGATTCTGAACACCCTCATGCTGACTGGTAGGAGGAACTTGATGTTCCAGTTAAACTCTGGCAGTTTCCAGTTGATCCAGTTCCCAAACCCAGAGGATAATGTTTTATAAACACAGGTTTGGGGTTCCCAAGCTCTCCCCCAAATTCCCCTCCTGTACCCAAGCAGTGTTAACAACGTGCAGAAACCTTTCCCAAACCACAGTGAGCCATCTGCAGAACCACATGAAGCAACATTCTGAGACGTTCCCAAGCTTTTAAAATTTGCAGGAGGGTGGAGGGGACATCCAAGGATCAGCAGCCACCCAGAGCAGGGACACAGTGACATTTCAGAATGATCTGCAGTCAGTGTGAGCTGATGCCTCCCTCACACTGACCTAACTTTGTATTTCTCACACAAAACCCCCCCAAAGGACCAGGCTGTGCCACCCCCTGAGCAGAGAGAGCTGCAGGGCCCCATGCCCAGCCCAGGGGTGCCAAAGGGCTCCTGGGGGGCACCAGAGCCCTGTGCAGAGCTCTGGCCCCATGCCCAGCCCAGGGGTGCCAAAGGGCTCTTGTGGGCACCAGTGCCCTGTGCAGAGCTGCCATTCCTTTGTGCCCTATGCAGAGCTCTGCAGCTGCCATTCCTTTGTGCCCTGTGCTGGTAAACAGAGTTTGAACCCTAAAACTCCAACTACAGCCAGAACCCTTTATATGAAGAATTACAAGCCATGAAAGTTTAAGTAGAATGATAGTGAATTTATCACAGAGTGAAAAATAGATTTTGGGGTTTTAGAAATGGGGGTTCAGGGGGCAAGATGGAGGAACCTGGGCATGTCCAGCCTTTGTCCTTCTTCTTCTTGGCCTCCATCTTCTGCTGTGATGGTGGCACTTTTGGATTGGTTTAGAGTAGGAGCTCACTGTCTAACATAAGTGATAGGCATTGGAAAGTAATTGTAAATATTGTACGTGTAGTTTTTAGTATAAAGACATAACACAGCCCTGGGGCAGGCAGAGTGCCTCTGACTGTCTTGCTTGGCTGGATAGGAGAAAGAATTTTATAGATAAGGAACAATAAACACCCTTGAGACCGAGAAATGAAGAGCTCTGACTCCTCCTTCAACCACCGGGGTGGGAAAAGAGACTTTGCGACACATCTCTGGTCACAGTGAGCAGCTAGAGAACCTGAGACTCCTGCTGGCCTCCTCTACCTCCTCAGCCCTTCTGCTGGTCTCCTCCTCAGCCCCCAGCAGTCAGTTCCTGTGCCCTGGGATTAGGGATCTCCTCCCACACGTTATCCTGCTCTGCTCTTTGCTGTGTCCAGCTCAGCAGGGGCAGGGCACAAAGTGCATCCTGCTCACTGGGATTCACTGGGATTCACCTGGGATCCACCTGGGAGCTGTCCAAGGTCAGAGCCCACAGCAGGGAAGGGGAGAACCTGCCCTGCCCAGAGCTCTCCATGGTCACCGATGTCACCCGTGTCCCCACAGGGACACCTGCAGGCAGGGACTGGCCCTGTGCTCACTGGGGCTGCTCTGGGGTTCCCTGTGAGGAAACAGCCCCTCACAGAGCTTGAGACCACTTACACCCAGCTCTGAGGGCAATGAACACCACAGCTCCCTTGGAATTGACATTTTCTGAACATTAAAGAATAAACATGAAAATATCACAGAGCATCGGGCAAGGCTCACTGCCTGTTTAATTCCATAATCAATTCTGTATCAGATCTCTGTTAAACACAGCAGGTCAGGGCTCCCCTGCCCTCCAGGGGTGCAGCAATGCAGCAGCCATGCAGCGGGGGGGAGGAGAGGCAGGCAGCACTCACGGTTGCACCTCTTCTGCACGAAGCGCAGCTTGCAGGCGGTTCTGTACGTGGAGAGCCGGATCACGTCGAAGTTCTGGGCTCCTGCAACAAACCAGAGCTGCTGTGGGGCTGGGCTTGATTCTGAAAACCCTCTGCTGCTGCTGCTGCTGCTGTGGGGCAGGGCTTGATTCTGAGCACCCTCTGAACCTGCTGATGTGAGGCTGTGCTGCTGTGGGGCTGTGCTTCCTTGTGAGCACCCTCTGAACCTGCTGCTGTGGGGCTGGGCTTGATTCTGAGCACCCTCTGAACCTGCTGCTGTGGGGCTGTGCTTCCTTGTGAGCACCCTCTGAACCTGCTGCTGTGGGGCTGGGCTTGATTCTGAGCACACCCTCTGAACCTGTGCTGTGGGGCTGTGCTTCCCTCTGCACACCCTGTGCTGCTGTGGGGCTGTGCTTCCCTCTGAACCTGCTGCTGTGGGGCTGTGCTTCCCTCTGAGCACCTTCTCCACCCCCTGGTGCTTCCCTCTGCTCCTGCCAAAAGGCTCCAGAGTCTCTTCCCACCCATCCCAGCCATGGCACGCAGGGGGGTCCTGCCCCTGTGCCCAGGTGAGAGCCCACCTGCAGAGCTGCCCCAGCCCTGGGCAGCAGCACAAGGACCTGGAGCTGCTGGAGAGAGCCCAGAGGAGGCACCAAGATGATCAGAGGGATGGAGCAGCTCTGCTGTAGGAAAGGCTGGGAGAACTGGGATTGTTCAGCCTGGAGAAGGGAAAGCTCTGGGGTGACCCAACTGCAGCACCTGGAGGGGCTGGCAGGAAGGATGGAGAGGGACTGGGGACAAGGCCTGGAGGGACAGGACACAGGGAATGGCTCCCAGTGCCAGAGGGCAGAGCTGGATGGGATCCTGGGAATTGGGAATTGTGCCCTGGCAGGGTGGGCAGGCCCTGGCACAGGGTGCCCACCCTGGATCCCTGGCAGTGCCCAAGGCCAGGCTGGACACCGGCACACCCTGGGACAGTGGGAGGTGTCCCTGCCATGGCAGGGGTGGCATGGGCTGGGATTTAAGGCCTTTTCCCACCCAGACACTCCCTGATTCCCTAACAATGCTACTCTGGAAACAAACCAGTATAAACAGTTAGTTTGCAGTCAGAGCTCCCCCAGTGTGTAACTGGAATTAAGGACATGCTGGCCCAATCCAGGAACCCCCTTCAGCCCTGACTCCTGCAGGACAGCAGGACAATGTGATGCCATGCAAACACCAGTTCCTAACTCTGCTTTTCCAGAGGAGAATCCTGCACAAATCAGCCCCCAAACCATTTCTTGACTCAGCAGCATTGCAGGGCCATTTTCTACCTCTTTTTAAGGCCAAAGCTGCTCTGCCTGCTGTCACTATTCATTGAAATAATTCTCCACAACCCTCAGGCACTGGCACGGATGAGAGATGTGAGGATTCCCTAAGGAAGGAGCTCCCCAGAACCCATGGATAAATACGCTCCCCAGGCATATCTGACTCCCTCTGGGCATTACTCTCCTGAGCAGCCCCTGGATGGCTGTCCCTGCACGGACTTGGGGACAGGATGGGGACAATCTGCTGCAGCTGGCCCAGGGAAGCTCTCAGTGAAGAATCAAGGACATCATGTCTTCAGATTTCCTACTTACTCATTTCCATGAACAGCTGCCTCTTCTCTGCCATGGTCCTCCTCCTCTTGCCACTCTCCTCAATCATTCTGGAGACAGAAATGGCAAACACTGTTTGTGTGTGAATTCTGTGACAGGAGCAGCAGCATTCTGTCCCTCAGTCTGATTCTGGTCGGGGACTGGGGATTCCAGGACAGACAGACACCTCTCATCCTTACCCCATTCCACACACACACCCCAGGCTTGTTAACACCTTCCAAGGCACAGGAAACATTAATTCAACATTTCAATTGCTCTAGTTTGAAAAGCCCAGAGCTGCATTGATACAAGCAGAAATATCCCATAAAAATTCCTCTGTTCTGAACCAAAAAAGGGGAAATGCTGCAGCTGGAGACTTTGGGGGTCAGCAGGAACAGGCTCAGCCCATTCCCTTCCCTGGCTGACAGAGGTGAGTGACCCCTCTTCAGAATCCTTCAGCTTGGAAAAGGATTTGTGGGGATGTTTGGTTTGGGGGAATGTTGGCTTTAAACAAAACTTGTTAAAATTCATTTAACTTTGAGACCTGACACCTGAGGTCACTTGGGATTTGTCAGGGAAGTAGAGAACTTCAAATGAATTAAGTTGCAAATAAAAGCAGTTTGACAGAGGGCTCCCTTTCCTGGGAAATCAGATGAAAAGAGTGACAGGAGCAGGGAGCAGCTTGCACTGGATCAGAGGTTACTGACCCCTCTTCCCTGCAGCATCACAGAATCCTTCAGCTTGGAAAAGGATTTGTGGGGATGTTGGGTTTGGGGGAATGCTGGCTTTAAACAAAACTTGTAAAAATTCATTTAACTTTGAGCCCCTGAGGTCACTTAGGATTTTCCAGGGAAGTAGAAAACTTCAAAGTTAAGTTGGAAATAAAACCAGTTTGGTGGCAGAGGGCTCCCTTTCCTGGGAAATCAGATGAAAAGAGTGACAGGAGCAGGGAGCAGCGTGTACCCCAAGGTAAGGGGGCACAGGGACAATTCAGCAGCTCTCAGGGCTTATTTCACTCCACAGTCCTAAAAGATGCCAAATTTCAGCCCACTGCAGCAAAAAAAAAAAATTGAAAGTTAATTCAGCATCAATGTAAAATTTAATTTCTAATTCAACTAATTATTACATTGTTCTTTGGTTACCAAATTCACCAACTTAAAAACCATTAAATAGAGGTTTTATGTGTCTAACCCCCCAAAAAAAAAAAAGACAAAAATGCCAAACAGCTCTCCTACAGTTCCATACAGACTACAGCTGGCTCAGCCCAGGCTGCAGCAGCCTCAGGGGGCACCAGGAGCAGCACAAAGTCCTGCCTTGGCACTGGCACAGCCCCCTGGGCACAGCCTGGCATTTCCCAAGGTCCTGCTGGAACCCCACAGCTCAGAACCCTCCTCAGCCTTTTTCCTTCTCAGGAAGGAAAACAAACACATGAGCTCTGAGCTGAAAATACACTGTATTTCCATGGTTCAGGAAACCACAGACAGAACCAATGTGCTGCTGTGTCTTTACTGGATTTTTTTACAGGAAAAAGCCTCAGTGGCAATTTTTATGACTCGTAGAAGTTGGGGGATTTGGGCACACGAGTTTCCAACCCCATCTCATTCCCCACCAAGCACCTGCCAGTGCCATCACTGCCATCTCTTTGCCCAGAGATTCCTCATTCAGGGAATCCTGGAATGGTTGGGTGGGAAGGGAGCTCAGAGCCCACCCAGTGTCACCTCTGCCATGGCAGGGACACCTCCCACTGTCCCAGGGTGCTCCAACCCCAGTGTCCAGCCTGGCCTTGGGCACTGCCAGGGATCCAGGGGCAGCCACAGCTGCTCTGGGCACCTGTGCCACCCCTGCCATGGCAGGGACACCTCCCACTGTCCCAGGGTGCTCCAACCCCACTGTCCAGCCTGGCCTTGGGCACTGCCAGGGATCCAGGGGTCACTGCCAGTGCCAGCACACAGCACCCAACAGTGCCACACACAACTCCTGCATGAAGGGGACAGAGTGACAGAGCCAGACACAGTTCTACTGCAGGGGAGCTGAGTGTCACCTCTGTGCCCTCTGCAAGGAAAAGGAGGGACTGAGAGCCCTGAAACGGGACCTGAATGAGGGATCTGCTCTCTCCATGATGCCAGAACTGTTCAGCAGGAAAATCCTTCCCAGACCACCCAGTACAATCTGTGTCCAATGCCCACCTTGTCCCCTGAGTGCCACATCCAGGTGACACCTGCAGGGATGGGCACTGCCAATCTCCCTGGGCAGCCCCTGCCAAGGCCTGAGCACCCTTTCCATGCAGAAATTCCTCCTGGTGTCCACCCTGAGCCTGCCCTGGCCCAGCCTGAGGCCATTTCCCCTTGTCCTGTCCCTGTTCCTGGGAGCAGAGCCCCACTCCCACATTGCTGGCAATGAGGTTCTGTGAGGAGATTTGACAAACCTGTTTTCAATCCCTGAACCACCAGGCACAGGAGGATCCCTCGGTGGTGAGGCTGGCAAGAAGGAAGGTGGGGAATCTTTCCCAAGTTCAAAACAGCAATGAACCAAACCCACAAGAACTGCAACTATGTTTGGGATGCAAATTACAGTGCTCAGCTCCCAAAACAGGGAAGGGAAGCAGCAGCTTGGCCTGAGCTGGTTTGGTTTGTTGGGTTGGGTTCTTTGAAGGGGGTGGGGAGGCTGGGTTTGGGTTTTGTTGGGATTTTTTGCATGGGTTTTGTTTATTTGTTTGCTGGCTCCTTGGTTTTTCAAAAATGGCAGCAAAATCTGTGAGCAAAGTGCCAGGAAACACAACATGGGCTGGAATGATGTGGCAGCCAGCAATTCCTGAGGGGGCTGCTCCCATTCTGTGGGCACATGGAGGGGAAAGCACTCCAGTACAGAATCCTGGAATGGTTTGGGTGGGGGGAGCTCAGAGCCCACCCAGTGCCACCCCTGCCATGGCAGAGACACCTCCCAGGCTGCTCCCAGGGTCCAGCCTGTCCAGGGACAGGAAATCCAGCTATTTGGAAATCCTTACTGAAAATATATGTTCAACTGAAAGCAGAAAATGGTGCAGTACCTTAGAAAACTGCAGCTGAGTGTGCCTGATGTGAACTTCCAAAATTTCATCATTTCCCTTCATCCTTTCACCTTCTCCCCCTTTCCACAGGTACAACCTCAGGAGCACCCTCTGACAGAGTTAACAGCAGAGCCAACTTATAAACCCCACACCAATTACTGTGGGAAATTCTACACTTGGCCACCATCTAAAATAATGGTATTTTTATATATAGATAGATAGATAGATAGATAGATAGATAGATATAAAAAAATTTGTTTTATTTAAATTATTATATATAATATATAATAATATAAATAAAATAACTGTACTTTTATATAGATATATATATATACATACATATATATATATACACATACACATATATATACATATATATATATATATAAATAAAATGTAATTCTATAAACTCGCTTTTTCCTTGCTCCCCTTGTTTTTTCCTGTCCCAAAGCAGGGAGAGAACAGGGAGTGGAGTGCCCCTGCTCTGTTCCTGTCAGAGCTCTGTACCAGCACAGGAAGTGAGATTGGCACCCCCTGGCAGTGCCCCCCTGGCAGTGCCCCCAGGTTCAGGCCAATACTACAGGACCTTGCTTAGCAGGTTTCGCTCTTCTTGGAGCTCATCAGCTGTAGGTAACGGCCCAAGGACAGCCCCACAGGCAGCTCTGTGCTCAGGGAATCAGCCCTGAGCCACACATGGGCTTCTGGGCACACACGGGATCACAGGCACACACAGTCAGAATCACTCAATCACACACAGTAACACAATCAGCATCACTGAATCACACACAGTCACAGAATCACAGCCACAGAATTAGAATCACACAATCATACTGAATCTCAGAACCAGAATCACACACAGTCACAGAATCAGAACCACTGAATCACACACAATCAGAATCACACAATCACACAGAATCTCAGAATCACACACAATCACAGAATAAGAATCTCAGAATCACACAATCAGAATCAGTGAGAATGAGAATCTCAGAATCACACACAATAGAATCACACATGATGACAGAATCAGAATCACTGAATCACACAATCAGAATCAGTGAGTAACACACAATCACAGAATCACACACAATCACACAATCAGAATCAGTCACACAGTGACAGAATCACAGAATCAGAATCACACACAATCGCTGAATCAGAAACACACACAATCACACACAATCACTGAATCAGAATCACACACAATCACACACAATCACTGAATCAGAATAACACACAATCACACAATCAGAATCATACAATCATGCAGAATCTCAGAATCAGAATCACAGAATCACACACAAACAGAATCACTCAATCACACATAATAACACAACCAGAATCACTGAGTCACACACAATCACAGAAGCAGAATCACTGAATCACACAAAATTAGAATCACACAATCACACTGAATCTCAGAATCACACACAATCACAGCATCAGTCACAGAATCACACAATCAGAATCAGTCACACACAATCACAGAATCACACACAATCAAAGAATCTCATACAATCACAGAATCACTGAGTCACACACAATCAGAATCACACAATCACACAATCAGAATCACAGTCACACACAATCACAATCACACAGAATATCAGAATCACTGAGTCACACAATCACACACAATCAGAATCACTCAATCACACATAATAACACAATCAGAATCACACACAATCACACAGAATCACTCACAATCACAGGATCCGAATCAGACATTCAGAATCACACAGTCACACACAATCAGACAATCTGAATCCCAGAATCATTGGGTTGGAAGAGACCTCCAAGACCATCGAGTCCAACCCAGCCCCAACCCCTCAACTCAGCCCTGGCCCCCAGTGCCACATCCAGGCTTTGTTCAACACACCCGGGGATGGGGACTGCACCAGCTCCCCATTCCAGTATTTTATCATCCATTCCAGAACATTCCAGTATTTTATCATCCATTCCAGAACTTTATCACCCTTTCTGTAAAGAGCTTTTTCCTGATATCCAGCCTAAATTCCCTTGGTGCAGCTCAAGGCTGTGTGCTCTGGTTGTGTCAGTTCCTGGAGAAAGAGCCCAGCCCCAGCTGAGCACAGCCACCTTTCAGGGGGTTATGGTTTGTTTTTGTAGCTGTAGTTGTTTTGTTTCAAGTTAATTTTCTTTCATTGTGTACTTCCACCTCTAAGGAGCACTCCAAAGGAGATTCTGACCTTTAGGGTCTGATAACCATTTGCAGACATTGCTTTGCACTGAGCTTTCTCTGTTTGCAAGAACAGAGAAAGAAAAGTTCATTTACCAATTGTTAAATCTGACTTGGTTCACGTTCCTGGTCAGGCATGTCATTAGCAGAAATAACATTTGATGGCACTGATTAAACTGCAGTTGCTGCATGAAGATAAAGCTGTGCCCATACCTATTTATGGTCAGAAATAACTTGTAATTAAAATAAATCCAAAATCCAGCTTGGGGCATGGGCTGATAAAGTTGTGCCCATACCTATTTATGGTCAGAAATAACTTGTAATTAAAATAAATCCAAAATCCAGTTTGGGGCATGGGCTGATCTGTGCCTCACACAGGGAAGGAGGCTCAGTGACTTTCTGCCATTTTTCTGATCAGAAGGAACAATATTCCTGCTGTTTCAAGGAAAAGCTTTCCTCCCCTGTCAGTTCATTCACTCTTAAAAATGTAACTTTAATAAATAGCAGAACTGGGATGAAGATATTGAATAAAAATTGAGGGCATACCTGTGCTGGCAGAAAAACTTACTGGTGTCCATCTGCTTTGGCACTTCCTGGCTTTGGGCTTCTGAGCTCATCTGGCTTCAACTGACACTTGATAGAAACCATCTAAAATAATTTCTGAACTCTCATAAATGTTTTGTTAAAGTATAAAATTAAACTTCCTTATGATATAAAGGTGCTTAGATTTGTTCATCTCAGACTTCAATAAAAATATCAAGTTTTTTTTCCTTTTTTGTCCTAATTTGAACAAGGACTGATTTAATCCCCTCCTCTCCCTCTGTCTATCCAAAATATCTGATGCTTTTACTCATTTCTTTGTTCTCCTGGTTCACACTCCCAATCCCTTTCCTCAGCATAATTAAGATAATTAATCAGAAATCCTCCTTTGTTCCCCTGTGGCATTTCCCAGGATAGGAGTGACCTGAAATGATTTCAGGGGGACACATCTGACCCCAGGGAAACAAAACCTTCCATACTTATTCAAATAGACTGGTAACATCTTTTAAAGCACATTTTAACCTCTACTGACAATTCTTCTCATTTACCTTTAACATTTTAAACTCTGTTCCCATCAATTATAGGATAATTAACTGAAGCAAAAGCAACTGTGCATAAAAGGATGAAAAGTACCCTGAAATGTTATTTCTGCATCTCCAGCAAGTGCAGGAGCTTCTCTGGGAACCACCAAGCACCTTCCAGCAGCAGCTGCCCCAAAACCCAAAGGTTTGGGTCTCTCACTGATGTTTTCACATGTGCCGCACTCAGATGATTGTGCAAGATCTCTACAAACCCAAAGTGGCTCCAGCCTTGGAGGGTGCAAGGAAAAACCCACCTGGGTGGGAGCCAGGAAAGGGATGGAACTTCTCAGGGATTACAGCTCTGCACTGAAATCCTGAACAAATCAACGGCTCTTTTATTTCCTCCATAAATCCAGTGGATCCAAAGCTGCTCTGCAAGATTCTGCAAAAACCTGCCCAAATAAAGCAGGAACCTTCATTAAAAATGAGCAGGCAGCCCAGTAGCTTAGAGAAAAATACCAGTAATGGAACCTAAACTTTCCCTCCTGCATGCCCTGCCATTCCTGCTGCAGCTCTGAGGTTCTTCCAAGGCACAAGAGAAGCCATCTGCTCTGTTCAGGCAGGACACAGCATGAGGCAGCACAGCCCCACAGAGCCCTGAGTGCCTTCAGTTACTGGGGTGGAAAATCTCTGATGGGCAGGGACATCCTGGCTGGAGAAACCTGGGCATGGAGGCACATCCAGCTAGGCAGGGGCACCAGGGGCTCAGGGGGTGCTGCTCCTGGGTGGGGATGCTCCTCCTGAGGCTCAGGGGATGTTCCTCCTGGGTGGAGGATGTCCCTCCTGGGGCTCAGGGGGTGCTGCTCCTGGGGCTCAGGGGATGCTGCTCCTGGGGCTCAGGGGATGTTCCTCCTGGGTGGGGATGCTCCTCCTGGGGCTCAGGGGATGTTCCTCCTGGGTGGGGATGTCCCTCCTGGGTGGAGGATGTCCCTCCTGGGGCTTAGGGGATGCTCCTCCTGGGGCTCAGGGGATGCTCCTCCCGGGTGGAGGATGTCCCTCCTGGGTGGGGATGTCCCTCCTGGGTAGGGATGCTCCTCCTGGGTGGAGGATGTCCCTCCTGGGTGGGGATGTCCCTCCTGGGTGGGGATGCTCCTCCTGGGGCTCAGGGGATGCTCCTCCTGGGGCTCAGGGGATGCTCCTCCTGGGTGGAGGATGTCCCTCCTGGGTGGGGATGCTCCTCCTAGGTGGAGGATGTCCCTCCTGGGTGGAGGATGTCCCTCCTGGGTGGGGATGCTCCTCCTGGGGCTCAGGGGATGCTCCTCCTGGGGCTCAGGGGATGCTCCTCCTGGGGCTCAGGGGATGCTCCTCCTGGGTGGAGGATGTCCCTCCTGGGTGGGGATGCTCCTCCTAGGTGGAGGATGTCCCTCCTGGGTGGAGGATGTCCCTCCTGGGTGGGGATGCTCCTCCTGGGGCTCAGGGGATGCTCCTCCTGGGGCTCAGGGGATGCTCCTCCTGGGTGGAGGATGTCCCTCCTGGGGCTCAGGGGGTGCTGCTCCTGGGGCTCAGGGGGTGCTGCTCCTGGGTGGGGATGCTCCTCCTGGGGCTCAGGGGATGCTCCTCCTGGGTGGAGGATGTCCCTCCTGGGGCTCAGGGGGTGCTGCTCCTGGGGCTCAGGGGGTGCTCCTCCTGGGGCTCAGGGGATGCTCCTCCTGGGTGGAGGATGTCCCTCCTGGGGCTCAGGGGGTGCTCCTCCTGGGGCTCAGGGGATGCTCCTCCTGGGTGGAGGATGTCCCTCCTGGGTGGAGGATGTCCCTCCTGGGCAGCTGGATGTGGAGCAGCCTCTCCAGGCTGGTTCCCTCAGGCACGTTCAGGGTCTGGAGCAGAACTGCTCCATGGGGCTTTCCCAAACACCACAGAGTGGAAATTGTCACAGACATCTTTTATGAAAAATCTTTTCCTTGGGATTTTTTCTCCTGAGAAGCTGAGAGGCCTCAGGAACATATTGTAAACAATGATTATCTGCTGCTGTGGGATACAACAGGTGCATCTGGGATTGGTCTCATAGAGTTGTTTCTAATTAATGGCCAATCACAGACAGCTGGCTCAGAGAGCCCGAGCCACAAGCCTTTGTTATCATTCCTTCTTATTCTATTCTTAGCCAGCCTTCTGATGAAATCCTTTCTTCTATTCTTTTAGTGTAGTTTTAATGTAATACATATCATAAAACAGTAAATCAGCCTTCTGAAACATGGAGTCAGATCCTCATCTCTTCCCCAAACCAAAAAGCCCTGTGAACACTGTCACCAGAAACAGGGAATTGCAGTGGGTTTGTTGTTTATTCCTGGCTGGATAAAGCTGGGCATGGGGGCACATCCAGCTGGGCACGGGCACCAGGGGCTCAGGGGAAGTTCCTCCTGGGTGAGGATGTCCCTCCTCAGTGGGGATGTTCCTCCTGGGTAGCTGGATGTGCAGCAGCCTCTCCAGGCTGATTTCCTTTGTCAGAAGAGGTTAAAATGTGAATTAAAAGATCAGGCACATTCAGGGTCTGGAGCAGAACTGCTCCATGGGGCTTTCCCAAACACCACAGGGTGTAAACAGGGAATTGCAGTGGGTTTGTTGTTTATTCCTGGCTGGATAAAGCTGGGCATGAGGGCACATCCAGCTGGGCACGGGCACCAGGGGCTCAGGGCTGGCTCAGTGCTGCCCAACACCCTCAGGGCATGGAGGGCACCAGCCTGGCTCAGCTCAGGGACAGCCCCAGGGATGTGGAGCTGCTGGGGGCTCTGCAGAGGGAGCAGGACAGCCTGGATCCATGGGCTGAGGGACAGCACGGGTGAGGGACAACAGGGCCAAGAGCTGGGTCCTGCACTGGGGTCACACCAAGCCCGAGGAACCCCAGGATAGGAAGGGAATGGAGCCCCAGGAGAGGCTGAGGGAGCTGGGAAGGGAATGGAGCCCCAGGAGAGGCTGAGGGAGCTGGGAAGGGAATGGAGCCCCAGGAGAGGCTGAGGGAGCTGGGAAGGGGCTCAGCCTGGAGAAAAGGAGGCTCAGGGGGGACCTTGTGGCTCTGCACAAGTCCCTGACAGGAGGGGACAGCCAGGGGACAGGGACAGGACAAGGGGAAATGACCTCAGGGTGGACACCAGGAGGAATTTCTGCATGGAAAGGGAGCTCAGGCCTTGGCAGGGGCTGCCCAGGGAGGTTGGCAGTGCCCATCTCTGCAGGTGTTACCTGGATGTGGCACTGAGTGCCCTGGGCTGGTGACAAGGTGGGCATTGGGCACAGGCTGGACTAAGAGGACTTTCACAACTGAAATCATCCTGTGATTCCAGGCAAACCCCCTGGTCTGAGCCCCAGGGTGAGCCCAACAACTCCACCTGGTCAGAAACTGATAAAGATTGTACTGGATTCAAGCTCAACAAAGATGGAACAAGTCACAAGATTTCATCAGAGGTTTCTCTGACAGCCTTGCAAAACCTTTAACACAGGTTCCCTCCAGACAAAACAGAACAAACTCAAACCCAGGAGAGCTCCAAACCACCTGAGCTTCTGTGACTTCACATCTGTGTCAGCTGAGAGCCCCGAACAGAGAGCAGCCCCAGCCCTGAGGACCTGCAGGTCAGGCTAAGAATGGTGAGGGTGGCACTGGGGTG
The DNA here is from genome assembly GCF_027887145.1 of Ammospiza caudacuta. NCBI lineage: Eukaryota > Metazoa > Chordata > Aves > Passeriformes > Passerellidae > Ammospiza > Ammospiza caudacuta. Next base: position 118,611,129 of record NC_080595.1, on the reverse strand, counting down.
CCAGCCCCATTGCCAAGGTGCCATTTGAAGCTCTCTGTGTCCATTTCCAGTGCCCAGGGAAGCACTGAGGCTAAGAATGGTGAGGGTGGCACTGGGGTGCCAGCTCCTTTGCCAAGGTGCCATTTGAAGCTCTCTGTGTCCATTTCCAGTGCCCAGGGAAGCACTGAGCCTGGGCACAGAGCTGTGCAGGCTGTGCAGGCCAGCACTGAGGGGCTGAGCACAGATTATCCTGGCACAGCGCTCTCCAGCACACTCAGTGCCAAACCAGAGCCAAACCCTCATCCTCCCTCACTGCCCCACAGCCTGAGGAGCAGAAATGGCTTTTTCCAACCTGCCTGTTGAAGTTCATGTCATGGCATTTACCATGAGCCTGCAAACAAGAGCAAATCCAGCAGCTGAAAGGGTTTCCTTGAAATAAAGCAGTGCTCCTGTGGGGTGAGAGAAATGAAACATTACAGGAGGATTTCTGAGCAGGACGAAGTTGGGAACAGTCTAATTAAAGCTCACCTCTCCCTCTCAGGAAGGGAAGACTCATTTTTGTGCAGGGGATTTCTGAGCACTCAGTGCCCCCAAGGGAACCTGGCAAAGCCTCCCCTCTCTATCTGACCCCACAGGAGAGAGCCCTGAGTGCAATATTCATGATGAGGAAGGTTCTGAGCTGCATTCCTGCCCTTTTCCCCATTACCCCAGCCTGGGAGGTGGAGCAGGAGCAGGTCCCACACACCTGGCAGCTCAGAGCTCCCTGCACACCTGGGGAGGAGGGAAACTCCAGTGAGGAACACCTGCAAACAGGAACTGCTTTCCCCCATCATGAATTACTCCAGGATAAAACAGCTTGCTCAGTTTTAACTCATTAATTTCACCTCCTCCATTGACTTACAGTGTGAAATCTTCCTCACCAGCTTCACAGGTCCAAACTCAAATAATGCCAGGTTTGTGAAGTGTCAGATATTACTGAAAGGAGCACAGAACCATTAATCTGCATTTAAAAGTCTCTCTGCCAGTGCCCCAGGCAATGGGAACTGAACACCCACACAGGCCTGATAACTTTAACTTTGTCTGAGCTGCCAGACACACACACAACCCCTGCTTCAAAGCCTGGCAGCACCCAAACTGCTCCTCACTGCTCCAGCTGGGCTCACAAAGGGCTTGCTTTGCACAAGAACAACATAAGCCTGAAGTACAAGTCCAGCTGATGACACTTGCTGTTGCGTTCTGTGAAACTAAGAGTTTTTATCACTTAGTTTTGTCACTTTCTGTTTTAAAAAAGAAATAAATAAAGATTTTAGTGACGGCCTCAGCTTCCTCCCTGTTTGCTTTATGCCAGGGCACCCCTTTACCTCTTAAATCCCAGAATCACTGAGTCCAACCTCTGACCTAAATAAAGTTAAAATTTGCACTGGCAAAGACTGAAAATGCCTCACCTTGCAGTCAGTCACTCAGTAGCTACTTAAGTTCCTATGTTTGTAAGTGTTTTGTAACCACAGCACATCCTTCAGACATCACACTCTTTTAAGACTCAGTGATGAATTGCCACCTGCTGTCATAATTCTATTTGTTTCCACCTGGCCAAATATAATGTGCTGTCTGCTGTGGAATTTTAAGGTCTCCTACTGTTTCTTCCAGATCTAGGCTGCCTAAAAATCTTCATTACATAAGGTTTTTTTAATAAATCTGTATTATTTAAGCACAGCTGAGAAGTTAAAATAGTTCATTCCTTAAAGCCCACAGGACTGGGAAAGGCCCATGAAACTATTTAAATTTAGGCACAGTTTTATCAATAGAAATCCGTTTGAACACTAAACCAGAGACAACAAAATCATGGTTTCTTCTCCATGGCACCAAGGGAAAACAATTAACACAATAAAATATGATGAATTCGAATCCTTATCAGCTGACTCACCTGATCTGACTCCCTCTTTAGGCTCTCTAAAGCTGCCCCAGAGCAGCCCATGCAGGCAGGCTGAGTGTGCAGCTCAGGGAGGCTCAGCCTCCAAGCCAGGCCCAAAGCCTGGCTTCAAACTTCCAGACGTGGCTCCTTCCCTCCTCAGAAACTGTCCCAGCTTCCACAACACACAGCTGAGCACAGCCACCCTGCTTTAAAGGGCTGAGAATATTTACCTTGGTTTAAAGGGGTGAGAACATCCACCCTGGTTTAAAGGGCTGAGCACAGCCACCTTGGTTTAAAGGGCTGAGCACAGCCACCTTGGTTTAAAGGGCTGAGAACATCCACCTTGGTTTAAAGAACTCAGAACATCCACTTTGGTTTAAAGAACTCAGAACATCCACCTTGGTTTAAAGGGTTCCTAACTGAGAACATCCACCTTGGTTTAAAGAACTCAGAACATCCACTTTGGTTTAAAGAACTCAGAACATCCACCTTGGTTTAAAGGGTTCCTAACTGAGAACATCCACCTTGGTTTAAAGGATTCCTAACTGAGAACATCCACCTTGGTTTAAAGAGCTCCTAACTGAATACACCCACCTTGATTTAAAGGGCTGCACAACTCAGAACATCCATCTTGGTTTAAGGGGCTGCACAACTCAGAACATCCACCCTGGTTTAAAGGGCTGCACAACTCAGAACAAATCCACCTTGGTACAAATGGCTCCTAACTGAACACACTCACCTTGCTTTAAAGGGCTCCTAACTCAGAATATCAGGTTGGTTTAAAGAACTGAGAACACCCACCTTGGTTTAAAGGGCTCCTAACTCAGAACAAATCCATCTTGGTTTAAAGGGCTGCACAACTGAACACATCCACCCAACTAAACACACCCACCTTGGTTTAAAGGGCTGAGAACATCCACCTTGGTTTAAAGGGCTGAGAAACATCCACCTTGGTTTAAAGGGCTCCTAACTCAGAACAAACACCTTGGTTTAAAGATCTCAGAACACCCACCTTACATTAAAGGGCTGCACAGCTCAGAACATCCACCTTGGTTGAAAGGGCTCCTAATTCAGAACACCCACCCAACTGAGAACATCCACCTTGGTTTAAATGGCTGCTTAACTCAGAGCATCCACCCTGGTTTAAAGGGCTGTCTAAATCAGAACAAACCCCTTGGTTTACAGGGCTGTCTAACTCAGAACACCCACCCTGGTTTAAAGGGCTGTCTAAATCAGAACAAACCCCTTGGTTTACAGGGCTGTCTAACTCACAGCTCCTTCCTAGGTCCCCTCCACTATTCACCACTCCCTAACACATGCACTGCTCTTGGGCCCTGGGATAAAGCAGAGGCCTGGCTGCATCAGCTGCACCCCGGCCAACACAAAAAGCCATTTACTGTTCCAAAAAACCGCTCCAAAGCCAGGGAGCCTGGGACAATGCTGGCAGGGCTGCTGCACTCAGCACCACAGGAACTGCAGTGAACAATGAGGGTGTCCCACAGAGCTCACAGGAGGTCCTGCATGTGTCCCCTTAAATACAGGATTGTGGAAGTGTCAGAGCCAGCCCTGGCAGCCCAGCCTGGGAGCTGCTCCCTTGGCACTGACTGGTTTGAGTGGGAAGGGACCTGAAAGCTCAGCCAGTGCCACCCCTGGGTCCCTGGCAGTGCCCAAGGCCAGGCTGGGGCTTGGAGCACCCTGGGACAATGGAAAGTGTCCCTGCCATGGCAGCACGGTGGAATTCAATGCTGTTTAAAGCTCTTTCCCACCCAAAGCATTCGGTAATTCTATGATTCACCTTCCCCAGACGAGGGATGTGTTGCACAACAAACAGAATTCTGGAGAAATTTGAAACGGAGGATTCCATCTTTTTACATGATTTCATGATATCATATTTCCACACGTCCAGCACATAACAGAAAATGCAGGAGTCACTGCTTCACAGCACAAGTTTGTCATCAGTGAAAAATGTCAATATCAGTATTGTGAGTGTCAGAAAGAGGCAACTGAACGTACAAACACAAGATTTTGATGTCAACACCACAGTCAATCCCAACAGATCCCATTACCTGAATCACACTGAGAAGTCCCTCAGGGCAACTTCCACTTTCCTGGGCTCACTTCCTTCTTCAGACATTTAAACCACGACCTAAGGAGAGGCGAATAACACCAAGTGAGCCTTTTCTGCAAGGAAGCAGCGGTTTGCCATGGAAAAACTACACTGCCTTATTTCACAGCCCCAGCACGGTGCTGCTTGTGCCCTGGCTGCTGCTCCCGTTAACTGCAGACCAGGGGAGCCTGCACATCCCGGGTCTCCCGTTAATCATAGACCACTGCAACCTGCACATCCCGAGTGTCCCGTTAATTACAGATCAGCGGAGCCTGCCCATTCCAGGTCTCCCGTTAATTACAGATCAGCGCAGCCTGCGCATCCCGGGTCTCCCGTTAACACCAAAGCAATGCAGCCTGCACACCCGGATCCCCCGTTAACACCAAAGCAATGGAGTTTGCACATCCCGGGTCTCCCGTTAACACCAAAGCAACGCAGCCCACACATTGCGGCTGCCTGCCAGCAGCTGTTCCGCGGCCGGGAGGAACACCGGAGCACGGCCAAACCAGCGGCCGCGCCCCCCAGCGCGGTGACCCGGCCCCGCTGGGCTCCCCCCGGCCCGGCCCCGCCGTTCCCCGCCGTACCTGAGCCGGTGCCGGGGCTGCCGCGGCTCCCGGGGCTCCAGGGGCGGCCGGGCCGCCTCAGCCGCCGCCGCGCTCCAACGGTCCCGGCCGCCGCCGCGCGGCGCCCCGGCCAATCAGGGCCCGCCTCCGCCGGGGGCGCGCGACCCCCCGCCAATCCGCGCCCGCCCGGCCCCGCCTTCTCGCGCCCCTCAGCCAATCGGCGGCCAGCGCCGCCTGGCGCGCTCCCGCCTCCGCCACAGCGCGCCCGCGCCGCGCGGCGCTCACCCCGGGGCGCGGCGGGACCGCGCATGCGCAGAGCGAGCAGCCCAGGGGCGGCCCCGCCCCCGGCCCGCCCTGAGGGGCTGGGGCCGCCTGCGGGGAGAGGGGCGGGCGGAGCGATGGCCGAGGCAGCGCTGGGGGCTCCGTCAGCCGTGGGTCCCCTCACAGCCATCCCTCAGCTATGGCTGTCCCTCAGCAGCATCCGCTCCGCACCGTGTTAGCTATGGGCTCCCTCACAGCCATCCCTCAGCCGTGGCTGTCCCTCAGCACCATCCCCCAGCACTGTGTCAGCCATGGCCGTCCCTTCACAGCCATCCCTCAGCACCGTGCCAGCCATGGCTGTCCCTCACAGCTCAGTTCCGTGTCATGACTGTCCCTCATCACCATCCCTCAGCACCGTGTCAGCCATAGCTGTCCCTCAGCACCATCCCTCAGCACTGTTTCAGCTAGGGGTCCTCTCACAGCCATCCCTCAGCACTATGTCAGCCATCGCTGTCCGTCAGCACCATCCCTCAGCACTGTGGCTGCCATGGCTGTCCCTCAGTACCATCCCTCAACAACGTGTCAGCCGTGCCTGTCCCTCAGCACCGTGTCAGCCATGGCTGTCCCTGTCACAGCTGTGAACAACTGCCATCCCCTCAGCATCCAGCCACAGCCATTGAAGAGCTCCATCCCCTCAGCTCCCAGGGCTGGAGCTCCTCTGCCATGGAGCCAGGCTGGCAGAGCCGGGAATGTTCAGGCTGGAGAAGGATCCAGGGAGATCCTGGAGCCACTTCCAGGGCCTGGAGGGGCTCCAGGAGAGCTGCAGAGGGACTGGGGACAAGGCCTGGAGGGACAGGACACAGGGAATGGCTCCCACTGCCAGAGGGCAGGGCTGGATGGGAGATTGGGAATGAGGAATTGTTCCCTGGCAGGGTGGGCAGGCCCTGGCACATGGTGCCCACCTTGGATCCTTGGCAGTGCCCAAGGCCAGGCGGGACACTGGGACACCCTGGCACAGTGGGAGGTGTCCCTGCCATGGCAGGGGTGGCACTGGATGGGCTCTGAGCTCCCTTCCCACCCAACCCATTCCATGGCTCAATATTTCTATGGGCTGTGAGGGCAGCTCAGGCTCGTATGGACTGTGCCCCTGCAGGAGTGTCCCCTGTGCCAGCAGAGGCTGTCACAGCTCCCCAGCCACATCCACAGCTGTGTTTCCAGTGAGGGCATCCCCTGCTCCATGCTGTGACGATCCCTGTGGATATCAGCATTCCCTGGGCACCGGGGCTGTCCCTGCTCGCCTTGCTGGCAGAAGCGCCGATGCCGGCAGCGTTTCCTGAGCAGGACCCGGCAGGACGGGCTCTGTTCCAGGCTCTGTGTCCCCTCGTGTGCAAATGTCACAGCTCCTCCTGCACAGCGCGGTCTGTGCCTGCAGGAGGGGAGGAGAATTCCGGCTGTGGAGGAGAGGAGGGACCACTCTGGCAGAGAATAGGAAGTGAGAGGGGAAATTGCCGCTGCAGCTGCTGCTGTGGCGATGCTCATTGCGAGCTGCCTGTGCCAGTGACGGTGCTCGGAATTCCGAATTGGTCCCGGAATTCCGGAGCCAAGCGCACGGGTGGCAGTGGGACCGAGTGAGGGAGGTGATTCCTGCTGGCTGCGTTTCCACCCGAAAGGCAGCAGCAGCCAAAGCGGCATTTGGAAAAGCCGTCTGCCGTGGGCTGCAGGGACAAGCGCTGCAACCTGCAAAAACACCAGATGGTGCCATGGCCTCGGTTATTTGCTCAGGCTTCCCCCTCCTCTTTGGGCTGTGCTCATCCTCCTCCTTCCCAAAGGTCCCAGGGGAATTCAGCCTGGCTAGGAAAAAAATAGGTTTTACTTACTGAACAACGAGACAGAGCCGTTAATTAGTCACACGGATTAAAAATGAGAATAAATTAAAGCCTAGTGATGCCGCCAAGATGCCACCTGAGGGTTGGGAGGATTATTCCCACTGGCAGGTCTCCAACCCCCTCCATACTTAAAATACAGAATTGTTGATACTTTTAATGAATTCAGGGAAAAGAAATCCCAAGCTCTTGCACGTTCCTCAGTGCTGCTGATTTTATCGAGTTGTTAAGTCCACTCAGAGTTTTCCTGTCAGAAATCAGGTGAGTTGGTCACACACCTGTTTCCCCAAATCCCTCCATTTTAACAGAAATCAAGTTCCTGTCACTTGATACAGGTTTATTCCTGTTTCTTTCTTTCCCCCAAATCTACAGTTCCATGCTCCTCAAGTGTCTTGGGACCCCAAGAATTGAAGGAACTGCAGAATGTATTAAGGCTAAGTAATAAACCAACGTTTTCCCTTTAAAATATGCCAAAAGAAAATTTAACAGATATCCACAGCTTGTAAAGCCAGGCAAGTGGAGTTCCCTGTGAGGGGAAGGAAGAAGGAAATCCCTGAAAAGTCTCAGCAGGACCCAGGGCCATGGCCCCAGATGGTTTTGGTGAGCAGAAGATGGACCATGATGGGGGAGCACATGTGTGCAGTGATGAGGTGTTGGTTCCTTTGTCCACCCACCCACCACCACCCAAACCCGTGGGGAAGAAGGTGAAGAAGAAGGTGAAGAAGAAGGTGAAAAAGGTGAGGAGGAGAAGAGCAAAGTAAAGAAGAAGAAGAAGTTGAGGAAGAAGAAGGAGAAGAAGAAGGTAAAGAAGGACCAGCCACTGCCCTAAACCTCCATCCTGCCCCATATTTATTACCATATTCTAAGTTTTCCACCCTGTGATATCACACACTCCTACCCAACTCCACACCCACAATCCCAGTGCTCTCAATCAATTCTGGAAGCTTCTCCACAGCCTCAGGTCAAATGCAGTGCTCTCTTGAGGGTCTGTGCCTTTCAGCACAGAAAGCCCAAAACTCAGCATCCAGGGTTCCAACACAGAGGAATTACAAGATCCTACATTCATTTCCAAAGAGGGCATGGTGGGAGGAAGAGGAGCAGAATCCATGGCAGGACATGAGCCACAGGCAAGGATTTTGTCTGGTGCTATGTCCTGAGGGCACGGATATTCCAGTGCCAGGTTGGGAATGGGCTGTTGGGAGCAGCCCTGGATCCCCCTCTGAGACTCTAAGGTGGACTTTTATACATATATATATTTACTTATATATAAAAAAAATATATATATATATCCACATGTGTCCCCCAGGGATTGCTCCTGGGCTGCTTTAAATGCCCAGAAATCACCCCAGTGACCCGAGGGTGCCTTTGATCCACACCCCCAGCACAGAGAAGCCTGAACTGAAGGGGACAGGAGACCAGTTTGGCTCCGTTTTGAACTGGGAGATGCAGCAGCACCACTGGAATAAAGAACAATTGTTTGGAAGTGCAGCAGCTCCAACACTGCCATTTTGACTCACCCAGGCACCTTAAACAGCAAACAACCCCCAAGGCGGCTGTTCCCTCTCAGGGCTTTGCAGGAGGGGAGGAAGAGGCCTGGGATGAAGGCAGGATCCCTTTGGACAGGGTGTCACCCCGTTCTTCTAAGCCTTCTGATGTTTACATTTTTGTAATGGAGTTTGTCACGCACTGTTCATGTAAATAATGATCGGTTTGCATTCCTTTCTGGAGGAGAAGAAATTTGATGGACTGTTGGTTTGACCAGTGTCATCGGAGAGGTGGCACTGTCATCCTCCAGTCCAGGGTCACTTTTGGAATTCTATTTATATTGAGGTCAAGAAATAAACTTCCCTTCTTTTACCTTGGAGGTTCCAGTGTGCAAGTCATTTTATTTTGTGTATTACTGGGACAGACAGGGAGCTGAGGCACAGGAGGGACCGCCCTTCACAGCCCCTGTGCAATGGGAAGAATTCACTGATTGATGAATGGAAATAGAGATTTGCTTTTACAACTTATAAACTTTGGGTTTGCTGATAAATGAAATTGGACATTGAAAGATGAAAGAAACCTGGGGAAAACCCCTAAATTCTGTAAGAATTAAAAATTAAAAGGGAGGGTTATACATTAGAGGGAAATCTCTGGTATCAGGCATTTTGGGAAGTCTGTGCCTCTCAAGTATCTCAGCCAATGGGGAAAGAGAGAAGGGAAATGTGGCTGGGAAACTGGGATAAAAAGGAGGCTGCATCCTCCAAAAATTGGAGAGACCCCAGGGGAATGCCCATGGCCTCTGCCTTTATTTGAATTAAGTAAAAGGACTCCTGTGTCTCCTTTTTGGACACGAACCTCTGGTGTTTGTGGACTGATTTTCCTAACATGGAGCTGTGTCTGCTCTCAGTGCCCCCTCCCGATGGGAATTCACTCCAGTGCCACACAGACAGATCCACCTCTGCAGGAAGATTTGCACCAACAGCCCTGCAGAGTGAGAAATCCCCTACTTGGAGTTCCCTTGACAGCACCTGTGGAGGTTGGGTGCCTGAATCCCCCACAGGGTGGTGTTGGTCAAAGTGTGGATTCCATAGCTGGGAGCTCTTTTCCAACCTGAATGATTCTGTGGAGATCCCACCCATTTATCCCCACCCACCTTGGAGCAGGGGCTGTGGCAGCTTTGGCTGCGTGGGGTCATCCTTGTGGGGAGCTCCTGGAAAATCTCAGAAAATGAGGAAATCAGAACAATTTAAACACTCAAACTGCTACAGCCTTCCCCAAACCCTTTGCTCTGGGCTTGTGCTTCCCTGCAGAGCTCCCACCCGCTCTCCCCCCATGCTCCTTTCCCTCGTTTTTGTGTTTTTAAACATTATTACATCTCAGATCCAACCAGCTCAAATACTTTTTAATACATTGAAAATGTAAAATAAAGCATATACGAAGTACATACAGTATATATATACACATATTTCAAATACTTAAAATTCTTATGTAAAATATGATTTTTTTTCTATATTATTTGTGTAAAAATACATTTTCAAATGGTGTCACCTCGATTTTGCTGTACAGACCCTCAAGCCCAATCAAAGTCCCTTTTAAAAAGGCAAAAGACAAAGGTTTAGGATTTTTGGAACTATGTTTACAGGCCTGTTGTCCACACAGGAAAAGCCTCTGGGAAACAGTATTGGATTGCTTGTTTGTGAGAATTCCCATTTTTATTGCATTAATGGCAGGAACAGAGCCTGTTCAGTTGTGCTGCAGAAACCCCGCTGGCCTGGCCGAGGGACGGCCCCAGTACCCTGTCACCACCAGAACCCCTCCTTTGCCTGCTCCTTTCAGATACTAAAATATATATATTATTTAAAATATATTACTGTAAGCTCTCCGACTCTAAGCGTTAAAAACCACCCAGGGCTGCTCGCTCCCGGCACCAGCTCCTGTCCCCTGTGCCCTGTCCCCGTGTCACACGGGCAGCCGGCAGCGCTCTGCCCAGCCCTGCAATTACCTGCGATAATCAATCAATCAATCAATCAATCAGCAAAGCGATGCTGCCACGGCCCCGCCGCCTCCCACATCCCCGCTGTGGGCAACCCCAGCCCTGCTCTCCGCACCTCCCGCGGCTCTCAGGAACCATCGCACGGAGCCTCCCCGGAGGGGAGAAACCCCAGAGCCGCTCCCGGTCCAACCCCCTGCCATGGATGGTCTTTGCTGCCTCCCCCGGAGAGGCCCTCCCGAGGAACCCTCCTGAAGAAACCTCCTGAGGATCCCTCCGGGAAGGTCCTTCCTGAGGATTCATCCGGAGGAACTCTCCTGAAGGTTCCTCCCGAGGGTCCCTCCCAAGGATCCCTCCTGAGGGTCCCTCCTGAGGATTCATCCTGAGGATCCCTCCTGAAGGTTCCTCCCGAGGGTCCCTCCCAAGGAGCCCTCCTGAAGGTCCCTCCTGAGGATCCCTCCGGGAAGGTCCTTCCTGAGGATTCATCCGGAGGAACTCTCCTGAAGGTTCCTCCCGAGGGTCCCTCCTGAAAATCCTTTCTGAGGATTCTTCCTGAGGGTCCCTCCTGAAGATCCCTCCTGAGAGTCCTTCCTGAGGATCCCTCCTGAGGATCCTTTCTGATCATTCCTCCTGAGGGTCCCTCCTGAAGATCCCTCCTGAGAGTCCTTCCTGAGGATCCCACCTGAGGAACCCTCCAGAGGATCCCTCCTGAAGGTCCCTCCTGAGGGTCCCTCCCGAGGATCCCTCCTGAGGATCCTTTCTGATCATTCCTCCTGGGGGTCCCTCCTGAAGATCCCCCCGAAGAATCCCTCCCAAGGATCCCTCCTGAAAGTCCCTCCCAAGGTTCCCTCCTGAGGATCCTTTTCGAGGATCCCTCCTGAGGAACCCTCCTGGAAGGTCCCTCCTGAAGATCCCTCCTGAGGATTCCTCCCAAGGATCCCTCCCGGTAACGACCTGACCAGGAACTGCTGCTCCAGCAGCTGTTTTGTGCAACCAAAAAAGAAAATAAAAATCCACCTCCCCAACCAGTGCAACTGCTTTGAACCTCCTCCTTCCTGTAAATTCCTGGGGAAAGTAAAATTCCACATCAAATTCCTTCCCTTGCTCAAAACCTGAATCCCCAGAGCCGTGCTGGCACCTCCTGTGCCACAGCCTGTCCGTGGGGTTTGGGACGTTGGTCAGGCTCTAATTCCAGTTCTGCGTCCTGAAAAGGGAAACCAAAACCTCCTCCCTCACCAGGTTCCTTTCCCTGCCACAAACACTCTGACATCAGGCTTTGGAAATCCTGGATTTTTGATGCCACCATTCCCTGCAGTGCCAATAAATTCACTCCTGGGGGACCAAAGTGTAATGGTTTAAACTCTGTCACGACATCCTTTATCGTAAATCCCGTGTGGAGGTGCATTTACTGTGGGTGGGAAGGAGCCCAGCAGTGGGACAGGCGGGTCCCACCCCAGGAACCCCACAGGATCCCCCTTTCTGAAAGCCATCACCCCACACCCAGCTGCAGCACTCAGAACTTTCCGGGCTTTGTCCCCATTCCAGGGTTTATCACACCCAGCCCCTGACCCCAAACAATCTCCTCACACCCAGTGCCCTCTGCTCACCCTCAGATGCCCCCCCAGGCTGCACCAGGAGCGTGCTCAGACCTCGGTGGGCACTGAGAAAATCGATTTCCTTAAGAAGAAAGGGAAGAAAAGTAGCCCAAGCTAAGTGTTGGTCCATGAAACGGAACTAAGGCACTGACAGGTGGAAACTCCCGAGCCACCAGCACCACCCTCCCCTGGCCAGTGCCAGCCTGGGGCCACCTCCATGTCCTGGGTCACCAGCCTGCCCCTCCTGGATGGCACAGCCAGATGGGCACATTCCCACGGGATGGCTCTGGGAATGGCACCCCTGCGCCGCCAGGGACGGGCACAGCAAGCCCACACTGAGCAAGGGCACCAGGGAAAGCCAGCAGGAGGAACCAGCCGGGCAGGGACGGTTTGGGAAGTGCCAGGGGAGCTCTGAAGAGCCTTTCCAGTGGCAGCAGCAGCTGCTGAACACCTGTGAGTGCTCAGGGTCACACCTCCCTCCTCATCCTCTGCTTCCCCCTCTCCAGCAGCCTGGAAAATCAGCCTGAGAGGAGCCAAGGAGAGACCAGGACTGACCCAAGCGTGCAGAGACACCTCTCAGTCTCCTCTGAGAACAACTGTCAGCTGCACGTTGGCCTCTGCCAGGCTGCCCCAGCCAGGAATGGAAGTGTGTGTCCAGGACTACCAGGGAGGAGTGGGCAGACGCTGCTCTCAGCTGCAAACCAGCCCACGCTGCCTCCTCCCTCCCCAGGTTTACAAAAATGCAGGATTTCCTCTCCCAAGCAAGAGCTGGAAGTGGGAAACAGCAGGAACTGGCGCAGGCAGGGGATTCTTGGGTTCCCCCACCACCACCACGGGTGGGAGATGCTCGTGGGGACAATTTTGTGCAATGTTCAGATTCAAAAATTGACTTAATTTCTAATCCCTAAATGCTCCTCACCAGGGGATCCTGAGCAGAGATGTGGAATCACCTCAGTGGGGGTCACTGCTCTGCAGTGAAATTCAGCTGGCAGTACCAGAGCAGGTGATGCTGCAGCTCCTGCTGCTCCAGAGGCAGGGAGGGAAACGCTCCTGCTGCCACAGGATCCAGTCTGGAACTCCCTTTTCCGTGTCATCAACACCTAAATCACAGAGCCATGGAATATCTGTGCTGGAATGGCCCCAAAGGAACCATCCAGTCCAACCCCTGACCCTGCACTGACACCCCAACAATCCCACCCTGTGCCTCAGAGCCCTGTCACACACCCCAACAATCCCACCCTGTGCCTCAGAGCCCTGTCACACACCCCAACAATCCCACCCTGTGCCACCCAGCCCTGTCACACACCCCAACAATCCCACCCTGTGCCTGAGAGCCCTGTCACACACCCCAACAATCCCACCCTGTGCCTGAGAGCCCTGTCACACACCCCAACAATCCCACCCTGTGCCTCAGAGCCCTGTCACACACCCCAACAACCCCACCCTGTGCCTCAGGGCCCTGTCACACACCCCAACAATCCCACCCTGTGCCACCCAGCCTTGTCACACACCCCAACAATCCCACCCTGTGCCACCCAGCCCTGTCACACACCCCAACAATCCCACCCTGTGCCACCCAGCCTTGTCACACACCCCAACAATCCCACCCTGTGCCACCCAGCCCTGTCACACACCCCAACAATCCCACCCTGTGCCACCCAGCCTTGTCCAAAGGCTCCTGGAGCTCTGGCAGCCTTGGGCACCTCCTGTTCCTCAGAAAACCCCCAGGAATTCTTTTGCTCCTCACCACCAGTGCCGGGCGCCCGGGGAGGAGGGCAGGGGAGCAGTAGTACAAAGGACAGGGGAAGGGAAGGCTGAGCACCCCTGCACCACTCAGCTGCCCCACTGCTGGGGGAATATTGCTTCAGCTTAAAAAGGCCTTTGGATTAAAAGTGAATTCAGTGCTTTTCCATCAAAAACATACACAGCTCTGTTCCCTGACCAGGATGCAGCAAGGCCCCCACCCTCCCCGGGTGATTTGTGCTCCATCAGTACCCTCAGGAACACGGGGCCTCTGTGCTTTGATTTCCCCCAGTGCAAGTGAAGGAAGCCAGGAACTGTCAGGGAGCACAGGAGCCACCAGCATGTCCCCAGTGAGCCCTGAGGGGCTGCCCAGCACCCTGAGCTCAGCTGGGCCCCAGCTGAGCTGAGCTCAGCCCGATTTGGTATTTCAAACACAAAGAGCCACCCAAGGAGGCCCAGGCAGACACTCAAGCGCCTTCCCCTACACCCAGCAAATACAAAATCTTGGACAGAAACTGGAGATGTCTGACCATGGGGGTGTTTGGATGAGAACAAAATGCTTCCCAGAGCGTGGCAGGACCCAGGGTGACACTTTGTGCCCATCACCTGGCCCTGTGTCCCAGGAACAGCTGGGACAGCTGGCTCTGAGCCACAGGATGGCAGCTCCAGCTCCTGGGAATGCCCAGGAGAGCAGATCCCTGCCAGCCCTGGGAATGCCCAGGAGAGCAGATCCCTGCCAGTTCTGGGAATGCCCAGGAGAGCAGATCCCTGCCAGTTCTGGGAATGCCCAGGAGAGCAGATCCCTGCCAACCCCAGGAATGCCCAGGAGAGCAGATCCCTGCCAGTTCTGGGAATGCCCAGCAGAGCAGATCCCTGCCAACCCCAGGAATGCCCAGGAGAGCAGATCCCTGCCAGGTCTGGGAATGCCCAGCAGAGCAGATTCCTGCCAGGACTGAGCTGCTCTGGTCACTGCCATGGCCAGCCCAGCTCCAGCAGCAGCACACCCGGACACCTGGGATCCTTCAGCTGGCATACTGGGAGAGGGGATCTGCACACCAGGAACACCAGCCTGCATTGCACAGCCCAGGGGCCTCTGGAACAGAGGGAAAGGCAGTGGAGGGAAAGGCTGGCATGGCATCAGCTCCAGGGATCTGAACTGGGAGCCTGCTCAGGGCTCCTGCCTCACTACACACAGCTGGACTCGGATTATCCCATTCCCTCTGCCAGGAGAAAACCAACAATGGGCTGTGGGATCTCCATGGGGAGAGCAGAGCTCAGCAAACGTGCTCAGAGCAGGCTGGGGTTACTGGAACTGCAGTACAAGTCAAACGCTATCCCTAAAAGATTGAAAAAATATCTTTAAACAAAATAATGTGGCATATTTACAGAATTCCTTAAGTGCAAACTCTTGTCACAATTCACGTAGTCGAGCGCGATTTCGACTCCCTGTACAAGAAGGTGCTCTTTCGTTAATGAAAGAAGGACTCTAGCTCTGGATTCCTGATTCAGTAACGTGTCTCTTGTGCAAGGCAGTAAAATTCCTGTTTCTTCCCAAGATTCTCCTGACGGCAGCCCCCGAGGCGGCCGTGCCGCTCCCCGTTACCGCACCACGAGGCAGGAGACGCAGAGCTTGGAGGGGCCGATGCAGTCGTCATGGCAGAAGGCGCCGCAGCCCTTGCACATGATCATGGCTTTCAACCTGCAGTAGCATTTGGAAGGGGGATCCTCCATGGCGCCGTCCTCGGCGAACGCCTGCACCGGCAGGCTCTGCCCGCGGCCGCCAGAGCTCACGGCCTGCCCGGCGGGGATGGTGGTCACGGTCACCGAGAAGGACATGACGTTGCCCATGGAGCTGCCCAGCTGGTTGCACTCGCCCATCAGCGAGCCCTGCCCCACCATGTCGGGCGAGGTGGAGACGTTGATGGTGCCGCTGTAGCTGCCGGGCAGCTTCGGGGGGTGCGGGGCGGGGAGCAGCGGGGGCTGCGATGGATCTGGGGATGGGGCGGGGGGCCCAAAGAGCTCCGTGCCACCGTGGCCCTTGCCCCTCATGGCGTGGGCCATCTGCTCCTGCGCTGCCTGCAGCAGGTCCCTGGCCAGCGCGGTGCCATCCAAGGCCGGCACCTTCTCCTTGGCGGCCTTGGGCTCTGCGGGGCCGTGCGAGCCCTGCTCCTTCTCCCCCTGCCCCGCCCGCGGCTCCTCCTTGCTGCTGCCGTGCTCCCGCTCGTCCCCGGAGCTCTCATCGTCCGCGTCCTCCTCGCTGCTGCTGCCGCTGCCCCGGCCGCCCGCGTCCTCGCCCTCGCCGAGCTCTGCCCCGGCGCCCTCGGCGGGGCTGCCCAGCCCCAGGCGGGGCTCGGCGCTCAGGGAGGAGCCTCTCCTCAAGCTCTCCGAGCCGCGGCCGTAGGTGGAGATGTTGAGCAGGTAGTGCCCGGACATGGCAGGCTTGCACGTCCTCCTGCCCGTGAAGCCCAGCATGAATCTCTGCCTGGTGGAGCTGCTCTCCACCGGGAAACCTGAGTGCGGGAGGTTCAGCTGCGAGGGCTGGAGGACGGGCAGCACGTTCTGCCTCTGCACCCTCTTGATCAGAGTCTGCAGGATCTGCTCCTGGGTGGATTTGCTCAGCGCCTCGTGGTGCTGCTCGGGCCCGGGCTCCTTTCCCGAGGGCAGCGGGAAGGTCCTTGGAATGTGAGGCAGGGGCCTGCTCTGGCAGAAGATCTTGCCAAGCTGCTGCGGGAGCACCCCCGATGCTCTGTCCCCCGCCTCGGTGCCGTTCCCCGCCGCCCCCTTCTCTTCCTGAGGAGCCACCGGGCCACTTTTCGCTTCTGCTTTGGTCAGCGCCTTGGGCAGGATCTGCTCCAGAGGGACGCTCTTGCCCTGGAGCAGCTGCGTCACCAAAGGGTTGTTGGCAGGAATGCTGGAGGAGCTCGCTCGGGGAGGGGATTTAAGGCTGGCTGCTACCGAGGAGCTGCTGGAGGCTGGGACGGCTGCACCCACAGCTGCAGCCCGGGCTCCGGGGCCCGTGGGTGGCAGCGGGGACACCAGAGGGGACGGAGGTTTGCCTTTGGGGAGGTCACAGCCGCTCCCCGCTGCGGGCCCGTTCCCGTTCCGGGCCGCGGCAGGAGGGGCCCCGCCGGGGGTGCCCGGGGAGCCGGGGGTGGCCGTGCCCCGCGGGGGGCTCGGCGTGGCCCCGGCTCCGTTCCCTAGCGCCGGGGCAGCCGCGGGGGCCGCTCCTGGCTGTAGTTGTGCTCCAGGAGGATGGCGAGCAGCTCCCGGCTCCGCCTGGCCCTGCACCTGCGAGCGGGGCCCTGGGCCGTGGGGAAGGAACCTTCTCGAACCTCCCCCGCTTCCAGTTCCTGCCGGTTCCAGCGCCTTGGCTCCAGCTGCGGCTTGGGGGGCTCCGCCGGGGTCGCTCCCGTCTCCTCCCCTGCCCGGGGGTCTCCCCCCGCCCGGGCCGGGCCCTGGCACGGCTCCCCCGGCCGAGGCTGCGGCGGCTGCGGCTGCTGCCCTCTGAGCCTTGGCCTGCTGCGCTCTTGCCTTGATGTCGGCCAGGGTCCTGGCCCCTGTCCTGCCAGGACTGCCGAGGGACAGCGGGAAGCACGGCCTGGGAGAGACCTGGCCCGCAGGAAATGGCATCGGGGAGATTCTGGACACGGGAATCTGCAAGAGGGCGGGAGAAAAGCACAGCTGAGACACGGGAACACCTGACCCAGGAGAAACATGGGGAACACCCGACCCACAGGTTGGTGTTTGCACTTCGGTCTGAGAAAACTGGTGGTGGTGGTGGAGAAATCCCTTTGGAGAAATCCCTCCTGTCCCTGCCTTGAGACAAGAGACCTGTCTGACCCTCAGATGGAGAAATCCCTTTGGAGAAACCCCTCCTGTCCCTGCCTTGAGACAAGAAATGTGTCTGACCATTGGATGTCTCCCAAGCAGTTTTGGGGTGCTGCAAACCCCATGGCTCTGAGTGATGTCACAGACATATTCTATGGAAAATCCATTCCTTAGGAGTTTTCCCCCTGAGAAGCTGAGAGGCCTCAGGAACAAAATGCAAACATTGATTATCTGCTGCTGTGGAATGCAACAGGTGCATCTGTGATTGGTGTCATGTGGTTGTTTCTAATTAATGGCCAATCACAGTCAGGTGGCTCGGACTCTCTGTCCGATCCACAAGCCTTTGTTATTCTTTCTTTTTCTATTCTTAGCTAGCCTTCTGATGAAATTCTTTCTTTTATACTTTTAGTATAGTTTTAATATAATATATATCATAAAATAATAAATCAGCCTTCTGAAACATGGAGTCAGATCCTCATCTCTTCCCTCATCCTGGGACCCCTGTGAACACCATCACACAGCCCCACAAAGCAGACTGCCGTGCTGCCAGGGGCCCTGCCTTTCCCCCCAGTGTCTGGGCTGGCTGCAGGGGAGCCTGGATGGCCCCTGTGGCCCTGGGTGTCCCCAGCTGCCAGGCTCCTGTCCTTTGTCACCACAGCCCTGCAGAGCCCTGCACGTCTGCAGCCTGGGATGGCAGGAGCTGTGACAGGGATGGGCTGGGCTCTGAGGGCATTTCCACCCCCCTGAGCCCACGGTTTGGGGTTCAGAGCCCCGGGGGAGGCCTGGCCGTGGCTGTGTCCCTGCCGGGCTCACCTTGAGCGGGGGCACCCGCGGCACCGCCGGCCCCGTGCTGGGAAAGGGCTGCCTGCGAAAGGCCTGGGGCTGCTGCTGCTGCTGCTGCTGGTGCTGGCAGGGCTCAGCCACACGGGGCTTCTTCTCAGGGCTGCCTGGAGCTTCCTCCCTGCTCTCCAGCTTCCTCTTGTGGGCCTCCACCCCGACCTCCATGGCCTCGCTCCCGGGGGGCTTCTTCTCCTTCTCCTTCTCCTTCTCCTTCTCCTTCTCCTTCTCCTTCTCCTTCTCCTTCTCCTTCTCCTTCTCCTTCTCCTTCTCCTTCTCCTTCTCCTTCTCCTTCTCCTTCTCCTCCTCCTCCTCCGCCTTGGCTGCCGCAGGGCTCTGCGCCTTGGCTGCTGCCCCGCCAGCCTCGGGGCTCTTTGGTTTGCTTGGGGCACCCAGAGATTCCTTCCCTGGCACCTCCTTGGCCACCCCAGGCTTCCTCTGCTCCTCGGCCCCGTGGCTGGAGGTGCTGGGGGGTTTTTGGGGCAGGGTTTCTCTCTCCCGGCCGGGCCCTGGTCTCTCGCCGGCTCTCACCGCTCGCCGCTCCGGGGACACCTCAGGCTTGGCTGCCTTGGGCTGTGGCTCCTCTCTGGCCTCCTCTCCTGCTTTCCTGCTGGCTCCTGGGGCTGCCTGGGGCTCTGAGGGAGCTGTGGGCGTGCTCTGCTCCCGCCGTGGGGCCGGGGGGCTGCGGGGCCGGCCGGGCTCTGCCGCCTCGGGCTGTGCTGTCAGGCGCTCCGACTCCTCGGGGCTCAGCCCAGAGCTGCCAAGGGAAACAGAGATTCTGCTTTGTAAAACACCCCTGCAAATCCATCCCATCCTTGGGAAATGGGGGCTGGATTCTCTAAATAAGCTCCCTAAAGAGATGTCTCACACACCCAGTTCTGCGCCACCATCACTGAGAACCTTCCCTACTGATAATCCTTCCACAGGAAGCAGAAATGAGCATCAGAGATTGAAACCAGCTAAATGCACTACATGGAACACTGGGTAGCTCCAGGCCTGCTCCAGACACCAATTTTCCAGGTTGCACACCCAAAGGGTTTGGCCAACAGTGAGTATTTCCCTGTATGAGCCCCCAGTGCCTCCTCTGCAGCTCGCACGGTGACACTGGCAGGAGGGGACACTGAGAAGGAGAGGTCCCACCACCCCTTCAGGAGGAACATGGGATCTAATTCCCACAGAGATGTCTGGGAAAAGTTTCTCCTTCTGGATTAACTCTCAGTGATTCATCAAATTGTTTTTTTTTTTTTTTCCCAAACATAACCCTGTGAAGGTTTAGTGAATCTGTGGATTGGTTCCCCAGACAAGTTCTCAGGAGCTGGAGGGAGCTGAGCTCCTGCACATGTCCCCTCCACACTGTCCTGCTGTCCCCCTCATGCCTAGGACTGGGGCTGTTGTCACCTTCCCACCTGGCTCAGGTGGCTGAAGAAGCTCCTGCTGAGCTGCACTCCCAGCCTGGTGTATCCCTGTAGTGGTTCCTACAACCTGTAGGGACACCCACAGCATCCCAACCACACCATGGAATGCCAGGAATGCCCCCAAAGCTGGCACAGGGCAGGGTTAGAAATCCCTGGTCAGTTATTTACACCTGTGTGCTCCTTCCCAGGTCCCTCAGCAACTCAGAAACCTCCAAACCCTCCCTGAGGCCCAAAGGATGGGAAACCTCTGAAGCAAGAGGAGGCAGACAATGAAAACTTGGCAGATTTGGTGTGGGTCTGGACATGTGGGAATGCAGGTCCTGACCCTGGGCTGGCTCCAGGCAAGGAGGGGAAGAGGAGTCACATCCCAGGACACCCTGCAGTGGATAAATGGTGACAAACCTCCCACCTGACCCAGATCCTGCTGCCATTCCCAGTTTCCTGGAACCAGCAGGAGCCAGGAACCTCCCTGAGGCTCCAGGGAACCCAATGTCCATGGATGGACACCCCAGAACCCAGCTGAGCCCTCACCTCTGCCCGTAGTAGCTCTCAAAGAAGTGCTCCTTCCACAGCTCCACCTTCTTCTCCTTCTCGATCTCCTGCCGGATCCGGAGCTGCATTTCTGGGGTGAACTCTCCTGGGGATGCAGAGGGGAATTCTGAGCAGGGAAGGGTTGGGAAGCAGGGCAGGGACTCAGGTGGGTGTCCCAGGAGCCCTGACAGCCCAGGCTGCTGCTCCAGAGGAATGGGGCAGTCCAGGGAATGGAGCTGGGAAGGGAATGGAGCCCCAGGAGGGGCTGAGGGAGCTGGGAAGGGAATGGAGCCCCAGGAGAGGCTGAGGGAGCTGGGAAGGGAATGGAGCCCCAGGAGAGGCTGAGGGAGCTGGGAAGGGGCTCAGCCTGGAGAAAAGGAGGCTCAGGGGGGCCCTTGTGGCTCTGCACAAGTCCCTGACAGGAGGGGACAGCCAGGGGTGATTGGGCTCTGCTCCCAGGGAACAGGGACAGGAGGAGAGGGTCAGACGTGGAAGGGCCTCACCACCCTCCCAGGGAGAAATTTCCCCAATTTCCATGCAAACACCCAAAGGGATGGCTCAAAGCACTCCATGGCCTGCTCTGGAACAGAATTTCCCTTCTCTGCCCCCAGTAGTGTCTGCGTTTAGGTGCCACAACCCCAGAATGCCCCAGCTCTATTGTCAGTTCAGATTTTAAACATTTTTCCTTCTTTTCTCATCTCTTCCAGAGATTTCCTGTGTCAGTTCAACACAGAACTCCTCCTGCAGCCCTTTCCTACCCTGAACCCCCCATCTGTGGGCAGTGAGTCCTGCAGAGCTGCAGCTTCTGCAGGAGCACCCTGCAGGCTCTTTCAGCCCTCCCTGGCTCATCCTGGGGCTCCCCCAGCCCCTCCCCAGCTCATCCTGGGGCTTCCCCATCCGAGGGTCCTGGGGCTCCCCCAGCCCCTGCCCAGCTCAGGGGTCCTGGGGCTCCCCCAGCCCCTGCCCAGTTGGGGGGTCCTGGGCAGGCTTTACCTTCTGACAGCCTCTCCTTCCAGCCCTGAGCAGCCGAGGTGAAGAACTCGTTGTTGAGCGCGGAGCTGCTGAGCTTCATCAGCCCGTCAGGACCCACCTGGGGGGACAGAGCATGGTCACCTGCTGGCCACAGCCTGGCCACAGCCCTGGTCACCTGCTGGTCACAGCCTGGTCACAGCCTGGCCACAGCCCTGGTCACCTGCTGGTCACAGCCTGGTCACAACCTGGTCACAGCCCTGGTCACCTGCTGGTCACAGCCTGGTCACAGCCCTGGTCACCTGCTGGTCACAGCCTGGTCACCTGCTGGTCACAGCCTGGTCACAGCCCTGGTCACCTGCTGGTCACAGCCTGGCCACCTGCTGGTCACAGCCTGGCCACAGCCCTGGTCACCTGCTGGCCACAGCCTGGTCACAACCTGGTCACAGCCTTGGTCACCTGCTGGCTACAGCCTGGTCACCTGCTGGCCACATGATGGCCACTGCCCTGATCACAGCCCTGGCCAGCTCCTGACCACAGCCCCATGTCACCTGGTGGCCAGAGCTCATGCCACAGTCCTGGTCACCTGCTGGCCACTGCCCTGTCACCTCCTGGCCACAGCCCTGTCACCTGTTGTCCACCTGCTGGCCACAGCCCGGTCATCTGCTGACCAGAGCTCATGGCCACAGCCCTGGCCACTGCCCTGGTCACCTGCTGGCCACAGCCTGATGTCCCCTGCTGGCCACTGCCCTGGTCACCTGATGGTGACTGCCCTGGCCACAGCCCTGGCTACCTGGTGGCCACAGCCTGGTCACCTGCTGGCCACTGTCCTGGTGTGCTGGGCCATGGCTGGAGCAGGGGAGCAGCTTTAGTGTCCAGCTCTGTGGGGACCAGGATTTTGTCACACAGCTGGACAAAGCAGAGCCTCAGAGGGGCACACTGAAAACGTGCTGCTGTTTCAATGATTATTAGGTGACTATTATTATTATTATTATCATTATCATTATTATTATTATTTGACAGTGAGGTCACCCAAAGGTGGATTGGCTCTCCCTGCCCCTGTGCCCCTCTGCCCACAGGTACCACAAGGGGAACAGGATCTCCACCTGGCATCCCTCCCTGCCTGCCCCAGAGCCCTGCAGGGTGGGGCAGCCCAGGTGAGTTGTGTACCTGTGTGGGACAGCCCAGGTGAGTCCTGTACCTGGTGGGGCAGCCCAGGTGAGTTGTGTACCTGTGTGGGACAGCCCAGGTGAGTTCTGTACCTGTGTGGGACAGCCCAGGTGAGTCCTGTACCTGGTGGGGCAGCCCAGGTGAGTTGTGTACCTGTGTGGGACAGCCCAGGTGAGTTCTGTACCTGTGTGGGACAGCCCAGGTGAGTTGTGTACCTGTGTGGGACAGCCCAGGTGAGCGTGTACCTGTGTGGGACAGCCCAGGTGAGTCCTGTACCTGTGTGGGACAGCCCAGCCCAGGTGAGTCCTGCACCTGGAGCAGCCCAGGTGAGTTCTGTACCTGGTGGGGCAGCCCAGGTGAGTGTGTACCTGTGTGGGACAGCCCAGGTGAGTTGTGTACCTGTGTGGGACAGCCCAGGTGAGTGTGTACCTGTGTGGGACAGCCCAGGTGAGTGCTGTACCTTGGCACCCCAGCCCAGGTGAGTTGTGTACCTGTGTGGGACAGCCCAGGTGAGAGTGTACCTGCTGCAGCCCAGCCCAGGTGACCGTACCTGTCTGTCCACGTCGGGCAGCAGCAGCAGCAGGCGCTGCTGGCCCTCAGGAGGCAGCAGGCTGAAGGTGTGCTTGTTGATCAGGGCCCTCAGGTTGGTGTTCACCAGGATGGAGTCCGGCGTCTCCACGTCGATCTCGGCGCAGCGCGCTCGCTTCAGCTGCCCTGGGGAGCACAACACACCTGGTCAGCCTCACCTGGTGAGCACAACACACCTGGTCAGCCTCACCTGGTCAGCCTCACCTGCCCTGCCCTGCCCTGGGGGAGCACAACACACCTGGTCAGCCTCACCTGCCCCTGGGGGAGCACAACACACCTGGTCAGCCTCACCTGGTGAGCACAACACACCTGGTCAGCCTCACCTGGTCAGCCTGCCCTGCCCTGGGCGGGGCACAATACACCTGGTCAGCCTCACCTGCCCTGCTGAGCACAACACACCTGAGCAGCCTCACAAACGTAAGACAGAAAAACAAGGATGGGACTGCATGGGCTAAAGCTGGAATGGGACAATGAACTGCAAGGTGCAAATGGAGCAGAACTGATCACAGTGACAGAGCCCGTGCCTGGTTCTGCATTTTGGGGCCATTTTGGTTCATCTTGGGTTCATTTTGGGACCATTTTGGTTCATCTTGGGTTCATTTTGGGACCATTTTGGTTCATCTTGGGTGCAGCCCTGGCTGGGCCCTTGTGCTGCCCCAGGTGGATCCATGCAGGAGATGCTTTCAATAAATCCCTGTTTGATTCTTTAGCTCTGCCCAGCCTCTGCTCCAGCTCAGCCTGCACAAGGCATTACCCCAAACACAACCCCGTGAGGGTTTGGTGAATTTATGGATTGGTTCCCCACACAATTTCTCAGGAGCTGGAGGGAGCTGAGCTCCTGCCATGTCCCCTCCACGCTGTCCTGCTGTCCCCTGTCCCCATCATGCCCAGGACTGGGGTTGTTGTCACCTTCCCACGAGCACAAACCTGGCTCAGCAAGCTCTGGACTAAACCAGCCCAACCCTTCATCTAAATCTGAAAGTGATGGGCACATCCCAACCCTGGCAATGGGCACATCCCAACCCTGGCAATGGGCACATCCCAACCCTGGCAATGGGCACATCCCCACCCTGCCAGAGCTCCTGGACAGCCAGGGAACCCCAGAGTGGGATTGTTGGGATCACCTGGGCAGCTCCAGGAGCTGAACTCCATCACCCTTTGGGGTTGCTCCCCCTCAGGACATTCCATCCCTTTGTAAGAAAATCCCCAAATTCCCCAGGGTCAGTCCCACCCTTGTAAAATGTAACAGGAACCAGGAAGGTTGGGAGGGCTCAGAAAGCTCCAGGAAAGGGCTGGGAGCCAAACCCAGCATGGAGACCCAGGGAGGAATTTCTTTTCCATTTTTCATGTCCTTAGAGTGTGTAATTACATCAAAACCCCACAAATAATGCAGCTTCAACAGCTGGGAAGTCCCAGGAGAGGCCCAGCTGGGAAGGGCTGATCTGAGGATGGAATTGGGAATTATTTATCCCAATCCCAGCAGCCTGGCAGCCCCTCCCAGGGTCCCTCAGCAATGCAATGAGCTCACTCCACTCTGTTCTGCTGGTTTGGGATTTGCCCTGGCTCTGGAGCAGCCAAAGCCCTGGGGAAGCAGGAGAAGCAGGGGATGGAAGCAGGAGAAGAGCAGGGGATGGAAGCAGGAGAAGCAGGGAATGGAAGCAGGAGAAGCAGGGAATGGAAGCAGGGAATGGAAGCAGGGGATGGAAGCAGGGATTGGAAGCAGGAGAAGCAGGGGATCCATCTCTTACTTGCATGGAGCCTGTCAGATCTGGGGAAGGGCTTCTTGGGCAGCCCTGGCAGGGAGTTCTCCAGCTTCACCGAGGGCGAGGAGCTGCACGTGGAGTTTGGGGGGCTGCTGGAATGTCCATCTGTCTGCTTCCCTTCCCAACCTGCCAGAGAGGGACACATGGAACAGGGACATGCACAGGGGAACCCTAAAGGAGCATCATCCTGAGGGGATGGAGCTCCCAGAGCCACCCCTGCAGCCCCAGCAGCCCCAGCACAGCCATTCCTGAGCTCCTGCAGGGGATGGAGCTCCCAGAGCCACCCCTGCAGCCCCAGCAGCTCCAGCACAGCCATTCCTGAGCTCCTGGAGTGCTCCTGCCCAGCAGCTGAGTGCAGGAGATCCACTGGAGCCACCAGGATATCCCAAACCAAAGGCATGGACAGGCACATCCCACATTTCCCAGTTAATTCCAGTTCATTTCCCATCTCATCTGACCCAGCCATGGTCCCATTCACACTTCCAGGGCTAACAGAGCTCCTGGCAGGGAAATCTCTCCAAACCTGCCCTGTCCTTGCTGAACTTCACCCCTGCCCTGCAGCTTTTGTCCTTGCCCACCCTGGGAAACTCCTCCTCCTCTTCCCAGGGCTCAGTTTCCCATCCTGGTTCCTCTCCCTCCCTTCTCTCCCTTACACAAACTATTCCAGCTCTGAATAACCCCCTGAAATTGTACAAGTTGTTCTCTCCTTCCATCAGTTTGAATAGTGACACTGGGAATTGTCCTGCCTTGGAATGGGGACACTGGGAATTGCTTTGGCTTGAAATGGGGACATTGGAAAGTGCCCCTGGCTTGGAGAGAGACTGGCACAAGCTGGATGTGTGCCCACAGCCCAGCTGCCTGCAGGGAATGGGCTGGAATGCTGAGCCCTGCCAGGGATTGTCTGGCACACTGAGCCTGCCCCAAGCCAGGGAATTCCAGAGGTGCCAGGGAATTCCAGAGGTGCCAGGGAATTCCAAAGGTTCCAGGGAATCTGGCAGGTGCCAGGGAATTGGGCAGGTGCCAGGGAATTCCAGAGGTGCCAGGGAATTCCACAGGTGCCAGAGAATTGCAGATGTGCCAGGGAACTCCAGAGGTGCCAGGGAATTGGGCAGGTGCCAGGGAATTCCAGCAGGTGCCAGGGAATTCCACAGGTGCCAGGGAATTGGGCAGGTGCCAGGGAATTCCAGAGGTGCCAGGGAATTCCAAAGGTTCCAGGGAATCTGGCAGGTGCCAGGGAATTGGGCAGGTGCCAGGGAATTCCAGCAGGTGCCAGGGAATTCCACAGGTGCCAGAGAATTGCAGATGTGCCAGGGAACTCCAGAGGTGCCAGGGAATTGGGCAAGTGCCAGGAAATTCCAGCAAGTGCCAGGGAATTCCACAGGTGCCAGGGAATTCCACAGGTGCCAGGGAATTGCAGAGGTACCAGGGAATTGGGCAGGTGCCAGGGAATTCAGCTACTCTGGAAAGAAATCAGGGAAAGCTGTCTGGAATAGGTACCAAGAATTTGGGACACCATGGCAAACCTGGTGCTGGCAGGGAGCCCCTGACCTCACTGCTCCCTGACACCACCAATTCTGGAAACCCCTCAGGGATCTTCCAGGTGGGGACAGGACATGGGACCCACCCCGAAGGATGAGGAGCAACTTCAGAAAACATCAAATCCAGGAGAAATCCCAGAACATAAACACCAGGAGAAACTCCCAAATATAAATAGCAGGAGAACCTCCAAATATAAACACCAGGAGAAACTCCCAAATCTAAACACCAGGAGAAATCCCAGAACAGAAACATTGGGAGAACTCCCAGAACAAAACAGAAATAGAGAGAACCCAAAATAGAAATAACCAGGAGAAACTCCCAAACACAAACACCAGGAGAAACTCCCAACTATAAATAACAGGAGAAATCCACAAATATAAACACTGGGAGAAATCTCCAAACATAAATAGCAGGAGAACCCCAAATATAAATACTAGGAGAAACTCCCAAACAGAACCCCCAGGAGAAATCCCAGAACAGAACCACCAGGAGGAGAAGGCCCCTGCACAGGGAAGAGGTGACTGGGAAAGTCCCTGAGCACTGGGAGCAGCTTGGAACCAGGGAAAGGCACAGCCAGAGACATCCCAGAGACAGCCAAGGTACCTCCAAAATCCAGCCAAGACCATCCAAGATCCATCCAAGATGATCGTTCAAGATCCAGCCAAGACCCATCCAAGATCCATTCAAGATCATCCAAGATCCATTCAAAATCCATCCAAGATGCATCCAAGGTCTGTCCTTACAGTCACAGCTATACATGATCCATCCAAGGCCCTTCCCAAATCCAGCCAAGACCCATCCAAGATGCCTCCAAAATCCATTCAAGATCTATTCAACATCCATTCAAGATCTATCCAAGATCCATACAAAATCCCCATTCAAGATCATCCAAGATCCATTCAAAATCCATCCAAGACCCTTCCTAAATCCAGACAAGATCCCTCCAAAATCCATCCAAGATCATCCAAGATTCATCCAAGATCATCATTCAAGACCCATTCAAGATCATCCAAGATCCATCCAAAATTGATCCAAGATCCAGCCAAAATCCATTCAAGATCCATCTAAGATCATCCAAGATCCATTCAAGATGCATCCAAATCCATCCAAATCCATCCAAGATCATCCAATATCCATTCAAGATCCATCCGAGGTCTGTCCCCACAGTCAGAGCTATCCAAGATCCATCCAAGACCCTTCCCAAATCCAGCCAAGATCCATCCAAAATGCATCCAAGATCCATTCAAAAACCATCCAAGATGATCATTCAAGATCATCCAAGATCATTCAAGATCCAGCCAAGATCCATCCAAGATAATTCAAGATCATCCAAGATCCAGTCAAGATCCATCCAAGACGCTTCCCAAATCCAGCCAAGATCCCTCCAAAATCCATTCAAGATCCCTCCAAAATCCATTCAAGATCCCTCCAAAATCCATCCAACGTCTGTCCTTACAGTCACAGCTATCCAAGACCATCCAAGACCCTTCCCAAATCCAGCCAAGATCCAAAATCCATCCAAGATCCAGCCAAGATCCATCCAAGATCTATTCAAGATCCATCAAAAATCCATCCAAGATCCATCCAGGGCCCTTCCTAAATCCAGCCAAGACCATCCAAGACCCCTCCTAAATCCAGCCAAGATCCATCCAAGATCATCCAAGATCCCTCCAAGATCCATCCCAGGTCTTTCCCTACCCGGTGCCTCCCTCACAGCCCCAAGCCCTGGGGCAGCAGCTGGAGGCTCCAGAGCCCAGAGGAAGGTGCAGAAAGGAGCAGTTGCCCCTGCACCCCCCTGGCAGTGCCCAGAGGAAGGTGCAGAAAGGAGCATTTTCTCCTCCACACCCCCTGGCAGTGCCCACACGTACCTGACCTCCCGGGGGTGGCCTTGGCCTTGAGCAGGACGTGCTGGCCGGAGGGCAGGGCCATGCCCGGCCCCATGCCCGGCCCCATGCCCGCCCGGCACTGCTGCTGCTGCTGCTGCTGCTTCTGCTGCTGCTGCTTCAGGGCCTGCAGGGACACACGGGGCACACAGAGGGTCAGCCACCCCACAGGGGGCACACAGAGGGTCAGACACCCCACAGGGGACACACAGAGGGTCAGACACCCCACAGGGGACACACAGAGGGTCAGACACCACACAGGGGACACACAGAGGGTCAGACACCACACAGGGGACACACAGAGGCATCAGATACCACACAGGGGACACACAGAGGGATCAGATACCACACAGGGGGCACACAGAGGGTCAGACACCACACAGGGGGCACACAGAGGGTCAGACACCCCACAGGGGACACACAGAGGCATCAGATACCACACAGGGGACACACAGAGGGATCAGCCAACCCACAGGGGACACACAGAGGGTCAGCCAACCCACAGGGGACACACAGAGGGTCAGCCACCCCACAGGGGACACACAGAGGCATCAGATACCACACAGGGGACACACAGAGGGATCAGCCACTCCATAGAGCACAGGGCATGGGGATCAGGGATCAGCCACCCCACAGGGCACAGGGCATGGGGATCAGGGATCAGCCACCCCACAGGTATCAGGGATCAGCCACTCCACAGGGCACAGGGATCAGCCACCCCACAGCCTGTGGGGCACAGCAGTGGGCACACAGCACAGGGCCTGCCCGCCCTGCCAGGGAACAATTTTTGCAACGTTGTCATTTTTGAGATTTTTTTTTAATATTTTTAGATTTTTGAGATTTGAGATTTCCCAGTTTTGAGATTGAGATGCCAGATAAAGCATTTCATTCCTCAGGATCCTGGGGCCATGAGCAGTGCAGCTGGGGGAACACCTGTGAACCCCACCCTGGGGGAATAATTCAGCTGGAATTCCCCATCATGGAATTCCTGCCTTCCTTCCTCCTCCTGTCCATGGAATTCCTGCCTTCCTCCTCCTGTCCATGGAATTCCTGCCCTCCTTCCTCTTCCTCCCTCTCCAGACTCTCTGTCCCTGGAATTCCTGCTCTCCTTCCTCCTCCTGTCCATGGAATACCTGCCGTCTTTCCCTTCTCTTTTTCCAGACTTTCTGTCCATCGAATTCTTGCCCTCCTTCCTTTTGTTCCAGACTCTCTATCCATGGAATTCCTGTCTTCCTTCCTCCTCCTCCAGACTCTCTGTCCATGGAATTCCTGCTCTCCTTCTTTCTCCTGTCCATGGAATTCCTGCTCTCCATCCTTCTCCTGCCCATGGAATTCCTGCTCTTCTTCCTCTTTTTCCAGACTCTCTGTCCATGGAATTCCTGCCCTCCTTCCCTCCCCTGCCCATGTAATTCCTGCCCTCCTTCCTTCTCCAGAATCCATAGAATTCCTGCCCTCCTTCCTCCTCCTCCAGAGTCCACGGAATTCCTGCCCTCCTCCTTCTCCTGTCCATGGAATTCCTGCTCTCCTTTCTCCTCCTGTCCATGGAATTCCTGCCCTCCTCCTTCTCCTGTCCATGGAATTCCTGCCCTCCTGCCCTCCATGTGGACGTGCAGCCCCCATGGAATTCCCTGGGAGGGAATTTTTGCCCCCAGAGGATGAATTCACTGCATTTTCCCCCAAAGACTGGATTTACCATCCCCATTTCCCAGGAAGCAAGGGGATCTCACCCCAGAATTGGGGAAAAGAAACCACATTTTACACCCTCTCTCTACAACTATATTTTCAAAATTATTATTTAAATGTGTTGTTTTTGGGGAAATTGTAATTTTAGGGAAAAAGGAGCAGAAGAGCACAGGGTTCCCAGTGGAAGGGACTCCATCCCTGCAGGGAAACTGAGGCACTGACCTGCTTGAGGGCCTTCTTGCTGTGCTTCTGGGAGGAGGAGAGGCCCTTGGCCGGGATGGACGGGGACGGGCAGCCGGGCTGCGGGGAGCCCGCGGGGGGCAGGCGCGACGGCACTGCGGGGGAAATAAAAATAAAAATTAAAAATATAAATACAAACATAGGCAGGAACTCAACCTCCAGCTTGCGTTTCCCAAATACTGAATAATAAAAATAAATATAAAATAAATATAAAATAAATATAAGTATAATTATAATATTATAAATATAATATAAATATAATCATACCTATAAATATAAATATAACAATAAATACCAAATGTAAATAAATTATAAGTTGTAAATAAAATATATAAAATTAAATGTAAATATAAAATATGTAAATATAGATATAAATATAATTATAAATATAATAAAAAATATAACACAATAAATATAACATTATAAATGCAAATACAAATGTAAATGTATATATAGATATAAAAGCTATAAGTATAAATATAAATAGAAATAAGTAGTAAATGTAAATAAAATACTCTATAAGTAAATACAAATATATAAACACACTATATAAATGTAAATATAGCTGTAAATATAAACACATCAATATAAATATGAAATATAAAAATAATATAAACATAGCTATAAATAGAAATATTGATGTGTTTATATGGGAGAGGTTTTACAGCAATTTTGCGAGAGAAGTTTGATAAGAGGATCCATGTTTACTGAAAGAATTCCATACCAAGGTCATTGTTGTAGAAAACAAGAAAGGAGAGAAGGATAAATAAGAGAAACCTGCAATTCTCTGTTCCAATGAGCACTGGCTCTTCTGACCAATCAGTGAAGTATAAAACCAGGTTTGTAAGAGTGTATAAAAACCATTGCATGCTGTAATAAAAACAGCTTGAAGCCTTCTGCAAATGGAGTGTGCTGCTCTGTATTGCCCCATCTCAACTAGGACAGTGTCAGGTCCTGCTCTGACTCTGGCAGAGTTCTTTTGTATGACTGCATTTTTCATTTTATTTTTATTTTCTTCCCTCATAAAGAACTCCTATTCCTATTGCCACATCTTTGCTTGAGAGCAAGTTTAAGCAATTATAATAATTAAGCAAATTATAAGTAAATTATAATGATTTAATTATTATAATTTGCTTATAATTTATAATAATCATCATAATTTTACAATAATTAATAAAATTACAAATAATTGTATGGTTTTATAATAAATATATTTTATAACATTATAATAATTTTGATATAATAAAATATAATTATTTATTAATTATATTTACTAATATTATTGATAATTATTAATAATAATTATATGCAAATTATAATAATTTAATAGCTATAATTTGCTTAATATTTATAATAATTATAATAATTTTATAATAATTCATAAAAGTATAAATAATTGTATAAATATTATAATATATAATTGATAACATTATAATAATTTTATTATAATAAAAAATGATTTATTAAAGAGATTTTGATAATATTATTAATAATTATTAATAATAATTATAAGCAAATTATAAGCAAATTATAATAATTTAATAACTATAATTTGCTTATAATTTATAATGATTATAACAATTTTATAATAATCTATAAAATTATAAATATAAGTTTATACATTTTATAATAACATATAATGTATAGCATTATAATAATTTTAATACAAAATATAATAATTTTAATAAAATACAATATAATAATTTATTAATGATATTTTAATAATATTATTATTTAGTAGTAGTAGCAGAAAATTATAAGCAAATTATAATAATTCAGAGGGAGGGGGTTTACATTCTTCATTTCAGGAGAGGCTCCTGCCTTCTTTAGCAGACACCTGGCTTTCCAAACATGAACCCTCAGGTACCCGTTCCCTTCCCTGCCCACCTGCAGCTCAGCTGGGACCATTCTGAGGCCAGAGAAGGCTCTGTTCCCCCCAGAGCCCGGGTGAAACCCCCTCTCCCCAGAGAGAACTCACCTTTCCTTCTCTCCCCACACACAACTCACCTTTCCTTCTCTCCCCACACACAACTCACCTTTCCTTTTCCTCTCCCCACACAGAGCTCACCTTTCCTTCCCCTCTCCCCACACACAACTCACCTTTCCTTTTCCTCTCCCCACACACAACTCACCTTTCCTTCTCTCCCCACACACAACTCACCTTTCCTTTTCCTCTCCCCACACAGAGCTCACCTTTGCTTTTCCTCTCCCCACACAGAACTCACCTTTCCTTCTCTCCCCACACAGAACTCACCTTTCCTTCCCCTCTCCCCACACACAACTCACCTTTCCTTTTCCTCTCCCCACACAGAGCTCACCTTTGCTTTTCCTCTCCCCACACAGAACTCACCTTTCCTTCTCTCCCCACACACAACTCACCTTTCCTTTTCCACCTGCTCTTCCTCCTGTCCTTGGCGGCGCAGCCGTCGCTGCTGGAGCTGCTGTGCTCTGAGCTCTGCGAGTCTGAGTGGCCATCACTGCTCTCCTCCGAGCCCTCTGACAGCTCCTTCAGCCCATCTGGGATGTCCTTCTGCCAGGGGACACGACAGAGCCTCAGCAGGGTCACCCCAGTGACAGGGGCAAAACCCCAAAACCACAGGGGTTTGTTCACCAAATTCAGCCTTTTAATGCCCCACAGCTGCTCGGTGCTGGCCCCAAAGCTTTCTGTGGGTTCTGCAAACACTGAATGTAGGGGACACCTCCTGAACTCTGTCTCCACGCCCTGAACTCTGTCACCTCCCAAAATGCCCTTCCCAGATTCCCCTTCCCTGAGCACCAACCCCAGGACAAGGCATGGAGGGGTGGGAATAAATGGATCCCAGTGCCAGAGGGCAGGGATGGATGGGATGTTGGGAATGAGGAATTGTTCCCTGGCAGGGATGGATGGGATATTGGGAATTGGGAATTGTTCCCTGGCAGGGATGGATGGGATGTTGGGAATTGGGAATTGTTCCCTGGCAGGGATGGATGGGATGTTGGGAATGAGGAATTGTTCCCTGGTAGGAATGGATGGGATGTTGGGAATTGGGAATTGTTCCCTGGTAGGGATGGATGGGATATTGGGAATGAGGAATTGTTCCCTGGTAGGGATGGATGGGATGTTGGGAATTGGGAATTGTTCCCTGGTAGGGATGGATGGGATATTGGGAATGAGGAATTGTTCCCTGGCAAGGCTGGATGGGATATTGGGAATGAGGAATTGTTCCCTGGCAGGGATGGATGGGATATTGGGAATTGGGAATTGTTCCCTGGTAGGGATGGATGGGATATTGGGAATTGGGAATTGTTCCCTGGCAGGGATGGATGGGATATTGGGAATGAGGAATTGTTCCCTGACAGGGATGGATGGGATATTGGGAATTGGGAATTGTTCCCTGGTAGGAATGGATGGGATATTGGGAATTGGGAATTGTTCCCTGGCAGGGATGGATGGGATATTGGGAATGAGGAATTGTTCCCTGGCAGGGATGGATGGGATATTGGGAATGAGGAATTGTTCCCTGGCAGGGATGGATGGGATATTGGGAATTGGGAATTGTTCCCTGGCAGGGATGGATGGGATGTTGGGAATTGGGAATTGTTCCCTGGCAGGGATGGATGGGATATTGGGAATGAGGAATTGTTCCCTGGCAGGGTGGGCAGGCCCTGGCACAGCTGTGGCTGCCCCTGGATCCCTGGCAGTGCCCAAGGCCAGGCTGGACACTGGCACACCCTGGCACAGTGGGAGGTGTCCCTGCCATGGCAGGGGTGGCACTGGGTGGGCTCCAGAGACAAACCCACCCCAAATCAGGAATAGTGTGAGCTGCAGCCTCCTTCTAATATTTAAAATCCAGCTTATGTTTAAAGACAAGTCCCCATTTCTCCCTGTCTGACTGACACTGAGGACAAGGTGATTTCCCAGCTCTGGACACAAGCTGAGGGCAGTAAAGTTTCCCTCTCAGGGCTGCAGTTTCACTGTTTCATTAACATTTTAATTACTCCTTCACTGCTAGGACAGCAATCCCCACCAGCAAGGTGCACTGTGGGTGAGGAACTGCACACTCACAGCTGAGGATGGGGGTTGTTCCTGCTCCAGGGAACAGGGACAGGCCCTTTTGGGATTATCCTGGAGAATCTGGACATAAAGAGGAATTTCTGCATGGAAAGGGGGCTCAGGCCTTGGCAGGGCTGCCCAGGGGGTTTGCAGTGCCCATCCCTGCAGGTGTCCAGAGAAGAGATGGGGACAAGATGGGGATGGGGCACAGCTGGGATTCAATCCGGTTGGATTAAGGGTTTTTTGATTTAGGGATGGGGTAACTGAGAGGTGCTTTAAAAACTTTTATTTTATTTTATTTTATTTTATTTTATTTTATTTTATTTTATATATTTCATTTCATTTTAATTTATTTTATTTCATATGTTTAATTTAATTTCAATTTATTTTCATTTACTATTTTTTAATTTAATATTTATTTTATTTTATTTTCTATTTGTTTTATTTTATTGTAATTTCTATTTAATTTTATTTCATTTTATTTTATTTTATTTTTTATTTCACATATTTCATTTTATTTTCATTTATTGTATTCCATATCTTTAATTTAACTTAATTTTATTTTATATATTTAATTTTACTTTCATTTATTTTATTTTAAGATACCTTTTTTTTTTTTTTTTAAGATATATAATTTCATTTCATTTTTTCATTTACCCCACCTCTGAATCAAAAAACCCTTAATCCAACAAATCCCACTGGGTTTTTCAAGCCCTGGGGACTCTGGGACCCTGATCCAACCCCTTTTTTAAGCCCAAGGCTGGCACTCACCCTGAGGGTGTGTAGGTGCCCACCCTGCCCCGGGCACTCACCCTGAGGGTGTGCAGGTGCCCACCCTGCCCCTGGCACTCACCCTGAGGGTGTGCAGGTGCCCATTTTGCCCCTGGCACTCACCTTGAGGGTGTAGACGCCCATCCTGCCTGGCACCTTGTAGAAGATGCCCTCCTCTCCGCGGGAGTTGGTGTGCAGCATGGCATTCAGGCAGGCCAGGGGGGACGTCCCGCTGCAAGAGACCCCGGGGAGTGAGTGTCCCCTGGGACCCCACAGCCCAGATCTGACCCCACAGCCCAGCCCCAGCCCCACAGCCCAGATCTGACCCCAAATCCCAGATCCAGCCCCACAGCCCAGATCTGACCCCAAATCCCAGATCCAGCCCCACAGCCCAGATCTGACCCCAAATCCCAGATCCAGCCCCACAGCCCAGATCTGACCCCACAGCCCAGCCCCAGCCCCACAGCCCAGATCTGACCCCACAGCCCAGCCCCAGCCCCACAGCCCAGATCTGACCCCACAGACCCCAGGGAGCCCCACAGCCCCCAGACAGGGGGCCCAGATCCAACCCCACAATCCAGATCCAACTCCATAGCCCAGATCTGACCCCACAGCCCGTCAGCCCCACAGGGGGGGCAGGGGGCCCAGATCTGACCCCACAGCTCTGATACAACCCTACAGCCCAAATCCAGCCCCACAGCCCATACCTCACCCCACAGCCCAGATCCAGCCCCACAGCCCAGATCCAGCCCCACAGTGGGCAGGGAGCCCAGATCCAGCCCCATAGGCCTGATCTGATCCACAGCACAAACCTAGCCCCACAGCCCCGATCTGACCCCACAGCCCAGATCCAGCCCCACATTGCATGGGCAGGAGCCCATATCTGACCCCACAGCCCTGATCCAACCCCACAGCCCAGATCCAGCCCCACAGCCCCCCAGATCCCGGCCCTGTTCCCAAGGGAATGCAAGCTGCAGCGGCACAAGCAGCAATAGGGGAAGCAGTGCATGGGTGCTGCAGCCCTGGCGGGGGAAGCAGTGCATGGGTGCTGCAGCCCTGGCCAAAAGCAACCAAAAACCCCCTGCAAGGTTCCTCTGACAGACCCCAAAGCAGCTCCAGCTCTGGGGGAGGCTCAGGGCAGCTTTGGGGTGAGCTGAGGATGGGCTCCAGAAGGATTCAAAGTTGTGTTGGGGTTTTTTTTTCCCAAAAAAGAACCCAAGTTCTGCTGGAACTGGGGTTGTGGGGCACCAAATGGGAACCAAGGGTGCAATTCCCCCTGGGAAGGGGGAGCTCCCCTATCCCAGATCCATCTTCCCACCAGGGCTGCAGGGGTTTTGGGGTTTTTGTCGGCTTTTAACCCATCCTGCTGCAGGCAGGAGCAAGGCCAGGCTGGCCCAGCAGCTGAGCTGTGTCCCCAGGGAGGGACAGAGGGACCAAAACTGCACCTCAACTCAGCCGTGGCACCCAGTGCCACATCCAGGCTTTGCTAAACACACCCAGGGATGGGGACTCCACCAGAACATTCCAGAACTTTATCACCCTTTCTGTAAAGAACTTTTTGCTAATATCCAGCCTAAATTTCCCTTTGGCTGTGTGCTCTGGTTGTGTCAGCTCCTGGAGAAAGAGCCCAGCCCCAGCTGAGCACAGGCACCTTTCAGGGGGTGTAGGGGCTGATAAGGTCACCCCTGAATCTCCTTTTCTCCACCCCCAGCTCCTTCAGGGGTTCCTCACAGGGTTTGTGTTCCCAGCCCCTCTCCAGCCTCGTTGCCCCCTCTGGACACACTCAAGGATCTCAAGGATCTCTTGGGAACGTCCTTGCCAACCTGAGGGGCCCAGAACTGGGCACAGCCCCGCAGGTGTGCCCTCAGCAGTGCCAGGCACAGGGGCACAATGACCGCCCTGCTCCTCTGGCCACACCATCCCTGACACAGGCCAGG
Source organism: Ammospiza caudacuta (assembly GCF_027887145.1). Classification (NCBI taxonomy): domain Eukaryota; kingdom Metazoa; phylum Chordata; class Aves; order Passeriformes; family Passerellidae; genus Ammospiza; species Ammospiza caudacuta. Next base: position 118,574,424 of record NC_080595.1, on the reverse strand, counting down.
TGGCACTGTGACCTCCTTGGCCACCAGGGCACTCTGCTGGGCCGTGTCCAGCTGCTGTCACCGGGTCCCTTTCTGCCGGGCACTGTGCAGCCACACTGTCCCCAGGCTGTAACACTGCGGGGGTTATCGTGGCCAAAATGCAGCAATGGCCACTTGGATTCGATTGCCCTTTCTCCTGATTTTTTTAAACTTTACTGCCCTTTCTCCTGTTTTTTTTTTTTTAGATTTTATTGCCCTTTCTCCTGATTTTTTTGGATTTCATTGCCCTTTCTCCTGATTTTTTTGGATTTTATTGCCCTTTCTCCTGATGTTTTTGGATTTCATTGCCCGTTCTCCTGATTTTTTTGGATTTTACCACCCTTTCTACGGATTTTTTGTTGCCCTTTCTCCTGATTTTTTTTATTTTACTGCCCTTTCTTGTAATTTTCTTGGATTTTACAGCCCTTTCTCCTGATTTTTTTTTTTTATTTCATTGCCCTTTCTCCAGATTTTTTTAAATTTTATTACCCTTTCTCACGATTTAATTTTATTGCCCTTTCTCCTGTGTTTTTTTTTTTTAATTTTATTGCCCTTTCTCCTGATTTTGGATTTTAATTGCCCTTTCTCCTGATTGTTTTTGGATTTGATTGTCCTTTCTTCTGATTTTTTGTTATTTTATTGCCCTTTCTCCTGTTTTTTTTTTATTTTATTTTACTGCCCTTTCTCCTGATTTTCTTGGATTTTATTGCCCTTTCTCCTGATTTTCATGGATTTTATTGCCCTTTCTCCTGATTTTACCAGTAAGGCCATCTCCTTCACTTCCTGGGAACACACCCATGGCAATTCCCACCGTTCCACCTCAGAGCAGCCCTTGGAGAAGCAGACGGTGTAAAAGATGAGTTTCTGCTTCCTCCAGCTCCCTCAGCACCTTCTGCTCCTCCTCAATCCCTCCCAAACCCACTGCAGTGCCAACATCCCAGTCCTGGAGGGGGTTCTAAAATGGGATCCATCCCTCAGGAGAGCCCCTGGGGCTCAGCAGGACCAGACCAAGGTCTGGAGCTGGAGTGTCCTGCTTTGTCCCCAGTGAGGCCACTCAGCCCCAGGGAAGGCTCACCAGTGCCAAGGGTGATGCCTCAGGTTTGGCTTTTCTGTTTTTCACGTTCTGTGCTGCTTTAGTGTGTGGGTCTGGGTTTCATATCAGGGATGCTGAGCTCTGGGCACAGAGCAGGGACACAAAACAATTCCTGCTCCAGCTGGGCACCAAGGACAAATGACCCAAATCTCAGCCCAGGAGCACAAACAGGAGAGAGAAAAACAAGGATGGGACTGCATGGGCTAAAGCTGGAATGGGACAATGAACTGCAAGGTGCAAATGGAGCAGAACTGATCCCAGTGACAGACCCCGTGCCTGGTTCTGCATTTTGGGGCCATTTTGGTTCATCTTGGGTTCATTTTGGGACCATTTTGGTTCATCTTGGGTTCATTTTGGGACCATTTTGGTTCACCTTGGGCTCATTTTGGGACCAGTTTGGTTCATCTTGGGTGCAGCCCTGGCTGGGCCCTTGTGCTGCCCCAGGTGGATCCATGCAGGAGATGCTTTCAATAAATCCCTGTTTCATTCTTTAGCTCTGCCCAGCCTCTGCTCCAGCTCAGCCTGCACAAGGCACCAAGGGAAGCTCCAGACAAAGCCTCACTGCCTGGATCCAGCTGCCACAGGCACTCAGGGGACAAATTTCCACTTTTCCCTTTGGAGCATCCCCTGCTCCCCCCCATCCCCTGAGAGCCAGGAGCTCTTTGCTGAGGGTGCAGCCACCCCCAGTGCCAGGGCTGGCAGCGCCAGGGCTGGCAGTGCCAGGGCTGGCAGTGCCAGGAGCAGCACAGGGGCAGGGTTAGGGAAGCAGCTCCTGTGCCAGGTCACATTCCCCAACATGCAGCAGCCCCAAAGCAGCACAAGCCCACATGCAAAGCCAGCCCCAGCCAGGCAGCCGGGACGGGGACAGGGACAGGGACAGGGCCAGCAAGGAGCTGCCAAGCCCCAGGGTTCCCAGCTGGAGGCACAGCATTACTCCAGGGTTACACCGGGGTTACTCCCAGGAGCAAGCTCTGGGTTAGGGAATGGCAAAGGGGGGGTGTTAGGAGAGGAGGAGCTGGACCCAAGCAGTGCTGGGTCCGGTCTTACCTTCTGCAGGTGGAGTGCAGCCCAAAAAAAGGAGAGAAACACCCCTTTAACAACTTCAGCAAAACAATGGAGTCATCAGTGCACACACACACCCTCCCTCCTCCCTTCCAGCAGAACCACAGCCCAGGGTTTGGGACCCCAGGGTTTTGGGATCCCAGGGTTTGGGACCCCAGGGGTTTGGGATCCCAGGAGAGGCAGGAAGGATACACCAGCCAGGTGCCTCTCCCCTTCCATCAGAAAAAAAACCCCAAGATTTGGGATCCCAGGGGTTTGGGATCTCAGGCTTTTGGGATCCCAGGAGAGGCACGATACACCTGCCAGGTGCCTTCCCCCTTTCCACCAGAACCATACCCCAGGGATTTGGGATCTCAGGGGTTTGGGATCCCAGGGGGAGCAGGATACACCTGCCAGGTGCCTCCTTGCACATCCCAGGGGTTTGGGATCCCAAGGGTTTGGGATCCCAGGGGTTTGGGATCCTAGGGGAGGCAGGATACACCTGCCAGGTACCTTCCCCATTTTACCAGAAGCACATCCCAGGGTTTGGGATCCCAGGGGTTGGGATGCGAGGGGTTTGGAATCCCAGGGAGGCAGGATACACCTATCAGGTGCCTTCCCTTTTCACCAGAACCATACCCCAGTGGTTTGGGATCCCAGGGGGAGCAGGATACACCTGCCAGGTGCCTCCTTGCACATCCCAGGGTTTGGGATCCCAGGGCTTTGGGATCCCACAAGAAGCAGGATACGCCTGCCAGGTGCCTCCCCTTCCACCAGAACCACACCCCAGGATTTGGGATCCCAGGAGAGGCAGAATGTATCTGCCAGGTGCCTCCCTGCACATCCCAGGGTTTGGGATCCCATGAGAGGCAGGATACACCTGCCAGGTGCCTTCAACCAGAACCACATCCCAGGGTCTGGGATCCCAGGAGACAGGGGATCAGGGACAGGGACACCTGCCAGGTGCCCCCAGAACAGCTCCCGTGTGGAACCTTCTGTCACCTTCACCTGGGGATGAACTCCCTGGCAGCCAGGTGGGCCCTGGGGATGTGCCCCCCTGTGTGGGAACACCATGGAGTAGGAACTTACTCACTCCTTGTCCCCCTCTCTGCCCTGCTCCCAGCTCAGCACTGCACCCCAAACTCCCAGGGTAATGGAGCAGGAGCTTCCTTACCCCCGCGGTGACCCATGGGCTCCCCAAGAATGGAAACCAGTGCCCATCTTGGCTGGCACACCAGGATTTTGGGGTTCCTGGAGTGCCCTCAGAACTCCTCAGTGTCTCACTGTGCACCAGCCCTGCCACAGCAGCATCCCAAGGGGGAATCTCTGCCTGCACACCAGGATTTTGGGGTTCCTGGAGCTGCTGGGTGACCCCAGGACACCTCAGTGCCTCACTCTGCACCAGCAGCACCCCAAGGGGATCTCTGCCCACACACCAGGATTTGGGGGTTCCTGGAATGTCCCCAGGACACCTCAGTGCCTCACTCTGTACCAGCAGCACCCCAAGGGGATCTCTGCCCACACACCAGGATTTGGGGGTTCCCCAGAGCACCTCAGTGCCTCACTCTGCACCAGCATCGCCCCAGAGGGGATCTTGGCTGCCACACCAGGATTTGGGGGTTCCTGGAGCACCCCCAGAGCAGGAATGGGTGCAGGATCACAGGGAGATGCAGTTCAGGAGCCACACCTGGAGCACTGAGAGCCCGGCAGAAACCTGGGGATGGGGATCAGTGTGGAGCTCGCCACAAAGCTCTCAGAACACACTGAACCTGACTAATTAACAGCTCTAATTAAAGATCTATCACCAGGAGCAGATGTGAGCTGCAGGAACATCAGAGACTGGCACATGAGCAGTCCTGGCTGGGAGGAAATCCCTCTGCAGCCTTTCCAGCTGTGGGATCCAGGTGCTGTGCACAGGTCCTGCTCATCCCCAGGGAATGGAACCAGCAGCTCCTGATCCCAGAGCAGGATCAAAAGAGAAACTCCTCCCTCTGAGGCTTTTGGGGGCTGGAGTTAAAATTTAGGTGGTTTGGGGATGTACTCTGGATTTGTGCTACAGAATCACCTGCTTGTGCTGAAGAGAAACCCCAAACTGAGGGAATTTTTAGGGCCTCAGCTCTGGTGTTTTCAGCTCTGAGGTTCCTCACCTACAGAGGGTTCCAGCCCACACTTCTCCTTCTCCCACTTGTTTTTTAAAGCAGAAATTTAAATTTCTTATGTTTCCTTCAGTCCCTGAAGCCCCTGACCAGGGCTGGGTTATCCTATAAAGTAGCTGCAGCCAAGTCCTTGTAAGAGTGAAAATTTCTCTGCCATTTTATCCTGGGGAAACAGCAAAAACTGCTACAGCCGGCCTGGGCTGGGGTGAGAGAAGGGGAATATTCTGTCAGGTATGGGTTTCACACCTTTGGGAGAGGGAAATGCACAAATATTCTGTCAGGTATGGGTTTCACACCTTTGGGAGAGGGAAATGCACAAATATTCTGTCAGGTATGGGTTTCACAGCTTTGGGAGAGGGAAATGCACAAATATTCTGTCAGGTATGGATTTCACACCTTTGGGAGAGGGAAATGCACAGAGGAATATTCTGTCATTATGAATTTCAGACCTTTGGAAGAGGGAAATACAAAGAGGAATATTCTGTCACTATGGATTTCAGACCTTTGGAAGAGGGAAATGCACAAAATCACCTGATGGGTTTCCCCTACACACAATAATTGTATTTAATCCTCCCTGCCAGTGCTAACAACCCAACCTTTCTGTGGCAATGCTCGTGTTGAATTATTACATTTCAAACCAACATTCTGCATTTATTAATTATGGATTCCACCGACTCAGACACTGAAATCATCCCTTGTCCCCAGTCCCTCTGCAGCTCTCCTGGAGCCCCTTCAGGCTCTGGATCCTTCTCCTCTCACCCCCAGCTCTCCCAGCCTGGCTCCAGGGCTCCTCTGGGCTCTCTCCAGCAGCTCCAGGTGTTTCAGGAAAATTCCCAAATTCCAAATTCCACTGGGAGCTGCAGGGACTGCCTGGAGCCCTCCCTGCTGCAGCCCCAACCCCAAGAACTCAAACACTGAACCATCCCACAAGGAAAACGCTCCCCAAAAATTCCCCCTTTCCCCTGGCTGTGAGCAGGAAATCCCGCACAGCAAAACCCCAGGAGGGTTTTTATGGCCATTTCAGCAAACCCACATTCCAAAAACCTCACTCAGGGGGAATCTGAGGGAAGGCAGGCTGGTGATTCCTCAGGGAGGAATGTCTGGGTGTCCCTGTCCCACCCCAGACACCCAACATGAGCAATGGGACAAGATCTCTGCAGGATTTGTGGAAAATGTTTAAAACATGATAGAAGGAGTATTTGTATAGAAATTTTGAGATAAGAAATGCTGATTTAGAAATGTTATGGAATAGGATAGATACTGGATAGGATATAGGAGAGATAAGAGACAGAAATGGAAATAGAAATAGGATAGATATGAGACAGAAATGGAAATAGAAATAAGTTTTAAAGCATGGTTTTATAAAAAATAAATGCTTAGAGTGTATTGTAATTAAGAAATAATTGCCTTCTGATTGTGATGGTGGAATTAGGAATTGTGCCCTGTCCCACCCCAGACAACCAACATGAGCAATATCCAACACAGGGACACGATCTCAGGGTGTGCCACTGCAGGATTTGTAAAAAATGTTTAAAACTTGATAGAAAGTTTATACAGTGTGTATCTGTATACAGATTTGAGATAAGAAATGTTGATTTAGAAATGCTATTGAATAGGATAGATATTGGATAGGATATAGGAGAGATAAGAGAGAGAAATGGAAATAGAAATAGAAAAGAGAGAGAAATAGAAATAAGTTTTAAAGGATGGTTTTGTAAAAATAAACGCTTAGAGTGTATTGTAATTAAAGAGTTGACTTCTGATTGTGATGGTGTGAATTATAACATCTGTGTTGTCTTACTCTTCACAGGAGACTAAAAACAAAATAAAAGTTTTTAAAACACCTCTCAATTGTCCCATCTTTGAGTCAGAAAACAACTTATTTAGGCATTCCAGGAGCCAGGGAATGGCTCCCCCTGCCAGATGGGAATTGGGAATTAGGAACTGTGACCTGGTAAAGACTAGGTCATTTTACAGCTCTTGGAAAACCATTAGAAACTGGTTTAAGATTTTTTTTTAAATTTAATTTTTAAATTTAAAAAAATTTTAATTTAATTTTTTTAAATTATAGCTATTCTGAGCTTGCTGTACCTGGGATTTCCAAAAGCTGCTTTGTGCCAAGCCCATCTTGTCACGGGCTGTGCCTGACCAGGGGCCCAACCCAGCACAGATCCTGGCCCTGACTGCAATTTAATTGCTTCAAATGTGACAATCCTGCAGCTTTTACCCTACAGAAAGCCTTGTTACAGCAAAAAAATGTATATCTAAATAGAAATTTTTATATTTCAAATTGATAGTATAAATATAATTTATATTTATTTCTATAAGAAAGTTTATATATATTTATACATATAATTTAGATATATAAAGAGATATTTTTGTATTTCAAATAGATAGTATAAATATAATTTATATTTATATAAATAAGTATATATAAATATATTCTATTTATACATATAATTTAGATAAAGAAATATTTTATATTTCAAATCTATAGTACAAATATAATTTATATTTATTTATATTATTAAGTATATTTATATTTCTAATTTTTATGTTTATATTTATAATGTAGACATAAATACTTTTACATTTCAAATACATATTATAAACATATTTATGTCCCTTTATATAAAAGTATGTATTTATAAATATAATTTATATTTCTATAAATATTTTATAGTTATATAATTTTATGAGTTTATATATATGAAATTTATAATATATATTTATACATTTAAAATATAGTAATATATTTATATAATATTTCTATTATTTACATTTCTATAATTATGAATTTATTTAGATTTGTATTTATATAATAATAAATAGAATCTATTAGAATATATATTTTATGTATATAAATATGTATTTAAATATATATATATATAGATATCTATCTATATACATGAGCTCAGCCCCAGCTCAGCTCTAAAAGGAGAAGGCTGAAGGATGAAAGGCACAGCTGCATTTCTGTGCTGCTTTTTTTTGGTTTTTTGTCCAAAATCTGCCCTGAGCAGGCACAGACTGCATCTCCTGGGTCCCACCTGGGCTCCTGCCCGGGGCTCTGCCCCAAAACCACAGGATTTTAGTAAAAAAGGTTGTAAAAAGGTTGTAAAAAGGTTTAGCTGGGTGTTGGCTGCCCTTGTGCTCTGTCACCAGTCTGACCAGTCCATCTCCAGTCTGACCAGTCCATCTCCAGTCTGACCAGTCCATCTCCAGTCTGAGCAGCACCTCTCCAGTCTGACCAGGGAGCTCCAGTCTGACCAGTCCATCTCCAGTCTGACCAGTCCATCTCCAGTCTGACCAGTCCATCTCCAGTCTGACCAGAGCCCTTCCAGTCTGACCAGTCCATCTCCAGCCTGACCAGTCCATCTCCAGTCTGAGCAGCACCTCTCCAGTCTGACCAGTCCATCTCCAGTCTGAGCAGCACCTCTCCAGTCTGACCAGTCCATCTCCAGTCTGACCAGTCCATCTCCAGTCTGACCAGGGAGCTCCAGGCTGACCAGTGAGCTCCAGTCTGACCAGGGAGCTCCACGCTGACCAGTCCATCTCCAGTCTGACCAGTCCATCTCCAGTCTGACCAGTCCATCTCCAGTCTGAGCAGCACCTCTCCAGTCTGACCAGTCCATCTCCAGTCTGACCAGTCCATCTCCAGTCTGAGCAGCACCTCTCCAGTCTGACCAGTCCATCTCCAGTCTGACCAGTCCATCTCCAGTCTGACCAGGGAGCTCCAGTCTGACCAGTCCATCTCCAGTCTGACCAGTCCATCTCCAGTCTGACCAGTCCATCTCCAGTCTGAGCAGCACCTCTCCAGTCTGACCAGGGAGCTCCAGTCTGACCAGTCCATCTCCAGTCTGACCAGAGCCCTTCCAGTCTGACCAGTCCATCTCCAGTCTGACCAGGGAGCTCCAGTCTGACCAGTCCATCTCCAGTCTGACCAGTCCATCTCCAGTCTGAGCAGCACCTCTCCAGTTTGACCAGTGAGCTCCAGTCTGACCAGTCCATCTCCAGTCTGACCAGTGCCCTCAGGCTGACTGAGCTACAGTTGGTGAATTTGAATTAACACTATTTAGTTCAACACTATTTAGTTTAACACTATTCAGTCTAACACTATTCAGTTTAGTTTAACACTATTTAGTTTAACAATGTTTAGTTTAACGCTAGTTTAACACTATCTAGTTTAGTTTAATACTATCTAGTCTACTTTAACACTACCTAGTTTAGTTTAACACTATTTAGTTTAGTTTAACACTATCTACTTTAACACTACCTAGTTTAGTTTAACACTATCTAATCTAACACTATTTAGTTTAGTTTAACACTAGTTTAACACTATTCAGTTTAATAATGTTTAGTTTAACACCAGTTTAACACCATTTAGTTTAACACCATCTAGTTTAACACTATCTAGTCCAACACTATCTAGTCTAGTTTAACACTATCTAGTTTAGTTTAACACCATTTAGTTTAACACCATCTAGTTTAACACTATCTAGTTTAGTTTAACACTATTTAGTTTAGTTTAACACTATCTAGTTTAGTTTAACACTAATTTAACACCATCTAGTTTAACACCATCTAGTTTAACACTATCTAGTTTAACAATGCTTAGTTTAACACTTAGTTTAACACTATCTAGTTTAGTTTAACACTATTTAGTTTAGTTTAACACTATCTAGTTTAGTTTAACACTAATTTAACACCATCTAGTTTAACACCATCTAGTTTAGTTTAACACTATCTAGTTTAGTTTAACAATGCTTAGTTTAACACTTAGTTTAACACTATCTAGTTTAGTTTAACACTCTTTAGCACAGACCTGCAGCTGCCCCCAAAGCCTGGCTCTCCCTCCCTCCCTCTGGTCCCTCCCCAGGAGCTGCCCGAGCTCATTTGGCTCCCTGGGCTGGATAAATTCCACATTTCCCAGAGCTGGGCCATGCTCAGCTCCCTTGGGACAGCACAACCCCTGCAGTGGGCCCTGACCTTTTCCTGCAAAGCACAAGGATTGCTGCACCCAGCTGGCCAAGGGGACTGCAAAACACAATTCAACCAACTTCAGGATGGCTGCTTAATTCCAAAACAGATCAACAGGCCTATCCTCTTTATGCCCCTCTCTTTTTCCTTGCTCTCAGAAAACTGAAGAGACACTTTGCCCTTCCCAAGGATTATTGCGGCTCTCTGATCCCTGGGAGAGCTGATTCCCAGCAGGATTCCAGGACTCTGGAATTCCAGCAGCTCAGGAGCTGCTCCATGCCCAGAGCAGATGGGTTTCATGGAGCTGCATCCCACCAGGCTGCTCAGGGGGGCAGGAATTCAGGCCCCAGGGCATTCACTTATTTTTTAAAGCAGAAATTAAAATTTGTTCTGTTTCCTTCAGTCCCTGAAGCCCCTGACCAGGGCTGGGATATCCTATAAAGGAGCTGCAGCCAAGTCCTTTATTTTATCCTCTAAAGGAGCTGCTGCCAAGTCCTTTATTTTATTTCCTATAAAGGAGCTGCAGGCAAGCCCTGCACACCTGGGAATCAGGTATGATCTTACCCAGCTCAGTGGGGAAAAGCACTTGGGAGCTGTTTACAAACAGGACCCAGACTCCAAACCTGAAATATTTCAGTCCCAAAACTCCTCAGGAGCTGGGAGTTAACAGCAAACTGGTTAACACCAAGCTGGAAGCAGAGCACCAGAGAGTTTTCCTGCTTTACTCAACTCACCTGATTTCCTTAAGGCCTTCTTTTTGGATAACTTGAAGGATCTCTTTATGGCTCATGGGTGTGTTGGGATATTTCTCCAGGACCTGGCAAGAAAGAGCAGATTGAGAGGAAGTTATTCCTTTGCATTCTGATTTTACATTTAACTGCACCAAAACTTTCATTTAATGGCAGTTATTCCTTTGCATTCTGAATTTACATTTAACTGCACCAAAACTTTCATTTAATGGCAGTTATTCCTTTGCATTCTGAATTTACATTTAAGTGTACCAAAACCTCCATTTAATGGCAGTTATTCCTTTGCATTCTGAATTTCTATCCAGCTCCACCAAAACCTCTAGTTTAGGTGTTTATTATTTCTTATTAATGTTACAGTCTCACAGCAGTGAGTTCTTCAGTTCTTCACTAACAAGGCACAAAATGACCAACTATCTCTTGGTACAAGGTCTTTTAAAGCTAAACTATCCAATTAAGAAATGACACCTAAATTATTTTCACTCTTAACTCCATAATTAATCCCTCAAAGTCCACAGGGCAGGCTTTTCTGCCCAGTTACAAAATACCACCCAAACCCATGGAGAAGAAGGTGAAGAAGGAGAAGGTGAGGAAGATGAAGGTGAGGAAGGAGAAAAACCAAGTAAAGAAGAAGAAGGTGAGGAAGGAGTAGAAGGAGAAGAGGGCGAGGAAGGAGAAGAAGAAGAAGAAGGTAAAGAAGAAGGAGAAGAAAAAGGAGAAGAAGGTGAGGAAGCAGAAGAAGGTGGCGAGGGAGAAGGAGGAGAACAAATAAGAAGGAGAAAAAGAAGGTGAGGAAGGAGAAGAACAAAGTAAGAAGGAGAAGAAAAAGGAGAAGAAGATGAGGAAGCAGAAGAAGGTGGTGGTGAGGAAAAAGAAGGAGAAGGACAAATAAAGAAGAAGAAGGTGAGGAAGGAGAAGAAGAAGGAGAAGTAGGTGAAGGAGAAGAACAAAGTGAAGAAGAAGGAGAAGATGGTGAGGAAGGAGAAGAAAAGGAGAAGAAGGAGAAGGAAGGAAAAGGAAGGAGGAGAAGGAAGGAAAAGGAGGAGAAGGAGGAGAAGGAGGAGAAGGAGGAGAAGGAGGAGAAGGAGGAGAAGGAGGAGAAGGACGAGAAGGACGAGAAGGACGAGAAGGAGGAGAAGGAGGAGAAGAAGAAGAAGGAGGAGAAGGAGGAGAAGGTGGAGAAGGAGGAGAAGGAGGAGAAGGAGGAGAAGGAGGAGAAGGAGGAGAAGGAGGAGAAGGAGGAGAAGGAGGAGAAGGAGGAGAAGGAGGAGAAGGAGGAGAAGGAGGAGAAGAAGAAGAAGAACCAGCCACCACTCTAAAGCCTCCATCTTGCCCCATATTTATTCCATATTCTAAGCCCCCAGACTCCAAGTTTTCCACCCTGTGACGTCACACACTTGTACCCAACTCCACACCCACAATCCCAGTGCTCTCAATCAATTCTGGAAGCTTCTCCACGGCCTCAGGTCAAATGCAGTGCTGTCCTGGGGGTCAGAGTGTGTCAGCACAGAAAGTCTGAAATTCTCAGCACAGAAAGTCTGAAATTCTCAGCGCAGAAAGTCTGAAATTCTCAGCGCAGAAAGTCTGAAATTCTCAGCACCCACAATTCCAGCAAGAGGCTGTTTGAAACCCCCTGCACACACCAAGTTCCCAACTCTGGCCCCCAGAATGTTTTTTTTTGTTGAAGCGCCCCAGCACCAGCCCTGCCCCGGCCCCTGGGGTCCCTGAGCTGCTCCCCGGGGTCTGGCAGGCAGAGCTGCAGCTGCGGGGAGCTGCTGCAGCAGGCAGATGCCACTCACCACATGTCACCGGGATATTTCGGGACATTTCAGGCCATATTCGTGCTGGGGAGGGGGATGGGCAGGAAATGCCTCGTTTCCTCTTAATCATCAGCTCTGACCCGAGCCCAGCACATCAAAGGCCAGGCCTGACTTAGGCTCAGCACAAACCCAGGGGGACTCTGCAGAAGGACGGGAGCAGTTCCCCCTCCTCTCTTGAGCAGAACCCCCAGCCCTGCAGGACCCTGCCCCTCACTACCGTGGGCATCCATCCCAAGGTTATCCCAGTCCCCTCATTCCCTCAGGGATCCATCGCCAGGTTTATCCCAGTCCCCTCAGGGATCCCCAGCTTATCCCAGTTCCCTCAGGGACCCCCAGGTTTATCCCAGTCCCCTCATTCCCTAGGGGATCCCCAAGTTATCCCAGTCCCCTCATTCCCTCAGGGATCCATCCCCAGGTTATCCCAGTTTCAGGGATCTCCAGGTTATCCCAGTTTCAGGGATCTCCAGGTTATCCCAGTTCCCTCAGGGACCCCCAGGTTTATCCCAGTTCCCTCATTCCCTCACGGATCCCCAGCTTATCCCAGTCCCCTCAAGGATACCCAGGTTTATCCCAGTCCCCTCATTCCCTCGGGGATCCCCAGGTTATCCCAGTCTCGGGGACCCCAAGGTTATCCCAGTCCCCTCATTCCCTCAGGGATCCATCCCCAGGTTATCCCAGTCCCCTCAGGGATTCCCAGTTTATACCAATCCCCTCATTCCCTCAGGGACCCCCAGGTTATCCCAGTTCCTTCATTCCCTCAGGGATCCCCAGCTTATCCTATTCCCCTCATTCCCTCAGGAATCCATCCCCAGTTTATCCCATTCCCTCAGGCATCCCCAGTTTATCCCAGTCCCCTCAGGGATCCCCAGTTTATCCCAGTCCAGCTGTCCTGGAACGGCTCTGCCAGGCCCTGCTGAGCTGCAGCACCTCCCTGCTCCCAGAACAGATCCCTGCATGCAGCTCTGGATGCTCCAGCTGAGCATCCCCATCCTGGAAAATCTCTTTTTAATGCTGTTAAATCCTGACTTTCACAGAACCACGGGTTGGTTTGGGTGGGAAGGGGCCCCAAAGCCCATCCAGGGCCATGGCAGGGACACCTTCCAGCATCCCAGGTGACTCCAAGCCCTGCCAACCTGGCCTTGGGCACTGCCAGGGATGCAGGGGCAGCCCCAGCTGCTCCGTGAGATGGAAGTGGGATTTGTTGGCACTGCCACAGCCTCAGGGGCTCATCCCAGCTCTACTGAAACTCTCCACAGCAAAGGATGCAGAGCTCTGGGGTGTTTGCAGAGCGATGGCAGCCAGGCCAGAGCAGCTTTTGGTTTCCATCACACAGCTCTGGCCAGGACACGGCTCACCCTGTGCCACCAGCCAGGAGCTGCACCAAAAGCTGGAAGGCCAGAAATGGAGGATATCTCCATTTCCATCTGTGCTTTCACCTTTTCAGGTGAAATCAGGAGAGGAGTGAAGCTGAGATCCATCCACAGGGAGCTCAGGGCCATTTCCACCACACCAAACTCTGACTGGGCATTTTCCTCCTGGGCACTGTGTTATCCCAAATTTCCCTCCCTGGATGTGCTCCATGTGGCTCAAATTAATCAAATTTGATTAATCTGTCCCCAGTGAAGGCTGAGTTCCACCAGGGAACCTCAGCCAGGGCAGAGGGGAGAAAAGCTGCTCCACTTCTGTCCCTGCACCTCTCCCAGGTGTTAACCCTTCAATGTCCACAGGGCCCTGAGCTCAGCAGGGTGAGGCTGCACAGGTCTCACTGCCACCCCCGCCAGGCTCCCTGCAAACCCTGCTGGGCTGCTCTGGGAAGGTCACAGGGGAACACCAACCAGCTCTGCCAGCTGTCCCTGTTCTCCAGGACATTCCTGGAACCACAGAGTCCTTTAGATTGGAAAAGCCCTTGGAGATCACCAAGTCCAACTCATTGCCCAGCACTGCCAAAGCCACCACTGCCCCATGTCCCCAAGTGCCACATCCACAGGGCTTTTAAATCCCTCCAGGGATGGGCACCTCAAACCTCCCTGGGCAGCTGTGCCAGGGCAGGACAGCCCTTTCCAGGTGGGAATTGCTCCAAATATCCACCCTGAGCCTGCCCTGGCCCAGCCTGAGGCCATTTCCCCTTGTCCTGTCCCTGTCCCCTGGCTGTCCCCTCCTGTCAGGGACTTGTGCAGAGCCACAAGGTCCCCCCTGAGCCTCCTTTTCTCCAGGCTGAGCCCCTTCCCAGCTCCCTCAGCCTCTCCTGGGGCTCCATTCCCTTCCCAGCTCCCTCAGCCCCTCCTGGGGCTCCATTCCCTTCCCAGCTCCCTCAGCCTCTCCTGGGGCTCCATTCCCTTCCCAGCTCCCTCAGCCCCTCCTGGGGCTCCATTCCCTTCCCAGCTCCCTCAGCCTCTCCTGGGGCTCCATTCCCTTCCCTGGACATGCCCCAGCCCCTCCAGGACTCTCTTGCCCTGAGTGTCCCCATGATGGGCTCAGGATGGGTTTCCAAAAGCACACAGAGGGCTCCCTGAACCCCCAAAGCACACAGATGGCCCCCTGAACCCCCAAAGCACACAGATGGCTTTCTGAACCCCCAAAGCACACAGGTGGCTCTCTGAACCCCCAAAGCACACAGAGAGATGTTTCCCTGAACCCTCAAAGCACAGATGGCCCCCTGAACCCCCAAAGCACACAGGTGGCTCCCAGAAGCCCCAAAGCACAGATGGCCCCCTGAACCCCCAAAGCACACCAATCTCAGAGCACAGGGCACAGACCCCGTCACCAGGCTGCACTCCCTGCTCCTGGAGCCTTTCCCACCCTCCATGGCCCTGTGGCTCCCCCAGCTGCCCCTCCTGGCTCGCCGGGGCTCTGCCAGCCCGGGATCAGAGCTCCTTGTGCTGGGCAAGGCCAGAGCAGGTTCCAGCCCAGCCCAGGGTGCCCTGCCCTGCCAACAGCCTCTCTGCGCTCTCCAGGAAACGTTTCACAGCAGATAAACAAAGCAGCTCACACTCCTGCTGCCACACAGGCTGCTCCAGGAGAACCAGGAACGAGGATTAAAGAGACTCTCAGCAAAACAGATGCACCTTTAAAGAGCTGATACACCTTAAGGAGCTTCTGCCCTCTCCTCTGCCCTTTTAATCCCATACCAGATCTTTCACCCGAGTCATTTTAGTCACTGTGTGTAAAGAAATAAAATCCTACAGAGTCTGAGAGGGAACTCAGCTCTGGCCAACTGAGCCAAGCTCATTGTCAATGAAGGAGCTGACCACACTCTGCTGCATTTAGGAAAGCTCTGAGAAATGCATTTGGGAAAGCTCTGAGAGATGCATTTGGGAAAGCTCTGAGAGATGCAAGTGCTGCCCACATAAACCTGGATCAGGCAGTGTTCACAATTAAAACCCGTGTTTGAAGTGGTTGGGGTTTTCTGGAGGTGTTTTTATCAGCCCATCAAGGTTTAATGGGGTTGTTTGGGGGTGTTTTTATCAGCCCATCAAGGTTTAATCCAGAGATCCTCCACAGCTGGATGTGAAGGAGAACCTCACACCAGCAAAGCTTTGGCAAAAATGCACTCTGGAATTCGTCCTATTGGTTATTCCCTTATACAAAGAAGGATTTAAAACTGGATTTAAAACTGATGTTATAAACACAATCAGCACTTCCACTCGGGTTCCTTCCTGGAAATAGAACCTAAACTTCCTGAATCCACGAATGCAAGCAGCTGAGCAGCTCCCACCGGGCTCAGACAAGCTCTGCAGAGGCAGGCAGCAAAACCTGATCATCTGGTTCCACCTCAGCCTCACATCCAGGAGGGAATTCCAGCTGCAGCCACCATGGAAATGGGAGAAGCTGCCCATCTGCTGCCAGCAGGGCATCACCCTGCAATGCCAGCCTGGCACACAAGCGGGTCAGCCCTAAAAAACTCCAGAGGATGTGAAATTGCTGCTCAGTCTCAGTCACCCCCAGAAAACACAACAGGAGCCCCGGCGGGATGAAGGACTTGACCCAGATTGCAGGATCTGCTCCACTCATCCCATTAGGCAAATGCTGGCCAGGATTTAGGCAGAAAGCAGGTCAGGGAGGGATGGACAATCCTGTGGCATCAGGAGCCAGGTGCCACTAAAGGGCACATTTCACACTGAGCTGGCACAGGGCTGGAGCAGCAGCAGGGGAGGGAGATCCCAGAGCCACCTCCCTGCCTGGGGACATCTCAGCTGGGGGATCCCAGAGCCACCTCCTCCTTGGGGACATCCCTGTCCTGCTGGGAGATCCCAGAGCCACCTCCTTCCCTGGGGACATTCCTGTCCAACTGGGAGATCCCAGAGCCACCTCCTCCTTGGGGACATCCCTGCCCAACTGGGAGATCCCAGAGTCACCTCCCTCCTTCCCTGGGGACATCTCAGCTGGGGGATCCCAGAGCCACCTCCTTCCTTGGGGACATCCCTGCCCAACTGGGAGATCCCAGAGTCACCTCCTCCTTGGGGACATCCCTGTCCTGCTGGAAGATCCCAGAGCCACCTCCATCCTTCCCTGGTGACATCCCTGCCCAACTGGGAGATCCCAGAGTCACCTCTCTCCTTGGGGACATCCCTGTCCAACTGGGAGATCCCAGAGTCACCTCTCTCCTTGGGGACATCCCTGCCCAACTGGGAGATCCCAGAGTCACCTCCTCCTTGGGGACATCCCTGTCCAACTGGGGGATCCCAGAGCCACCTCTCTCCTTCCCTGGGGACATCTCAGCTGGGGGATCCCAGAGCCACCTCCTTCCTTGGGCACATCCCTGTCCTGCTGGAAGATCCCAGAGCCACCTCCTTCCTTGGGCACATCCCTGTCCTGCTGGAAGATCCCAGAGCCACCTCTCTCCTTGGGGACATCCCTGTCCAACTGGGAGATCCCAGAGCCACCTCCTTCCTTGGGGACATCCCTGTCCTGCTGGAAGATCCCAGAGTCACCTCTCTCCTTGGGGACATCCCTGTCCAACTGGGGGATCCCAGAGTCACCTCCTTCCCTGGGGACATCCCTGTCCTGCTGGAAGATCCCAGAGCCACCTCCTCCCTGGGGACATCCCTGTCCTGCTGGAAGATCCCAGAGCCACCTCCCTCCTTGGGGACATCCCTGTCCTGCTGGAAGATCCCAGAGCCACCTCCTTCCTTGGGGACATCCCTGTCCTGCTGGAAGATCCCAGAGTCACCTCCTCCCTGGGGACATCCCTGTCCTGCTGGAAGATCCCAGAGTCACCTCCTCCCTGGGGACATCCCTGTCCTGCTGGAAGATCCCACAGTCACCTCTCTCCTTGGGGACATCCCTGCCCAACTGGGGGATCCCAGAGCCACCTCCCTCCTTCCCTGGGGACATCTCAGCTGGGGGATCCCAGAGTCACCTCCCTCCTTCCCTGGGCACATTCCTGCCCAACCTTTACTGTCCCAGTGTCCAGCCTGGCCTTGGGCACTGCCAGGGATCCAGGGGCAGCCCCAGCTGCTCTGGGCACCCTGCCAGGGAACAATTCCCAATTCCCAATACCCCATCCATCCCTGCCCTCTAAACTTTCTGATTTCTGATGCTTCATTTCAAATATCCCTCCACAAGGACACTGAGGTGCTTCTTCAGTTTCTGGATCAGTGGAAAACTTGTCCAACCAAAAGACTCCATGAGCATTCTGAAACTGCCCTGAGCTCCCACCAGCTTCCAAAGCTCCTCCAGCTCTAAGTGGAGAATAAACAGCTCCAGAGAATCACAGGATATCCTGAGCTGGAAGAGACCCACAGCAATCCAGCCCAACTCCTCCTTGAAAAAATCCCAACAGGGTTACAGCAGCCCCAAAGGCCAGGAGAGGTTTGCTGGCTAGGAGGGATTTTTGTGGGGAAAAGCAGGAGTGACCCCCTAGAAAAGCACTCAAAGCTTCTGGCCTGGGAGCTTACAACCCTGAATTCACATCTCTGAATTCACATCCCTAAATTTACACTCCTGAATTCACATCCCTGAAATCACATCCTTAAATTCACATCCCTAAATTCACATCCCTACATTCAGAACCCTGAATTCACATCCTTAGATTCACATCCTTGAATTCACATCCCTAAATTCACACCCCTGAATTCACATCCCTGATTTTACACCCCTGAATTCACATCCCTAAATTTATATCCCTAAATTCATATCCCTAAATCACAACCCTGAATTCACATCCCTGAATTCACATCCCTAAATTCACACCCCTGAATATACAAACCCTGAATTCACATCCTCAAATTCATGCCCCTGAATTCACATCCCTGAATTTACAACCCTGAATGCACATCCCTGGATTCCCATCCCTAAATTCACCACCATGAATTCCCATCCCTAAATTCACCACCATGAATTCACATCCTCAAATTCACACCCCTGGATTCACATCCTTAAATTCACATCTCTGAATTCACACCCCTAAATTCACACCCCTGGATTCAGCCCAGCAGATAAACTGGAACAGCTCCAAGGTGGGGTTGGAGTAGAACACCAGGACAACCTGGGGATGAGGTGGGAGAGGGATTTGTGTCTGCTGGGGGGACTAACAGGGTGGCCTTTCCCAAAAACCCCTCTGTGCCATCCCTGAGGGTTTGAGAAGGTTGTACAGGGGATCTAAGAGTGAATTATCTGTCACCCTGTTCTTCTAAGCCTTCTGATGTTTACATTCCTGTGAGGAACTTTCTCACATGTTTTCTGTAAATAACTCATTCTTTTACATTCTTTTCTGGAGGAGGAGACATTTGATGGACTGTTGGTTTGTCCAGTGTCATTGGAGAGGTGGCACTGTCATCCTCCAATCCACTGTCACTTTTGAAAATCTATAAATGCTGGAGTCAGAAATTAAACTGTCCTTCTTTTTCCCTTGGAGATTCCAGTTTTCCTGTTGATTTATTTCATGTCCTATAGTGACAATTATCAGCAAGAGATAATTATCAGTTGTAATTATTATTCCTAAGACAGACCTGCACCACTCCTGGCTGTCCACTCAGGCTGCCCCCACAGCACAGGAATTTGGGGTTCACACCAAGCAGACCTGCAGCACTGCTCTGACACTGAGCTGTCAATATTGAATAAATTCATGTTTGAGCTCAAGCCCTGCAGCAGTGCCTGCCTTCAGCCATGGAGCTGGCACAGGGCTGGAGCATTTCCCATTGTCACCAGGGTCACCATTTGTCAACATTGTCCCAATGTCACCATTTCCCACTGTCACAATGTCACCATTTCCAATTGTCACCACTGTCACCATTTTATTTGTCAACATTGTCCCAACGTCACCATTTCCCACTATCACAATGTCACCATTTCCAATTGTCACCACTGTCACCATTTTATTTGTCAACATTGTCCCAACGTCACCATTTCCCACTGTCCCAATGTCACCATTTCCCATTGTCACCACTGTCCCAGTGTCACCATTTCCCATTGCTGTGCTGTATTTTGTTGCTGCTCATTGACTGAGCTGCCAGTATTAATAAAATACTATCAAACTCACAACTTAGAGATAAATATTCCTTCCCATGTGGAGCACAGGGGAAACCTCAGCCCTCATCCCTTCCTTTCAAGGCTGGAAAACACAAAAAGCTGCCTACAGACCTGCAGGAAACAGCAGCTCAAAGATGGACAGGAAGCCTCAGTGGCCTGAAGTGTCACAAAAATGACATTTGAAGGACATTTGGTGCCCTGTTAAGGGAAGTGTCACAAGAAATGACATTTGAAGCACATTTAAGGGAAGTGTCCTGTGTGTTGAGACTGTAAATAAAAGCAGTTTGTTACTGGTTTTATTTACAAATCACCTACAAGCCAAACCCTTGAACTGAAATTCTTCCTTGCAGAATCTCTGAGAGGGGGAAGGGGAAAGGGTCTCCACAATTTGAATTTTCACAACAACACCTCAGACTGGGCCACACTGGGGTCTGCACAATTTGAATTTCCCTCTTTCCATAAACATGCCATGGGAATAAACAACCCCAGGACTACCAGAGACAGATGAAGACCCAATGATTCTTCTGCTTCTGCTGCAGAATCAGATGCAAGCACATGAGAGCAGGAGGAAGGAGAAAGCCTGAACCTCCCTGAACCCCAACACCCTCCAAAGGGAGCTCAGAACCATTCCATGAGAGACTGGACAGAACTCAGAACCATTCCATTGGACAGAACTCAAAACCATTCCATGAGATATTGGACAGAACTCAGAACCAGTCCATGAAAGACTGGACAGAGCTCAGAACCATTCCATTGCACAGAACTCAAAACCATTCCATGACATATTGGACAGAACTCCAAACTATTCCATTGGACAGAACTCAAAAGCATTCCATGACAGAATGGCCAGAACTCAAAATAATTCCATGACAGACTGGACAGAACCCAAAACCATTCCATGAAATACTGGACAGAACCCAAAACCATTCTATGAGAGATTGGACAGAACTCAGAACTATTTCATTGGACAGAACCCAAAACCATTCCATGACAGAGTGGACAGAGCTCAGGAGAAAGACAATAAGGGAATAGGACTTGGATACAGCCAAAGAATCACTTCTGGCCCTGCCAGTGAGATATGGCAGAGGAAATCACAAAACCCTCTGAGAGCACATCCAAGCACATTTAACAGGAGCTGATTTATTTGATTTACTTGTCCCAGCCACCAAAGAGCTGTGACCAGGTGCATTTCCACCTCCTGCAGCTGCTCCAAAGGGGTGGCACAGGTGATCCCTCAGGTGCCTCCAAGCTAAACCAAGCCTGGGATTTTACACCAGGAAACATCACTGGTTTAGGGTTTTATACCAAGAAATATCACTGATGTTGGGTTTTACAGTGCAAAAGCCTTGCCCTGCAATGCTCAGGGGCAGGGCTGAGCTGCCTGGGGAGGAGAGCACAGCCTGAGCAGCAGGAGCTGCCCCAGGGCTGCAGCAGCTCCAGAATCCCCCTGCAAAAATCCCATGAACCAGACTGGGAGAGATGAGTGATGCCAGGGGTGACTCTCACAACTAAAAGCTCAATATCATGTATATATGTTAGGAGACATTTTATAGATTTATGTTTTACCCCCCCCCGCCCAAATTCCATGACCCAAACTGTGACAGATGAGTGATGTCATGGGTGACTCTCACAATAAAAAGTAAATATCAAATATACATGTCAGAAGAAGTT
This sequence comes from Ammospiza caudacuta, assembly GCF_027887145.1. Classification (NCBI taxonomy): domain Eukaryota; kingdom Metazoa; phylum Chordata; class Aves; order Passeriformes; family Passerellidae; genus Ammospiza; species Ammospiza caudacuta. The sequence goes on along the minus strand of NC_080595.1, from coordinate 118,553,432 downwards.
TTATAGATTTATAGTTATCTTTTACCCCCCTCCTGCCCAAATTCCATGACCCAAACTGTGACAGATGAGTGATGAGGCCATGGGTAACTCACAATTAAAAGGTAAATATCATATATATATGTTAGGAGAAGTTTTATAGATTTATCATTACGTTTTACCCCCCCTGCCCAAATCACAGGAACCTGACTGTGAGCAATGCCATGGCTGATTCTCACAATGAAAAGGTAAATATAATGTAGACATGTTAGAAGTTTTACAGATCTATAGTTATCTTTTACCCCCCTCCTGCCCAAATCCCATGAACCAGACTGTGATAGATGAGTTAGATGAGTGATGCCATGAATGACTCTCACAATTCAAAGGTAAATATCATGTACACATGTTAGGAGAAGTTTTATAGATTTGTTTTACCCCCCCTGCCCAAATCACAGGAACCAGACTGTGACAGTTGAGTGATGCCATGGTTGACTCACAATTAAAAGGTAAATATCCTGCATATATATGAGGAGTAGTTTTATAGATTAATAGTTATCTTTTATCCCCCACCTGCCCAAATCACAGGAACCAGACCGTGACAGATGAGTGATGCCATGGTTGATTCACAATTAAAAGGTAGATATCATCATAAAAGGTAAATATCACCTTAAAAAAGGTAAATATATGTTAGGAGAAGTTTTATATTTACAGTTATCTTTTATTCCCCTTGTGTTGTTATCAGAGAGTGCCCTGGGATTGGGATTTTGGGAGGGTGGGATTGTCACTATGGCATCCTGACATCCAATCAAGATTTAGGGATTTAAACTCCACCACTGGACAATAAAAATTAATCAATGGACACAACGTTGGGAAGGGCTAAAGGGTTAAAAGGCAAAACCTCCTTGTGGGGTGAGCACATGGTGAGAAACTCCTCTGCCTTTTTTCTCTATTCAGTCTGCTGTTGTATTTTTGACAAGGTTTTAATAAACCTTTAAAATTTTTTTAAAGTGAATAGCATTCCTCACAAGACAGACCAAGCAAAAGTGTGGCAGAGCTCTGTGGTAAAATCCACACCTACAGCACGTTTATGGCTCTAAACAAGGAAATTGCTCCCTGGGAGAGTGGGGAGGGGCTGGGAAGGAATTCCCAGAGCTGCCCCTGAATCCCTGCAATTGTCCAAGGCCAGGTTGGACACTGGGGCTGGAGCACCCTGGGACAGTGAAATGTGTCCCTGCCATGGCGTGAGGTCACATTTAAGCTCCTTTCCAACCCAAACTGTGACTCTATAAAATACAGGGAATATCTCTGGGGTCCTTCACCAGCTCTGAGTTTGTCTCCTGGAGCACAGCAGTGGAGAAGAGCTGCTCACATTTCCACCTGGGAATTCCAATTTTCACAGCATCACAAACTGCTGGCAGAGGCACCGGGGGCACACCTGGGGCTCCCCTCCAGGCACAGCCACCTCTCCCTGCTCTGCACAGCCCAGGGCTTTTCCAGCTGCTCTGCCACCCTGGGAAAGGTGGGCAGCCCTGCCAGGCCCAGAGCCAGCCCCTGGGGCAGCTGCGGAACTGCTGTGCTGCTAATTGGGCTTGTAATTACAACCAAAGCAGCCCCACCTATGAAAAATGGGCTTCACCCAGCTCCAGCAAGCACCTGCACAGCCACAGCTGCAGGGGTGGCACCTGCAGCACCTCAGAGCCCGGGAAGAGGTTAAAATTCCCAGCAGGAGCAAAGGAACTTGGAAATGAGTGTTGCAAACAGCAGGCCAATAATGGGATTATTGTGACTGGAAGGAGGATTTTGTAGTCTGCTGCTTTGCTGCAGCCATCAGAGGGGATTACACTTCCCCCTCACCCTGCACAGGTTCTGTCTCCACACAGGAACCATTTTTAAGCCTCCATTTGTGCGTTAGAGATGCCCAGGATGAGCTCAAAGCAGATTTCAGCTCACTACAACTGCCAGGAGCAGAAGTGCAGGTGGCAGAGGATGCAGCTGAGCCCAGAGCTGCAATCTGGCTGTACTGGGAAGTGAGAGAACCCCAGAGACCCTGAGGCTGGAAAATCCCTCCAAAGCATCCAGTGCCAGCTTTGCCCAATGCCCACCCTGTCCCCAGCCCAGGGCACCCAGTGCCACATCCAGGTGACACCTGCAGGGATGGGCACTGCCAACTTCCCTGGGCAGCCCCTGCCAAGGCCTGAGCACCCTTTCCATGCAGAAATTCCTCCTGGTGTCCACCCTGAGCCTGCCCTGGCCCAGCCTGAGGCCATTTCCCCTTGTCCTGTCCCTGTCCCCTGGCTGTCCCCTCCTGTCAGGGACTTGTGCAGAGCCACAAGGTCCCCCCTGAGCCTCCTTTTCTCCAGGCTGAGCCCCTTCCCAGCTCCCTCAGCCCCTCCTGGGGCTCCATTCCCTTCCCAGCTCCCTCAGCCTCTCCTGGGGCTCCATTCCCTTCCCAGCTCCCTCAGCCCCTCCTGGGGCTCCATTCCCTTCCCAGCTCCATTCCCTTCAGGTCTCTCCTGTCAGGTCTCCAGCACGCAGTGAGGGGCACCTGATTTTCCTGAAATCCTTCAGGAAAAGCTTGAAAAAAATTCAGGAAAAATCCCTCCAAGAGCTGCAGCTGCCTGGGGATGTGTGTGAGTGAGGAGTGAAGCAGAGTGCCCTTCTCCATGGACGTGTGCCAGGGTCTGTGCCAAGCCCTGCCCAGGCAGGAGCTGTTTCCCTGGAAGCAGTGCCAAGGTGATTCCCTGGCAGCACACACAGAGCTGTGCCAGAGCTGGGGCCACCACCTGCCCTGGCCTTCAGAAACCTCTGCAAAGGCATTTCACAGCTGGGACAGAGCAGCCCTCACCTCAGCACTGCGTCTGCCTTGGAAATTCATCCTCAGCCACAGCCTGGGATCAGGGAAGGAGCTGTGATAATCCTCAGGGGCTGAAAACCACATAAAGCACCACCAAAAAGCCCAACAGAGCAACAAACAATCACCTCCAGAAAAAAAAAAAAAAAAACAAAAAAAAAAAAAACAAACAAAACAGGAAGACTTTACCAGCTTCAGGTATCAGCTCATTCTGCAAGCTGGGATTAATCCCTGAACCTCCCTGAGATGTGTCAAACCCTGCCAGGCTCTCCAGGAGGAGCCTCCTGGGCTCCACAGCAGCCTCCAGACATTTCCCAGGAACAACGAGGTAGTGAGAGCTGTGGAGAACAGGAGGCACCAAGGTGAGCAGAGGATGGAGCAGCTCTGCTGAGGAAAGGCTGGGACAGCTGGGATTGCTCACCTGGAGAAGGGAAAGCTCTGGGGTGGCCTTGCAGGGCCTGAGGGGGTGAACAGGAAAGATGGAGAGAGAGAATTTACAAAGGATGGACAGGACCCAGGGAATGGCTCCCAGTGCCAGAGGGCAGGGCTGGATGGGAGATTGGGAATGAGGAATTGTGCCCTGGCAGGGTGGGCAGGCCCTGGCACAGGGTGCCCGTGGTGCCTCAGGTTTGGCTTTTCTGTTTTTCACGTTCTGTGCTGCTTTAGTGTGTGGGTCTGGGTTTCATATCAGGGATGCTGAGCTCTGGGCACAGAGCAGGGACACAAAACAATTCCTGCTCCAGCTGGGCACCAAGGACAAATGACCCAAATCTCAGCCCAGGAGCACAAACAGGAGAGAGAAAAACAAGGATGGGACTGCATGGGCTAAAGCTGGAATGGGACAATGAACTGCAAGGTGCAAATGGAGCAGAACTGATCCCAGTGACAGACCCCGTGCCTGGTTCTGCATTTTGGGGCCATTTTGGTTCATCTTGGGCTCATTTTGGGACCATTTTGGTTCATCCTGGGACCATTTTGGGACCATTTTGGTTCATCTTGGGTTCATTTTGGGACCATTTTGGGACCATTTTGGTTCATCTTGGGACCATTTTGGGACCATTTTGGTTCAGCTTGGGTTCATTTTGGGACCATTTTGGTTCATCTTGGGACCATTTTGGGATCATTTTGGGACCATTTTGGTTCAGCTTGGGTTCATTTTGGGACCAGTTTGGTTCATCTTGGGTCCAATTTGGGACACACTAAAGCAGCACAGAATGTGAAAAATAGAAAAGCCAAACCTGAGGCACCATGGGCACCCTGTGCCAGGGCCTGCCCACCCTCCCAGGGAACAATTCCTCATTCCCAATCTCCCATCCAGCCCTGCCCTCTGGCAGTGGGAGCCATTCCCTGGCTCCTGTCCCCCCATGCCTTGTTCCCAGTCCCTCTGCAGCTCTCCTGGAGCCCCTTCAGGCCCTGCCAGGGGCTCTGAGCTCTCCCTGGATCCTTCTCCCATCCAGGTGAGCACCCCCAGCTCTGCCAGCCTGGCTCCAGCCCTGGAGCAGCTCTGGGTGCAGGATCCCAACCTGAACCTGGCACAACTCCAGCCCTGGCACAGCCTGAACACAAACTGTGTGCTGCCCACCCCCTGAACTCCCAGCAGCAGCAGCTGCTCCCCTCCTGCAGGTGAATTTGGAGCTGCAGGACCCCAGCCCTGTCCCAGCACCTCCTGCAGGTGGGTTTGGAGCTGCAGGACCCCAGCCCTGTCCCAGCAGGGGCAGCAGCCTGTCCCAGCTCAGTGCAGCTGCAGAGAGAGGCAGGAAATGAGAACAGGCTGTTTATCAACAGTGACTTCCTGCCCTCCTGGGGACCTTCCCTCACCTCCTGCTGCCCCAGTTTGCAGGCCCACAGCTCTCCACAGCAGTTTCATGGAATTCCCTCCTCTCACCTTTGAGCTAAATTAATTAATTCAGTTAATTCAAGTATAATTCACCTCAATGTACTGCAGAACTGGAGGAGACCTAACCCCAAACTCCTGGCCAGGAGGGCTAAAGTGGAGCAAGAACAGATCAGCACCAGAAGTTAATTATAAAAAAAACCAATGTTTTTGCTGGTTTAGCTGCCTCAACCACCTGTGAGCAGCAGTGCAGAGGTGAGAGAGCAGGAGAGGGACCAGAAAATGCAGCTGGGATGGCCTGAGGCTGCTCTGCAGGGAGCTGGGGAGTTCCTCAGGATAAGCCTGCATGGAGAGCCAGGTCTGAGGAGCAGCTGAGGGAGCTGGGAGAGGAGAAAAGGAGGCTCAGGGGGGACCTTGTGGCTCTGCACAGGTCCCTGACTGCAGGGGACAGCCAGGGAACAGGGACAGGACAAGGGGAAATGGCCTCAGGCTGGGCCAGGGCAGGCTCAGGGTGGATATCAGGAGGAATTTCTGCATGGAAAGGGTGCTCAGGCCTTGGCAGGGGCTGCCCAGGGAGGTTGGCAGTGCCCATCCCTGCAGGTGGCACCTGGATGTGGCACTGAGTGCCCTGGGCTGGGCACAAGGTGGGCACTGGGCACAGCTGGCACTGGATGGGCTGGGAGGGATTTTCCACCCTGAATGATCCTGGGATTCTGTGAGGTTCCAGCAATCTCTGCCTGGAGCTGTTTGCAGTTCAGATCTCTGTCAATGACCTTCCTCAGGCCCTCTGTGATGGTTTGGGGTCATTTTCAGCAGGTGGAGCCCCCAGCTCTCTGCCCTGCAGCAGCTGCTCTGGACAAGGGGAAATGGGCTCAGGGGGGGCACCAGGAGGAATTTCTGCATGGAAAGGGGGCTCAGGCCTTGGAACTGCTCAGGGAGGTTTGGGGTGCCCACCCCTGTGTCCTGGATGTGGCACTGGGTGCCCTGGGCTGGGGACAGGGTGGGCATTGGGCACAGCTGGGCTGGGAGGGCTTTTCCAAGCTGGATCCTGGACAAGCAGAGCCCCAGGCCCAGCCCCTGCACCCCAGGGGTCACCCTGGGGGTCACCCCAAAGCTCAGGAAAGGAACCCCCACACAGAGGGGACACCTGGAGACATTCCTGAGCCCGGGGACGCTTTTATGTCACCTTCCAAAAGCAGGACAAGGCACCTGAGAGATTTTACCTTCCCTAGCACAGCTTTAAACCTTCCCTGCAAGCCCAGCACACAACCAGAACCCCAGGCAGGATTTCTGCCCCAAAACTCAGCCAAACCCGGGCAGTCTGGAGCTGGAGTTTGACCAGAGTGCCCTGGCATTGCTGCTGAGCACACAGGGTTGCCAGAGCTGGGGTTTTGGCAGGGATTTGCTCATCCTTTCCTCCTTTTTCCTGGCTCTGGGCAAGGTGCAGCCTGCAGGGGGGAGAGGGCTCAGTGGAGAATAAGTTCAGCCCTTAAGTGGATTCTGGAAGGGCTCAGTGGATGCTCAGAGGCTGGAAAAGAGCTGATCCCATTTTTACCCTCTCCTGGAGACCCTGCCACTGTTCTTTCAAAACAAAATGTTAAAATTACACACAGAGCAACTGCCTGCAAGCCAGCAAATTATTTCTTAAAAATCTCCACCTGCACTGAATCTCCTGAACACAGCAGCTCCCCTGATGCCTTTCACGCTGTAAACACGAGGTCCAAGTGAATTTATTTATTAAAATACCCCTTGCAAGTCCCAGCCGCAGGTTTCTATTTACATTTGCTCCCCAGGCAGCCTTTTCAAGTCTTGTTTGAACAGATCCCTCTTCCAGGAGGGTTCCCAAGCCCCAGCTCCTCCTCCACTCCGAGAGGGGGATTTATCCCGAGCTGGGAAGGGCGAGCGGAGCTCTCAGAGCTCAGCGTTTCGCACCTGCGGAGTTTTCCTCTCTCATTCCCGTCCCGTATTCCGAACTTCCCTTTTCTCCACCCTCCGTGCCCGGCCCAGGACAGCGACAAATTTTTGTACAGCTGGGACAGCGAGAGGCAAAGATTCGCTTTTTACATGTGCAGCTCTGCTGAATGGGGGCAGCTCAGCACCCGAGCGTGTCGGAAATCACCGCAAACACCGAAAAAACACGGCAAACACGGAAAAACCCCCGGTGCCTCTCACTTGCTGGCAGCTCTGACTTCCCCCCTCGCTCTCCACAGCAAATCCAAGCGGCAATCCCTCCCCCACGCCGCTCCCCGGGGCAATCCCGGCCGGGAAGCACGGAACAACCGGAGCCCAGGTCACAATAACCCCGCCGGCTCTGCAGGCGGCCGGGCAGGCCCCGCCGCCCCCCCGAGCCCCGGCGGGAGCGCCCCGACCCGCCCCGCGGCCTCCGACCCGCCCCGCGGCCCCCCCGCGCACCGTCCGGGCGGCCTCTGCCCAGGTCCTGCCCTTCTTCTTGCGGCCCTTCTCCCTCATGTCGGACGCGGCGGGGCTCGGGGCGCTCGGGGGGTGTCGGGCGGGCGCGGCGGGCGGCGGGGCGGGGGCGGCGGCCCCTCAAAGGCGAGCGGCGCCGAGAGCGGCGGCCCCAGCGCCCGCCGCCGCCGCCATGTTGGCTCCGGCTGCGCACGGGCCGCGGTCATGTGACCCCGCCCGCCGGCCCCGCCCACGGCGCGGGGAGGGGCGTGGTCTGAGGAAGCCACGCCCACCCCGCCCTGCCCCGGCCGCGTTCCCGCCTCTCGGAGGGACGAGCAAAGATGGCGGCGGCGCCTGAGGGGCGGCGAAGATGGCGGTGGTGCCGCTCTGGTGTGGTGCTGGTGTGTCCTTCCCTGGCTGCCATCGGCAACAGCTCCGCTGTCCCGCCGCCATCGAGTGTCACCGGCAGCCTCCGCTCCCTCCTCCGGCTCGCCGCCGGTGCCCGCAGCCTGCGCTGGCGCCGTGGCTGAGGGAGAAAGATGGCGGCGGCTCCCTCAGAGCCTCAGCCGCGCCCTCTGCGCCCGGTGCCCGCCAGCTCGGCGGTGACACCGATGGTGGCGCCTTAAGAGTCAGAAATAGCGAATAATTCCCCCAGGGAGTCCTGGAGAATGGGCAAGGGGTGTGCAACGGGGTCTTGGCTGTGGTTGGAACGGCCTCAAGGAGCCTGAGCTCCCTCAAAGGGCCTTTGGTGAACAGTCGGGGTCTTCTGTTGAGTAGTGTCTGAAGAACGTCAACCACTTGTTTTTAAAATGTTAAAAGTTTAATAGTTATAAAAATAGTAATATAATTATAGTAATAAAAATTTGGACAATTTGAATTAGGACAATACAAGACAATAAAAACAAAGAGTTACAGACAGTACGGGTACCTTTTTCTGGGCAAAATAAGCCCCCCAAAAGGACCCACGTTAACAGAGGATTAACCCTTAAAAACAATAACCTGTTGCATATTCATACATCTCATACATGATGCATAAATTCCATTCAAACACAGGATTCTGTCTGGGCAGTGTCAGCTCCTTCCTCTTAATCCTAGCTGCATCTTCAGAGCTGAGCAAGGCAGGAAGAAGCTCGTTTCTCCTGATAATGGAGCAATAAATTCTCTTTCTCTGAAATATTTAGGTGTCCTGTGGCTGCTATCTCGCTCCGAGTCCTTTCTTTAAAAAAAGTATCCTACATAGCATAGTTTCTATTTTAACATTATGTTATAACCTAAAACTGTATTTAACACACTACTTAAGAAAATTAATACAGCATAACTTTGTAACATAACACATATAATATTCATTTTAGTATTTGCAAAAAGCCAAACATAAAATACACATTTTTCACGGTGTCTCTTGTCACCTGCTATGTCTCCTGTCACCTGGCTGGAGCCACATGGTGTAAATATAAGAGTGGATGTGATTGTTAAGAAGCCCAAAGCAGCAGACAAGTCCTGCTTGGCACAAAATCCTTGGTGAATTTTGTTCAGAATGGAACGGGGGCACCTCCCCAGAGCCCCCAAAGGAATCCAGGTGGGCACAGACACAAATATTGCTAAATAAATGTGCATTAGGCAGGTGGCAGCCATGCATTGCATGGGTGGTTTTATGAAAACATGCACAAATGTTGCAATTTTTGCTTTTTGCTTTGCTGGCTTTGTGGAACCTCCACTTTGCACCCTGTGTGAAACAATTCAGTGTCTCATTTATAAAGCATTTCTAAACTCTGTCCAGAGAGCTCCAAAATCAGCCCTGTCCCCCCTGCCCTGTCCCCATTCCCCCTCACACCAGCCCTGCCTCAGTTTCCCCCATTCCCCATGTGAGAAACATGGCTCACTATTTAAAATTTTTATAAAAGCTTATAATGGATAAAATCCAGCACTGGGTGCTTGGCTATTTGCCAAAAGCACAGTGTTAATTAAAATCCATGTTCTTTATATACTGTTAAAATACAGGGGGTAAATGTATATTCCTAAGAGTATATACATATTGCTAAGAGTTTATATATTCTTTTTGAATTCCTTTGAGTTTAGATGATCTTCTGCTTGGTTTTAACCTTTGACTTGTCTTCATGCCATCTTGTAGATGAAAGTAATATATTCTATTAGTCATAAAGGAACTTATCATCTTGTAGATGAAACTAATATATTTTTCTATTTTTTTTTTTTTTTTTTTGTGTTATCTTGTCTTTCAGATAAGACAGTCCCTGAATGTGGGAAATCCCCTAATTATTTCACACCATTTTCTGAGTTGCATGAAAAAGACTGTACCATAATAGAGACTGTGAAAGTTGAAATGCTGAGATATTATACATTACATTACTGTTTATAAAAGCTGGCAGATTATACTGTATCAAAAGCAGAAATTTGGCAGCCACAGCTCCCAAACAAGCTGCAATTTCTACTTCAGCCATTGCACTTTTGGCCCCACTGGGAGATACAAAAATGATTAATTTTGAGAGGATTGAGGCATTTTTTTGTTGAAATCATGGAATCACACACTGGTTTGTGTGGAAAGGACCTCAAAGCCCATCCAGTGCCACCCCTGCCATGGCAGGGACACTTTTCACTTTTCCAGGGGTGCTTCCAGCACAGAATCTCCTCATGCTCCCTGATAGTTGTGTTATCAAAGTTGATATATAATATAGAATTAATCAGATGTTTAATGTTCCATTGGTTCTGTGGTTCCAGGTTTCTCTGACTGATTCTGGCTGAAAGGATAAGTGGTGACACAGCCTGGAGCACAGTCAGAGTGAAACGTGGAGGAACACACCTGGGAAGCCACAATTCCAGGACACAGGGTGACAAAGAAGGTCCTCCCTGTGACAGGTCAGTGCTGTGGGCATGAGCCGTGCAGAAATAATTGACAATAAATTCAGCAGTGTGGAACAACAACAAATGACAGGGAATGAGAAAGGGGAAATTCCCTGAGCAGGGACAACCTGAGGATATCGGCTCCCTGCAGGGGGATTTATCTTCCCTTCAGTGAGGGTGGGTTTGTCTATTCCCAGCGTCAAGGATCTCTTCAAAAGTGATGGAATTGACTGTGATTAAGGATCTAATTAAGGCTGGGGGGTTGCTGATTCCCACTGGGAAGGCAATCAGCAGCTGGAACAGGAGATATGTCTGCTCTCCCCTCAGCAGAGGTGTCAGGACTCCCCTCAGTGTGAGGGGTGGTGCTCTGGGCAAGACACAGAAATCCCAAATTCTTCCCTCAATTACATCCTTCCAGCTGCTCTTCTGGATTCACCCCGGGGTTCTGCTGCTGCTGCAGATGTGGATCCACCTGTTTGAGATCATGACTCAGTGCACTGAGGGATGGGAGCAAACACTCAGGTGGTGGGGAAAGGCTCAGGGGAGGAACACAGGGGGATGGGAAAAGGCTCAGGAATGGAGCACAAGGGGATGGGAGAAGGCTCAGGGAGGGAGCGCCAGGACTTGGAATCCCAGGCAAGGAAGGAAGGAAGGTGCAACTGCCCCAAAGGTGATCCCAGCAGGGAGCTGCAAGGATGTGCAGTGGGATGGCTCCCAGGACCTGCACTGACAGTTCCAGCACTCCATGTTCCTGTGACACATTCCCAGAGCTGCTGACCCCAGCTGGAAGTGCAGCAGCCCCTGGAGCTCCAGGAGCAGGTCTGGCGCTTCCCTCCTGCCCAGAGCTGTCAGACACAGTTCCTGTTTATCAAACAAACAGTGAGATCACAAGAGGATGCAGCCTGCACTTCCTTTCCCTGTGTGATGCACTGAGCACCAGCTGGGGGTTCTGCAGCTTGGGCTGGGCCATGCTGTGGATGGGTCATTCCTTGCAGCTGCATTCCAGCACCTGTCTGCTGGAGCTGGGCTTCTCCTGCCCACCCCCAGCCTGCACAGAGAGAGGAGGGGCAGCCTTCAGGGCCAGGCTCCTGCGTTTCCCAGGGAAACAGGAAATACGTGGAGGCCTTTCCCAAAGTGTGCCCAATTCCTTGGGGCTGGGGTGGGCTGGGATCTCCAGAGCTCAGCTCAGCTCAGCTCAGTTCATCACTCCCATCCCATCCCAACCCAGCCCAGCCCAGCTCAGCCCAGCTCAGCTCAGTTCAGTTCAGTTCAGTTCAGCTCAGTTCAGTTCAGCTCAGCCCAGCTCAGCTCAGCCCAGCTCAGCTCAGTTCAGTTCAGTTCAGTTCAGTTCAGTTCAGCCCAGCTCAGCTCAGCCCAGCTCAGTTCAGTTCAGTTCAGCCCAGCTCAGCTCAGCCCAGCTCAGTTCAGTTCAGTTCAGTTCAGTTCAGCTCAGCCCAGCTCAGCTCAGTTCAGCTCAGCTCAGTTCAGTTCAGTTCAGCTCAGCTCAGCTCAGTTCAGTTCAGCTCAGCTCAGCTCAGCTCAGCTCAGTTCAGTTCAGTTCAGCTCAGCTCAGCTCAGTTCAGTTCAGTTCAGTTCAGCCCAGCTCAGCTCAGCCCAGCTCAGTTCAGTTCAGTTCAGTTCAGTTCAGCTCAGCCCAGCTCAGTTCAGTTCAGTTCAGTTCAGCTCAGCCCAGCTCAGCTCAGCTCAGCTCAGCCTAGCCCAGCTCAGCCCAGTTCATCACTCCCAGCCCAGCCCAGCTCAGCCCAGCTCAGCTCAGCTCAGCCCAGCCCAGCTCAGCCCAGCCCAGCCCAGTTCATCACTCCCAGCCCAGCCCATCACTCCCAGCCCAGCCCAGCCCATCATTCCCAGCCCTGCTCCCTCTCCTGACAGCTCACAGCAGGGTCCCACGTGCTCTTCCCAGCAGAAAACATTGCAGTGGAAACCCAACCAGAGGGGCTGCCAATAATTCAGGTATTAGGAGGAAATTGTTCCCTGGCAGCTGGGGCTGCCCCTGGATCCCTGGCAGTGCCCAAGGCCAGGTTGGACACTGGGGTTGGCAGCACCCTGGGACAGTGGGAGGTGTCCCTGCCATGGCAGAGCTGACACTGGGTGGGCTCTGAGCTCCCTTCCAATAACCATTCCATGGTTCTGTGCCATTCCATGTCTCTGTGATACCACCCTGGAGGCCTCCATTCCATTTATTCCCCCAACCCTTCAAAGCTCTGCTGGAGCACTCAGAGCCCTGGCTGGCACTCAGTGTCCTGGCAGGGACACTGCTCTGCTGTCCCCACCCTTGTAAATTTGCTCTCCCTTCAGCCCCAGCTGCTCTGGGTGATGCCTTGTGCAGGCTGAGCTGGAGCAGAGGCTGGGCAGAGCTAAAGAATCAAACAGGGATTTATTGAAAGCATCTCCTGCATGGATCCACCTTGGGCAGCACAAGAGCCCAGCCAGGGCTGCACCCAAGATGAACCAAAATGGTCCCAAAATGAACCCAAGATGAACCAAAATGGTCCCAAAATGAACCCAAGATGAACCAAAACGGTCCCAAAATGCAGAACCAGGCACGGGGTCTGTCACTGGGATCAGTTCTGCTCCATTTGCACCTTGCAGTTCATTGTCCCATTCCAGCTTTAGCCCATGCAGTCCCATCCTTGTTTTTCTCTCTCCTGTTTGTGCTCCTGGGCTGAGATTTGGGTCATTTGTCCTTGGTGCCCAGCTGGAGCAGGAATTGTTTTGTGTCCCTGCTCTGTGCCCAGAGCTCAGCATCCCTGATATGAAACCCAGACTCACACACTAAAGCAGCACAGAATGTGAAATAAATATAAAGCTAAAACCAGAGGGATCAATCAGATCTCTAGCACTGACACTGCTGCTGTCATTTGGGAAAACATTCCCAATAAAATTCAACCTCAGTTTCCATCTGAGGTTCAGTCAGAATCCCAGCTAGGCAGAGCACTGACTGTTCTCTTCACAGAGCCACAGAATCCTGGCATGGTTTGCATGGGAAGGGACCTCAGAGCACACCCAGTGCCACCCCTGCCATGGCAGGGACACCTCCCACTGTCCCAGGGTGCCCCGGTGTCCAGCCTGGCCTTGGGCACTGCCAGGATGCAGGAGCAGCCACAGCTGTGACCAGATGCCCTTGCTGAAAGCCATTAAAGCCTGCAGGAAAATCACTGAGAAAAATGTAGGGACAGAAGTGCAGAGCCACTGGGGAGGAAAAGAGAGGAATTCTGGCTGTTTGGGAAGCTGCAGCAGTACAGGGGGAAGCCCACAGGGTGTCATGAGAGCGTCAGGGAACAACAAAAATCCCCAAAATAATCCCCAAACCCTCTCTGCACCAAAGCCTTCCCACACAGCTTCTCTCTTGTGAGATGCACACAGAACATTCCTGGTGGCTGTGGCTCCTCTCCTGCTTTGAAAACCACTCAGGAATGAAAACATTTGGGCCTTTAGGAATTGTGTATAACCAATAAATCCCAGAGCACTTTACAAAGATGATAATAAGCTTTAGCACTGTGCTAGCAGCAGGAAACATGGAATATCCTGAGCTGGAAGGGACCCAGAGGGATCATCCAGTGCAGCCCCAAGCCCCAACAACCCCACCCTGGGCATCCCTGGCAGTGCTGCCCAAACCCTCCTGGAGCTCTGGCAGCCTCAGGGCTGTGCCCAGGGAGCCTGGGCAGTGCCAGCACCCTCTGGGGAAAACCTTTCACAATATCCAACCTAAACCAAGCTTCATCCAGGCTGGCCTTGGGCACTTCCAGGCACAGCTTCTCTGGCAACCTAGGGTATCAATTTTAAATTCACGGCAGGAAAAGTACTATGAATTGTACTAAGAAAGAAACAAAATAGTTGTAGTGAATTTATCCTAAATTTTCTAGATTTCAATACAAAACTACATTTTTTTCTGAACTGCCAGCAGATGGGACAACTAACCCTTCAAATGACCCTTCAAGTCATATTCCTACAATGTGGTTGAACATTGCCGTAAAACCTGTGGAGCTCTGTAGGACTGCAAGGGGAGGTTCTTGCAGGGAAACAAAGAGCTCAGGGATGAGGGGATGCCCCTCCCTGCTGCATCCAGGGAGTGTCCCCAGCACTGGAAGCACAGCAGATGTTTGGGAGAAGCTGATGTGGCCCCGAGGAAGGAGCAAACACCACAAACCAACCCAGGCAGCGCGGCAGACCCCCCTGGGTATTCCCTGCCTTGCAAATTTTATGAAGCTGGGCCATCAATATTCATGGCTGCAGGAGCTGAGGCCATCCAGGCTCCTCCAGGAGCTGGGGGGGACAGCAGGGAGCCAGGAACCCCCCCTGGCCATTAGCCCAGCCCAGCAGCTGAGCCCCAGCATGAACCAGGCACTGCAGAATGTGCAAGGGAAGAGATTCCCTGGATGCTGAGAATTTGAAACTTTCTGTGCTGAAGGGCACAGACCTGCAAAAAAATACTGTATTTGACCTGAGGCCTTGGAAAAGATTTCCAAAATGGATTTCCAAAAAGATTTCCGAAATGGATTTCCAGAATGAGAGCACTGGGATTACAGGTGTGGAGTTGGTTAGAAGTGTGTGATATCACAGGCTGGAAAACTTAAGAGTTTGGGGTTTTAGAATGTAAATATGGGGCAAGATGGAGGTTTTAGGGTGGAGGCTGCTCCTTCTTCTTCACCTTCTTCTCCATGGGTTTGGGTGGTATTTTGTTATTGGACAGAAAAGCCCACCATGTGAACTTTGAGGGATCAGTTACTGGGTGAAAAGTGAAAATAATTTAGGTGTCATTTCTTAATTGGATAGTTTAACCTTGTAGGGAAAGATAGTTGGCAATTTTGTAGCTTGTTAGGAGAATGCTGCAGAACTCACATCTTGTAATAGAGATAGGAAATAATAAACATCTGAGTCTGAACGTGAAATTCCTCTCAAGAGCTTCAATCCTGACCTTGACAGAGGCAGAAAAAAGAAGCTGGGAGCATTTCTGGTATTGGCAGACCATGACCTCTGCTTCCCAGGTGGAAATCAGCCTCTTTCTTTCACATTTTCACATCATTCCTGTTGATTTTTACAAAACCATTACAAATGCCATTCCTGGTTGGAAAGCAGGGCTTTCCCCAGAAGGAAAGTCCCCAGGAGCACTGGGCTGAAGGAGAACAAATCCCCTTTGTCTCTGCCTCCCTGTGACCTGTTTCCCTTGGAATAATCCCATTGTTAGCTCCACTCAGGCCTCTCCTCAGGGAGGGTGTCAGAGTTTCACCAAAATCCCTCATTCTGTCCCTCACACCTGCAGGGTTTCATGTTCCAGCTGAGCATGGAGCTGCTGTGGTGACATTTGGTGACATTTGGTGGCATTTGGTGGGATTTGCTTTGGACCAGCCCACCTTGGTTGTTCACATGTTCCCCTGCCAGGATTTTGAGGTGGATTTTGTTGATCCATCCAGTCCTTTCAGGGGGTGAAGTTAAATAGAGCAGAGAACCCCTCAAGTTCCCCTTTCCCCATTTTAAAGACATCTCTCATGTTTATCCTGTTCCTGTTCATCAAGTGTCCTGTTTAGATGCTCAGCCTCTTCTCTGTGAGAGCTCAGACCCCTCACTGGCACCTCTGAGGCCACTTCACCAAATTCCCTCTGAGAGTTAAATCTGACTGGCTGATTTGGGGACATCCAGTGCCTTTGAGGGACCTTTCATCTTCCCTTTTCTTGCCTCAGTCCCTTTTCAGTGGCATTTATTGTGACTCACCTGATCAAAGCGACCTTTTCCATGAGAAACAGAACAAATCTCTGCGTGCCTGCAATCACAGACTCCTTTGGGCTGGAGACCACTGAGCCCAACCACGTCCCCAGCACTGCCAAGGCCACCAGGGACCCTTGTCCCCAAGTGCCACATCCACAGGGCTTTAACTCCCTCTGCTGTGGGCAACCTCAGAGCTGGGAATTAAACTGCCAGAGGGCAGGGCTGGATGGCATCTTGGGAATTGGGAATTGTTCCTGGCAGGGTGGGCAGGCCCTGGCACAGCTGTGGCTGCCCCTGGATCCCTGGCAGTGCCCAAGGCCAGGCTGGACACTGGGACTGGGAGCACCTGGGACAGGGGAAGGTGTCCCTGCCATGGCAGGGGTGGGAATGGGTGGGCACTGAGGTCCTTTCCCAACCCAACCTAAGCCAACCCAACCCAATCTATGCCTTTGCAATGTTTTTTCCATCTCCCCTCTTCCATCTCCCCTTTTTCCATCTCTCCCTTTTCCAGCTCCCCCTTTTCCATCTCCTTCTTTTCCAGCTCCCTCTTTTCCAACTCCCCTTTTCCATCTCCCCTTTTCTATCTCCCCCTTTTCCTTCTCTCCCCTTTTCCAGTTCCCCCTTTCCATCTCCCCTTTTCCATCTCCCTTTTTCCATCTCCCCATTTTCCACCTCTCCCTTTTCCATCTCTCCCTTTTCCGTCTCCCCTTTTCCATGCTTCCTTTTCCCTCTTTCCCCTTTCCCATCTCCCTTTTCCAGCTCCCTTTTTCCATCCCCCCCTTTTCCATCTCTCCCTTTTCCATCCCCCCTTTTCCTCCTCTCTCTTTCCAACTCCCCTTTTCCATCTCCCTTCTCCCAGCTCCCCTTTTTCCATCCTTCCCTTTTCCATCTCTCCTTTTCCATCTCTCCCTTTCCCATCTCCCCTTTTCCATCCCCCCCTTTCCCATCTCTTTTTCCATCTCTCCCCTTCCCACCTCCCCTCTCACCCCCAGCCCAGCTGTGTCCGTGCGCTGCCCCAGGCTGTGCCGGGGCCATTCCCGGTGTCCCCGCGCTGGAGCTGCCTGGGTTTGTGCCGGCTCCATCTCTCCTGGAACACAAATCCGAGCGCAAGTCCCGGGGGAGGGAAGGAAGGAAGGAAGGAACCCAGGAATCCTCGCTCCCTTCCGCGCCAGCTGCTCGGCTCGGCCGGGCTAAGGAGGCGGCGGAGGCCGGGCAGCGATGCTCATTCATTCCTTTATTGTGTCCTGGCCATCCCGGAGGGCGCTCCCAGCGCGGGCTCGAAGCTACATTACAGCACAGTGAGGAGCGTCCATCCCGCCAGGAACGGCCTCTCTCCCGACACTATGTATAATATATATATATTTATAATATGTCCTGTATAGTCCTATGTATAGAGTGACAAGGATGGGCCACCAGACAGTAAACTTTTGATTTCTAAATAAATCACCAGAGCAACAGGCACGAAAATTTGGTCCTAATCGAGGCCCTCACCTTGTCCATGAACCCGCAACAGACCCGCACCCCCCTCCCCGCGGAAAAACGGCCAAACCTGAACCCCAAAAGAACAGTTCAACAACAACGAAAGGAAGCCCCGGCCCAGCCCCCGGCCCCGCTGGGACACACGGACAGCGGGACACACGGACAGCGAGCGGCACCGACGGCCCGAGCGCTCCCCGCGCTGCCGGGCTGGGCTGGGACAGCTCCCGAGGAGCAGGGAGGGCTCGGGAGCGGCTCTTGGTGCTGGAAGTGCCTCATCCCAACCCTGCGATGGCGATTCCCACCCTGTGCTCTGCTGGAAGGGCTCCAGAGGATCCCACCATGATCACAGCTCTGCTGGAATTCCAGAGGATCCCTCTGTGGTCACAACTCTGCTGGAATTCCAGAGGATCCCACCATGGCCACAGCTCTGCTGGAATTCCAGAGGATCCCACCGTGACCACAGCTCTGATGGATTTCCAGAGGATCCCACCATGGCCACAGCTCTGCTGGAATTCCAGAGGATCCCTCTGTGGTCACAACTCTGCTGGAATTCCAGAGGATCCCACCATGGCCACAGCTCTGCTGGAATTCCAGAGGATCCCACCGTGACCACAGCTCTGATGGAATTCCAGAGGATCCCACCATGGCCACAGCTCTGATGGAATTCCAGAGGATCCCACCATGGCCACAGCTCTGCTGGAATTCCAGAGGATCCCACCATGGCCACAGCTCTGCTGGAATTCCAGAGGATCCCACCGTGACCACAGCTCTGCTGGATTTCCAGAGGATCCCACCATGGCCACAGCTCTGCTGGAATTCCAGAGGATCCCACTGTGATCACAGCTCTGCTGGAATTCCAGAGGATCCCACCATGGCCACAGCTCTGCTGGAAGGAATTCCAGAGGATCCCACCATGATCACAGCTCTGCTGGAAAGGTTTCCAGAGGATCCCACCATGGCCACAGCTCTGCTGGAAGGAATTCCAGAGGATCCCACCATGATCACAGCTCTGCTGGAAAGGTTTCCAGAGGATCCCACTGTGACCACAGTTCTGCTGGAAAGGCTTCTGGAGGAATCCTCCATGAACACAGCCACCCTTCCTGGGCACAGCCACCCTTCCTGGGATGCTCCATGGCCCGGGGATGAGGACACCCTCAGCTCCTGAGTTGTTTCCCACACCCTGGGTGAGAACAGAGGCCAGGGAAGGTCTCTGGTTCATCACTTTGGGGCTCCATGAGCTGCTGATCCTGGAAAACAAGGAAGGGAGGAAATTCTATTCCCGCAGCCCCCCAAGCTTCTCCTCGTTCTGAGTCTGTGCTTCCTGACCCCAACTTCCAGATGCTTTCCAGGAAATTAAATAACAAACCAGCTCTCCCAGCCACTGTGTTCCAGAATCAGAGAATCCCGGACCGGTCTGGGCTGGAAGGGACTTTAAAGCTCACCCAGTGCCACCCCTGCTGTGACAGGGACACCTTCCACTGTGCCCAGGGCTGGGATGGTGTCCCAGGGCCAGCTCGCTCTGGGGGATGCCCTGGGACACCCCTGGCTGTGGGGGCACCTGTGGCCAGCCCTGACCCCACAGCATGGAAAGGACTCCTCCAACACCTTCCCCTGCTCCCTCCTGCCAGGCTGGGCATGGCTGCTGCCAGGGGAGGGAGCTCAGTCCTCAGAGCAAGGTGCCAGGCTGGGGGAGAAGGGACAAAGGTTCTGGAAGGATACAACAGGGTGTTATGGGGCACAGAGCAGGGTGTTTGTTATGGGGCACAGAGCAGGGTGTTATGGGGCACAGAGCAGGGTGTTTGTTATGGGGCACAGAACAGGGTGTTATGGGGCACAGAGCAGGGTGTTTGTTATGGGGCACAGAGCAGGGTGTTATGGGGCACAGAAAGGGTGTTATGGGGCACAGAACAGGGTGTTTGTTATGGGGCACAGAGCAGGGTGTTATGGGGCACAGAGCAGGGTGTTTGTTATGGGGCACAGATGGAGAGGGAAGGCAGGAGCAGAGGGCAGTGGTGGAGAGCTCCAGGCAGGGCAGGGTTAGATGGAAGGGGAGAGGATCCCTGGGCAGTGCAGGGATGTGTCAGGCCAGCTGGGAAGGGCAGTGGATGGCCCAGCACAGCCACGTGTGGATGGGACACGGCTGCTGAGGGAGCTGAGCTCTGCCCAGCTCCTGCTTCCCTCTGGGTGTCCCCATTCCATACCTGTGCTTTGCTCCCTCGCCCTCCCTCACCTGTCCTGAGTGCAGGAGCACTGAGGGGAGCAGGGACCAGGCCACCAGCAAAGAGCAGCCTGCCCACAACAGTGCTGGAGTCTCCTTCCCTGGGGGGTTCCAAACCCACCTGGCCACGTCCCTGAGTAACTGCTCCAGGTCCCTTCCAGCCTCACCACCCTGTGCAGGAATTCTCTGTTTCCAGAGGACATTTCCTACCTGCAATCCTCCCTGACCTGCCCTTGGCTGAGCCAGGAGAGCCAGGGGTCACCTCCTCATCCACAGGGATCTCATCCATCACAGGGATGTCCCCACACCACCATCCCAGGGACACCAGAGCTGCCCCACCAGCTTCCCTCCCCCTGAGAGCCGTGCAGGACACCAAGTGCTGTCCCTGCAGCTGCTGGGCAGGATTCAACCCCCAGAGCCCTCCTGGCTTCCCCCTCTCACCCATCACCACGCCAATCCAGTCCTCCACACCCCACCAGGCAGTTTGTCCCAACCAGGAGGTGACAGAGGTGACCTCCGTGTGCCATTGTCCAGGGGACAGCGATGCCATCGCTGCCCTGGGTGTCACCTCCCTGTCCCACATTTCCCTGTCCCTTCAGCTGCAGATGGAGCCTCTGGAAGGGGGTGGAGATTTCCAGATTTCCACCTCTGGCTGTGTCAGGAGCTGCACACCCACAGTCAGCGATGGGAGCCTCGGTGGGGCTGTCTCCAGTGTCCCCAGGGCGTCCCCAGAGCGTGGCACAGCTGGACAAAGCCCTGTGGCCTTTGGGTGACTTGGCCTGGTGACTCTGCAAGCCCTGGGGATGGAGCTGTGCCAGCCGTGCCCACAGTGGGCGAGGTGTCCCTGCTGCCACCAGAGTCGATGCAGGCTGGGGAGTCCCTCAGGGGGACTCTGACAAGGCACTGCCACCACAAAGTCTCCCAATCCACGCAGAAATCTCCAAATTCCCTGGGATCCAGCACAGCAAAGCCAGCACAGGGGTTAGGGCAGCCGGGATGGAGCAGTGTCCTGGTGCTGTCACTATGCCCAGCCCTGTGCCAGGGTGGTGTCCCCGTGCCCAGCCCTGTGCCAGGGTGGTGTCCCCGTGCCAGGCAGCGTGGGCAGGGCTGGGAGCTGGGCAAATCCAGCACGGTGCCCACTGCCAGCCTGAATGTCCATCAGTCCGAGCACAAATCCTGCCTCCGCTCCATAAATAAATAGGTTAAATAAATAAAGTGACAGATCCGGATCGGGGGGGGGGCGGAGGGAGAGAAGGAGGGAGGAGAGGGAGGGGAGGAGGGAGGGAGGGAGAGGAGGAGGGAGGAGGGAGGGAGGGAGGGAGGGGAGGAGGGAGGGGCAGCCGCCCTGGCCGGGGCCGTTCGTGTCTCCACACACACACACAAAGTAGCTGAGGACAAGGACGAGATGGGGCCGCGGGTCGGGCCCCCCTCGGCCCTGGGGGGCTCAGTCCGGTTCGAGGGTCCGGGCGGTCACTCCTGGGCCGGCAGAGGGGCGGCGCACGGGGAGCTGGAGGCCAGGGACACGTGGGTGGTGGAGGACGGCAGCGACCGCGGCGTCTGGCACCTGGGGACACAGAGACACTCTGGGGATGCTGTCCTCGGGCACCTGGGGACACAGAGACACTCTGGGGATGCTGTCCTCTGGCACCTGGGGACACAGAGACACTCTGGGGATGCTGTCCTCGGGCACCTGGGGACACAGAGACACTCTGGGGATGCTGTCCTGCCGTGCCTTCCCACCCTGCCCACAATCCAGCCCTTTCCCTGGGCGTTTGATGCGCTGGCAGCACCAAAGGGCAGCCCTGGCTGGGTGGGAGGATACCTTGGGTCTGGGATATCGGGATATCAGGGATTGGTTTGGGTTGGAGAGATCTTACAATTCGTCCAAGTGCCACCCTAGCCATGGCAGGGACACCTCCCACTGTCCCAGGGTGTTCCAGTGTCCAGCCTGGCCTTGGGCACTGCCAGGGATCCAGGGTGGGCACCCTGTGCCAGGGCCTGCCCACCCTGCCAGGGAACAATTCCTCATTCCCAGGATCCCATCCAGCCCTGCCCTCTGGCAGTGGGAGCCATTCCCTGGCTCCTGTCCCTCCAGGCCTTGTCCCCAGTCCCTCTGCAGCTCTCCTGGAGCCCCTTCAGGCCCTGCCAGGGGCTCTGACCTCCCCCTGGAGCCCTCTCCTCTCCAGGTGAGCACCCCCAGCTCTGCCAGCCCTGGAGCAGCTCTGGGGGCTCCTCTGGGCTCTCTCCAGCAGCTCCAGGTCCCTCCTGCACAGCCTCAGGAGCATTCAAATGTCTGAGCACAGCGAGCACTCCCGGGCAGGCTCAGCCCCGATGGGACAGCTCTGCCTGTCCCAGCCGTGTCCCTGTCCCCCCCCAGCTGTCCCAACCGTGTCCCTGTGCCCCCCAGCCGTGTCCCTGTCCCCCCCAGCTGTCCCAGCCCTGTCCCTGTCCCCCCCAGCCCTGTCCCTGTGCCCCCCAGCCGTGTCCCTGTGCCCCCCTCTGTCCCAGCCGTGTCCCTGTGCCCCACAGCCATGTCCCTGTGCCCCCCAGCTGTGTCCCTGTCCCCCCCAGCTGTTCCAGCCGTGTCCCTGTCCCCGCTCTGTCCCAGCCGTGTCCCTGTGCCCCCCAGCCCTGTCCCTGTGCCCCCCTCTGTCCCAGCCGTGTCCCTGTGCCCCCCAGCCGTGTCCCTGTGCCCCCCTCTGTCCCAGCCGTGTCCCTGTGCCCCCCAGCCCTGTCCCTGTGCCCCCCCAGCCGTGTCCCTGTCCCCGCTCTGTCCCAGCCGTGTCCCCCGCGGGGCTGTCACGCACCAGGAGCGGGATTTGCGCACGCCGGGCGGCCGCGGGCCGCTGCAGGAGGCTGTCCAGGTGCATCAGGCGCTCCAGGTGCAGCGCCCGCGGGTCCTGCTCGGCCGCGGGGTCCCGGCTGCGCTCGAACTCGAAGATGGCCGGGGGGGACAGGTCCAGCTCCAGGAACATGATGTTCTCAGCCTGCCCGGGGACAGCCAACACGGGAGGGAGTCACCGTGGGGAGGACACGGCTCCGGGGCAGCGGGATCCTCTCCTGGCTGCCCTGGCACTGGGCTGGGGGCTCAAGGCTCTGCTCTGGCTCTCCCAGCCTGTCCCAGGGATGTTCTCTCCAATGGCATGGGAGCCAGGAGCTCCAGGACTGGAGCTGGGAGGATAAAGCTGGGAGCTTGGATCGGTGTCTCCCAGATCCTTGTGAGCTTGTTTACTCCATCTTCCCTTCCAGTGTTATCCATCCCTCCACCCATCCGGTCACCATCTGCCATCCATCCACCTCCAGCTCTCCAATCACCTCCATCCATCTACCCACCCATCCACACAATCATACACATCCATCCACACACCCATGGATCCATCCATGGAACCATCGATGGATCCATTCATCCATACATACATATATCTCCATCCACACATCCATCTACATCCATCCAAGTCCATCCACCCATCCATCCCCACATCCATCCATCCATCCATCCATTTCCATCCCTATCCATCCATGTCCATCCATCCATCCAGTCACCATTGCCTTCATCCATCCACCTCTGGCTCTCCAATCACCTCCATCCATACACCCAACCATCCATACATTCATACACATCCATCCAACCATCCATACATTCATACACATCCATCCATCCATCCATCCATCCATCCATCCATCCATCCATCCATCATCCATCCCTCCATCCATCCATCCATCCATCCATCCATCCATCCATGGATCCATCCATCATCCATCCATGGATCCATCCATCCATCCCTCCCCACCCTCCATTACCCCATTCCCTCCCCACCCCTGCCCACCCCGCTGTCCCCGGCGTACCCTGAAGCGGGGGTGGGATCTCCTGGCCATGGCCACCCTGGCGTAGTGGCTGATGGGCCTCTTGTAGCCCACGGCCGAGGTCGGGCGCCGCTTCATCTGGGAGCTGCTCCTGGGGCACACGGAGGGGGATGTGACCAACAGAGCCCCAGGGACCACCAGGGGCTGGGCTTGGGGGGATTCACACTGAGGGTGGGCTTGGGGGGATTCACACTGAGGGGTGGGCTTGGACAGGATTCACACTGAGGGTGGGCTTGGAGGGATTCACACTGAGGAGTGGGCTTGGGGGGATTCACACTGAGGAGTGGGCTTGGGGGGATTCACACTGAGGGCTGGGCTCGGGGGGATTCACACTGAGGAGTGGGCTTGGACAGGATTCACACTGAGGGCTGGGCTTGGACAGGATTCACACTGAGGAGTGGGCTTGGGGGGATTCACACTGAGGAGTGGGCTTGGGGGGATTCACACTGAGGAGTGGGCTTGGACAGGATTCACACTGAGGGGTGGGCTTGGGGGGATTCACACTGAGGGATGGGCTCGGGGGGATTCACACTGAGGAGTGGGCTTGGGGGGATTCACACTGAGGAGTGGGCTTGGGGGGATTCACACTGAGGAGTGGGCTTGGAGGGATTCACACTGAGGAGTGGGCTTGGGGGGATTCACACTGAGGAGTGGGCTTGGGGGGATTCACACTGAGGAGTGGGCTTGGAGGGATTCACACTGAGGGTGGGCTTGGGGGGATTCACACTGAGGAGTGGGCTTGGACAGGATTCACACTGAGGGTGGGCTTGGACAGGATTCACACTGAGGGTGGGCTTGGGGGGATTCACACTGAGGAGTGGGCTTGGGGGGATTCACACTGAGGAGTGGGCTTGGGGGGATTCACACTGAGGGTGGGCTTGGGGGGATTCACACTGAGGGTGGGCTTGGGGGGATTCACACCAGGGCTGGGCTTGGGGGGATTCACACCCATGGGCACCTACAGGAGTCACCCAGCCCTGGGGCCACTCCTGTGCATTGGCAGGGACAGGGACACAGGGACTGTGCCCCAGGGACAGGGATGGGGACAGGGACATAGGGACATACCCTGGGGACAGGGACAGAGATACAGGGACTGTACCCTGGGGACAAGGATAGGGACAGGGACACAGGGACTGTGGCCTGGAGACAGGGATGGGGACACAGGGACTGTACCCTGAGGACAGGGACACAGGGACAAGGACAGGGACTGTACCCTGAGGACAGGGACACAGGGACTGTGCCCTGGGGACAGGGACAGGGACAGAGGGACACAGGGACACAGGGACATACCCTGGGGACAGGGATAGGGACACAGGGACACAGGGACATATCCTGGGGACAGGGATAGGGACACAGGGACAAGGACAGGGCCACAGGGCCACAGGGACAGGGCCACAGGGACAAGGACAGGGCCACAGGGACACAAGGACAGGGACACAAGGACAGGGACACAAGGACACGGGGACAGGGATAGGGACACAGGGACACAAGGACAGGGCCACAGGGACAGGGACACAAGGACACAGGGACAGGGACAGGGCCACAGGGACAAGGACAGGGCCACAGGGACAGGGACACAAGGACACAGGGACAGGGACACAAGGACACAGGGACAAGGACAGGGCCACAGGGACAGGGACACAAGGACACAGGGACAGGGACAGGGCCACAGGGACAAGGACAGGGCCACAGGGACGCACCCTCCAGCAGGAACCAGCGGCTGGAATTTCCACTGCTCCTCGTCGCCATCGAAGTACAGGCGGTTCATGATCTTGTTCTTCTCCTCGGGAGGGATGAAATTCTCGATGATCAAATACCTGAGGGATGGAGCAGGAGCAGGAGAGGAAGGGGTTAAATGACAGGAGACAGAAACCAGGCACAGAGGGAGGGGAAAGGCAGGAAGAGAAGGAGACACAGAAACATCCGGAGGATGGAAATGCGATGGAGGGGAGAGGCTGAAGGAGCAGACGCAGCCGTGGAAAGGGAGAGGCAGGAGAGGACGGGCATCAGAGAGAACCAGGGGAGCTCTGGGGCTCCAGGCAGCACCAGGACCTTTCCCTCCTCTCCTGCCACGCCTGCTCTCACTGCCCAGCCTGAAAATCAAGGGAAGCTCAGCAATGCCAAGGGACCCCAGGGGGAATCTTTTCTCCTATGGTTTTTGGGAAGTGGAGCAGCTGTCAAAAACTGTTTTAAGGCAAGTGTCGCAGACATCTTTTATGAAAAATCCTTTCTTCAGGATTTTTCCTCTTGAGAAGCTGAGAGGCCTCAGGAACAAAATGTAAACACTGATTATCTGCTGCTGTGGAATGCAACAGCTGCATCTGTGATTGGTTTCATGTAGTTGTTTCTAATTCATGGCCAATCACAGCCAGCTGGCTCAGACAGAGAGCCCGAGCCACAAACCTTTGTTATCATTCTTTTCTATTTTATTCTTAGCCAGCCTTCTGATGAAATAATTTCTTCTATTCTTTTAGTATAGTTTTAATGTAATATGTATCATAAAATAATAAATCAGCCTTCTGGAACATGGAGTCAGAGCCTCGTCTCTGCCCTTATCCAAGAACCCCTGTGAACACGGGCACAGGCAAGGAGCTGCATCAGGGAGCTGTGGTGGAGGAGAGAAGGGGCAAAGCTGGAGAGGAAATTCAGTTTGTAGTGAGATTGTTTCACCCTGCAAACGCTGCAGTGCTTGTAAATAGCTGGGGGGTTACAGAGCTGAGAGAGAGAGGAGTGTTTGAAGTGAGAACAAACCCCGGGGGCAGCAGAGCTGCAGCTGAGAGAGGCTCCAGGGAGGGAAAACTCTGCCAGGAGAGAGCCAGGAGGGGAAAACTCTGCCAGGAGGGAGCCAGGAGCTCCAGGGAGATGGGGCCACCCCGAGTGCCCAGAGCTGCTGTCCCTCCAAGGACACTGTGGTGGCCAGAGCAGTCACCAGGTGCCCTCGGGGCTCAGCCACAGCCAGGGTTTGTGCTGGAACATTTCCTGGTTTTCCCCCTTTCTTGGCAACTCTTGGATGCCCCCTGTGCTGCTGCCCCCAGTGCCACAGCTTGTGCCACCTCTGACACCTGGGCAGGGCTCAGCTGTCCCTGTCTCTGGGTGAGGTCAATCCCTCCAGTTCCGCACCCACTCTGAGCCTCTGAGCTCCCCAGCCCTGCTCTGAGCACCCCAAACCTGCTCTGAGCATCCCAATCCTGCTCTGAGCCCCCCCAATCCTGCTCTGAGCACCCCAAACCCTCCTCTGAGCTCCCCAACCCTGCTCTGAGCACCCCCAATCCTGCTCTGAGCACCCCAAACCCTCCTCTGAGCTCCCCAATCCTGCTCTGAGCACCCCAAACCTGCTCTGAGCATCCCAATCCTGCTCTGAGCCCCCCCAATCCTGCTCTGAGCACCCCAAACCCTCCTCTGAGCTCCCCAATCCTGCTCTGAGCATCCCAATCCTGCTCTGAGCCCCCCCAATCCTGCTCTGAGCACCCCAGCCCAGCTCTGAGTCCCCCATCTCTGCTCTGAGCTCCTGAGCCTTGTTCTAACACCCCAGCCCTGCTCTGAGCCCCCCAACCCTGCTCTGAATCCCCCAACCCTACTTTGAGCACCCCAACCCTGCTCTGAGCACCCCAAACCTGCTCTGATTCCCCCAAACCCTCCTCTGAGCCCCCCAAACCCTGCTCTGAGCCCCC
The DNA here is from genome assembly GCF_027887145.1 of Ammospiza caudacuta. Taxonomy (NCBI): domain Eukaryota; kingdom Metazoa; phylum Chordata; class Aves; order Passeriformes; family Passerellidae; genus Ammospiza; species Ammospiza caudacuta. Next base: position 118,526,553 of record NC_080595.1, on the reverse strand, counting down.
CAACCCTGCTCTAACACCCCAACTCTGCTCTGAGCCCCCCAGCCCTCCTCTGAGCCCCCAACCCTGCTCTGAGCACCCCTCAGCCCTAGTCTGAGCCCCTGAGCCCTACTTTGAGCACCCCAAACCTGCTCCAACACACCATCCCTGCTCTGAGCTCCTGAGTCCTGCTCTGACCCCCCAACCCTGCTCTGAGCCCCCCATCTCTGCTCTGAGCCACTCAGCCCTGCTCTGAGCCCCCCATCTCTGCTCTAACACCCCAACCCTGCTCTGAGCCCCCAAATCCTGCTCTGAGCCCCCCAGCCCCGCTCTGAGCCCCCAAATCCTGCTCTGAGCCCCCCATCTCTGCTCTAACACCCCAACCCTGCTCTGAGCCCCCAAATCCTGCTCTGAGCCCCCCAACCCTGCTTTGAGCCCCCCAACCCTGCTCTGAGCCCCCCAACCTTGCTCTGAGCCCCCCAACCCTGCTCTGAGCCCCCTAACCCTGCTCTGAGTCCCCCAGCCCTGCTCTGAGCCCCCCATCTCTGCTCTGAGCAACCCAAACCTGCTCTGCACACCCATTTCTCCACGACCACCAGGTCCAGGAGCCCCCCAAGGCCCTGACCAACACCCCAACACCTACTTGAGCTTCAGCTCCCGGGTCTGCTCGTTCTGGGCCTCCTCCAGGTCCTGGCGCACGCGGATGTACTCGTCGTGCTGGTCCTGGATCTCGGCCTTCACGGCCTGCAGCTTGGCATAGAGCTGGGAGGGGACACAGCACCTCAGCCCCGTCCCCAGGGAGGGGCCTCCCGCTCCCTGTGCCCACCTGGCACCACGCTCTCACCTTCTTCAGCTTCTTGGTTTTGATCTCCACCTCCTGCTGCAGGGACGTGTAGGTCTCGCGCAGCTCCATGGTCTCCTCGTCCCTCAGCAGCATCTCCTGCTGCATCTCCCGCTCCCGGCGTTTCTGCGGGGCAGGGACACGGCTGGGACCGGGATGGGCACGGGGAGGACACACCAGGACAGCCCTGGACAGCTCTGGACAGCCCAGGACAGCCCAGGACACCCCAGGACAGCTCTGGACAGCCCCAGGACAGCCCCAGGACAGCCCCAGGACACACCAGGACAGGCCCAGGACAGCCCCAGGACAGCCCCAGGACAGCCCAGGACAGCTCTGTCACCCCCAGGACAGCCCCAGGACAGCCCCAGGACAGCTCTGGACACCCCCAGGACACCCCCAGGACAGCCCCAGGACAGCCCAGGACACACCAGGACAGCCCAGGACAGCTCTGTCACCCCCAGGACACCCCAGGACACCCTCAGGACAGCCCCAGGACAGCCCAGGACAACCCCAGGAGAGCCCCAGGACCGCCCAGGACACACCAGGACACACCAGGACACACAGGACACCCCAGGACAGCCCCAGGACAGCCCCAGGATACACCAGGACAGCCCAGGACAGCTCTGTCACCCCCAGGACAGCCCCAGGACAGCCCCAGGACAGGCCCAGGACAGCCCAGGACAGCCCCAGGACAGCCCAGGACAGGCCCAGGACAGCCCAGGACACACCAGGACAGCCCAGGACAGCTCTGTCACCCCCAGGACACCCCAGGACACCCTCAGGACAGCCCCAGGACAGCCCAGGACAACCCCAGGAGAGCCCCAGGACCGCCCAGGACACACCAGGACACACCAGGACACACAGGACACCCCAGGACAGCCCCAGGACAGCCCCAGGATACACCAGGACAGCCCAGGACAGCTCTGTCACCCCCAGGACAGCCCCAGGACAGCCCCAGGACAGGCCCAGGACAGCCCAGGACAGCCCCAGGACAGCCCAGGACAGGCCCAGGACAGCCCAGGACAGCTCTGTCACCCCCAGGACACCCCAGGACATCCCTGTCACCCCCCTGGTACCTGCTCCGCGATCTCCTGCCGCCTCAGCTCCAGCATCTTCTGCTGCTCGTTGGTGTGGTCCACGATGGTCCTGCCCCCGATCAGCAGCTTGCTCTCCATGGCCTGCAGGGGACAGGGACAGGGCAGGGGGTCAGGCTGCCATCCCCACCCCTGCCTGAGGGCTTTGCCCCATGCCACCCTCACTGGGTGTGACCCCCAGCCCTGATCCCTGTCCCCAGCCCTGATCCATGATCTCTGATCCCTGATCCCTATCCCTGATCCCTGTCCCCAGCTCTGATCCCTGTCCCCATCCCTGGTGGTCACCCCCATCCCTGATCCCTGTTCTCATCCCTGATCCCTCATCCCTGTCCCCAGCCTTGATCCATGCTCCCATCCCTGATCCCTGTTCCCATCCTTGACCCCTGTCCCCATCCCTGGTGGTCACCCCCATCTCTGATCCCTGTCCTCACCCCTGATCACTGTCCCCAGCCCTGATCTCTGATCCCTGTCCCCATCCCTGATCTGTGTCCCCATCCCTGATCTCTGATCCCTGTCCCCATCCCTGATCCCAGTCCCCATCCCTGATCTCTGATCCCTGTCCCATGCCCATCCCTAATCCCTAATGGTCACGCCCATCCCTGATCCCTGTTCTCATCCCTGCTCCCATCCTTGATCCCTGTCTCCAGCCCTGATCCATGATCTCTGATCCCTGATCCCTGAGCCTATCCCTGATCCCTGTCCCCATCCATGATCCCTGTCCCCATCCATGATCCCTGTCCCAGCCCTGCTCCCTGTCCCCAGCCCTGATCCCTGATCCCTGATCCCTATCCCTGATCCCTGTTCCCATCCCTGTCCCCATCCCTGCTCCCTGTCCCCAGCCCTGCTCTCAGGGATGTGGGAGCATCCAGGGCCCCTCTGCTCGGATCCCTGCTGATGGGGAGGAGGCTGGGCAGGACTGGATTGGACATGGGAACAATTCCCACCTGGAAAGGGCTGCCCTGGCACAGCTGGCACTGCAGGGTGGGCAGGGATGGGCAGGGATGGGGTGGGATGGGCAGGGATGGGATGGGATGGGGTGGACAGGGATGGGATGGGATGGGATGGGATGGGATGGGATGGGATGGGATGGGATGGGATGGGATGGGATGGGATGGGATGGGATGGGATGGGATGGGATGGACAGGGATGGGATGGGATGGGATGGGATTCATGGGATGGGATGGGCTGGGATGGACAGGGATGGGATGGGATTCATGGGCTGGGATGGACAGGGATGGGATGGGATGGGATGGGCTGGGATGGGATGGGATGGGATGGGATGGGCTGGGATGGGCAGCAGCTGTGGGCTGGACCCCGCCCCACCGGGCCGGCACACAGAAATGCACAAACACACACATAAACATACACAAATACATACAAATACACACCAAAATGGGGCTGTGCACACAGAAACGAGGCTGTGCACACACATAAATACACACAAAATCACAAATAAACACATACAAACATACACAAATACATACATGCAGGGGCTGTGCACACATAAATGCACACACACACAAACACACACATAAACACACCCAGGGGCTGTGCACATAGAAGTTAACTGAAAACTGAAACACTGAAATACACACCCAGGGGCTGTGCAAACAGAAATGCAAATTACACACACACAGGGAGCACATCCTGTGCCAGGCTGAACACATTCACACACACATGGGTACGTGTGGGAGCACCGGGTGTCTGTGCACACCATGTTTGTGTGTGTGCGTGTACGTACACACTGTGTATGTGTGTGTGTGTGTGTGTGCACAGTGTGCATGTGCACACCATGTGTGTGCATTTGTGTGTGTGCACTGAGTCGATGTGTATGTGCACACACTCCGTGTGTGTGTATGTGCACACGGTGTGTGTGTGCACCATGTGTGTGTATTTGTGTGTATGCACGCTGTGTCTATGTGTACATGCACACTCTGTATGTATGTGCACACCATGTATGTGTGTGCACACTGTGTGTGTATGCACACTGTGTCTGTGTGCACACTGTGTATCTGCACACCATGTGTGTGTATGTGTGTGTGTGCACTCTGTGTATGTGCCCACTGTGTGTGTGCACTCTGTGTGTCTGTGTGTATGTGCACACTGTGTGTGCATCATGCGTGTGTTTGTGTGTATGCACACAGTGTGTGTGTGTGCATACTGTGTATCTGCATATCACGTGTGTGTGCATGTGTGTGTGCATGTGTGTGTACACACTGCATGTGCACATTGTGCCTGTGTGTGTATGTGCACGCTATCTCTGTGTGTGCACACTGTGTGTATGTGCAGACTGTGTACATGCACACTGTGTGCACACTGTTTGTGTGCATGTATGTGCACACTGTGTGTGTGCACTCGTGTGTGTGTGCACACTGTGTGTGTGTACACCGTGTGTGTCTGCGTGTGTGCACTCTGTGTATTTGTGTCTATGTGCACACTGTGTGTGTGCAATGTCTCTGTGTGTGCACCATGTGTGTGGGCAACCATGTGTATGTGCACACTGTGTGTGTCTGTGTGCATGCTGTGTGTGTGTTTGTGTCTATGTGCACACTGTGTGTCTGTGTATGTCCACACTGTGTCTGTGTGTGTGTGTGTGAGCACACTGTGTACTTGTGTTTATGTGCACACACTCTGTGTGTGTGAGCACACTGTGTACTTGTGTTTATGTGCACACACTGTGTGTGTGTGTGAGCACACTGTGTACTTGTGTTTATGTGCACACACTGTGTGTGTGTGAGCACACTGTGTACTTGTGTTTATGTGCACACACTCTGTGTGTGTGAGCACACTGTGTACTTGTGTTTATGTGCACACTCTGTGTGTATATATGTGCACACTGTGTGTGTGTGTGTGAGCACACTGTGTACTTGTGTTTATGTGCACACACTCTGTGTGTGTGAGCACACTGTGTACTTGTGTTTATGTGCACACACTGTGTGTGTGTGTGAGCACACTGTGTACTTGTGTTTATGTGCACACACTGTGTGTGTGTGAGCACACTGTGTACTTGTGTTTATGTGCACACACTGTGTGTGTGTGAGCACACTGTGTACTTGTGTTTATGTGCACACACTCTGTGTGTGTGAGCACACTGTGTACTTGTGTTTATGTGCACACTCTGTGTGTATATATGTGCACACTGTGTGTGTGTGTATGTTCACACTGTGCACACAGGGTGTGTATGTGCGTGTACCTGTGTGTTCACACTCGGTGTGTCTGTGTACACACTGTGTGTGTGCACACTCTGTGTGTCTATGTTCACACAGTGTGTGTGCACACTGTATGTCTGTGTGTCTGTGTGTGTGCACACTGTGTGTGCAGACTGTGTGTGTGCGCACTATGTGCAGACTGTGTGTGTGCACATGTGCACACTGTGTGTATGTGTGTGTGTCTCTGTGTGTGCACACTGTCTATGTGCACACCCTGTGTGTGTCCATATGCACACTGTTTGTATGTGTGTGTGTGTCTGTGTGTGTGCACACTGTGTGTCTATGTGCACACTCTGTGTGTGTCCATATGCACACTGTTTGTATGTGTGTGTGTGTCTGTGTGTGCACACTGTGTGTGTGCAGACTGTGTGTGTGCACACTGTGTGTGTGCCCATGTGCACACTGTGTGTGTGTGTGTGTGTCTGTGTGTGTGCACACTGTCTATGTGCACACTGTGTGTGTCTGTGTGCACACTGTTTGTGTGTGTGTGCACACTATGTGCAGACTGTGTGTGTGCACACTGTCTATGTGCACACTCTGTGTGTGTCCATATGCACACTGTTTGTGTGTGTGTGTCTGTGTGTGTGCACACTATGTGCACACTCTGTGTGTGTCCATGTGCACACTGTTTGTATGTGTGTGTGTCTGTGTGTGTGCACACTGTCTATGTGCACACTCTGTGTGTGTCCATATGCACACTGTGTGTATGTGTGTGTGTCTGTGTGTGTGCACACTATGTGCACACTCTGTGTGTGTCCATATGTACACTGTTTGTATGTGTGTGTGTCTGTGTGTGTGCACACTGTGTGTCTCTGTGTGTGCACACTATGTGCACACTCTGTGTGTGTGCCCATGTGCACACTGTTTGTATGTGTGTGTGTCTGTGTGTGTGCACACTGTGTGTCTGTGTGCAGACTGTGTGTGAGCACAATGTCTCTGTGTGTGTCCATGTGCACACTGTGTGTGTATTTGTGTGTCTGTGCGCACACCATGTGTGTGTATCCATGCCCTACAGCCTGGCTCCCGTGTCAGGGCGTCCATGAGGGACAAACGGAGGGACACCCTGTGCCCCCACGGCTGCACCTCAGGGGTGTCAGCAGGGACAGACCCAGATGTCCCCAGGACACCTCACACAGCTTCAAAAATCACTGTCCCAGCCACAGAGACAGCTCAGCCACCGTCTCTGCAATGTCCCCTCTGCCACCAGCACATGGCCATCTCTGCAATGTCCCCTCTGCCACCAGCACGTGGCCATCTCTGCAATGTCCCCTCTGCCACCAGCACGTGGCCATCTCTGCAATGTCCCCTCTGCCACCAGCACGTGGCCACCCTCACCCCAAGGCACCTGCCCTTGTGTCCCTCTGTCCCCCCAGATCCAGGGCCCTGCTCCTCACAGGGCCTGGCCCCCTCCCCACTGCCATGGCCACTGAGGGACAGAGGGGCCACCAGGCCACCCCAAGGGTGGCGCCAGCTCTGGGGGTCACACAGTGATCACGGTGCTGCTGCCACATGTCCCTGGGCAGGGGTCTCCATGGGGGTGCTGTGCACAGAGTGAGGGCTCTGGCAAACCAGAGGCCAACCTGCCTGGGGCAAGGCTCTGTTTCCATGGTTTTCCCCCCATTTTTCCCCTTCCGGCTCCAGGGGGTGCATTGTGGGTTCTGGGGGAACCCAGGGGACACCCCACAGCCATGCCAGCAGCCCCCAGGGGACACCCCCACAGCCGTGGGTGCCCCAGCCAGCCCCCCTCCCACAGGGCTGACACCGCCTCTCGCAGATTAAGGGGTTTCTCAGTGCCACTGTTTCCTCCTCCCTGCCAGGGCATTCATTCCCTCTAAGGAAGAGGCTCCCAATCTCCTTTGGCACTAAGCCTCTCCCAGGAACTCATTTCCGGCACCCAGAGAACTTCCCAGCGCTTTCCCTCCCGCTGACCTCGGCCTCAGCCCCTGGCACAGCCCTTGGCAACACCCACAGCCCATAGGCAGCTCCTCTGTGGCACAGCCCCTCTGCCTGGGCACACAGCTGGGCACCCAGAGCACAGCTGGGCACCCAGAGCACATCTGGGCACCCAGGAGCACACAGGGGCAGCCAGAGTACATCTGGGCACCCAGGAGCACATCTGGGCACCCAGGAGCACATAAGGGCACCTAGGAGCACATCTGGGCACCCAGGAGCACATCTGGGCACCCAGGAGCACATAAGAGAACCCAGGAGTACATAAGGGCACCCAGGAGCACATAAGGGCACCTAGGAGCACATAAGGGCACCTAGGAGCACATCTGGGCACCCAGAGGCACATCTGGGCACCCAGGAGCACATCCAGGACCACATCTGGGCACCCAGGAGCACATAAGGGCACCCAGGAGGACATAAGGGCACCTAGGAGCACATCCAGGACCACATCTGGACCCCCTGGAGCACATAAGGGTACCCAGAATCACATCTGGGCACCCAGAATCACATAAGGGCACCTAGGAGCACATCTGGGCACCCAGGAGCACAAAAGGGCACCTAGGAGCACATCTGGGTGCCCAATGCACATCTGGGCCCCCACAATCACATCTGCTGGGGCAGGCTGACCCCACCTCTCCGAGCTCCGTGTCCCACATGTCCCAGCTGGGTGGCAGAGGCAGAGCCCACACCCACGAGTGTGACAATAACACAGGGTGCAGTGTGTCACCCGTGGGTGTGGGGGGCACCCCGTGTCCCCCCGTCACCTCAGCTGTCTTTGCCACGGTCATCACAGAGCCAGGGGCTCCTTGCCCAGCCCCACGGTGTGGCAAAGCTGCCCAGGAGCACCCTGAGGCCACCCAGTGTCCCTGCAGCGCCCATTGGGGTGAGTGCCACAGGAGGCTGTGCCCCTTGGTGCTCACTGAGGTGACACCTCTCTGCTGTCACTGCGCTGTACCCCCGTGGCCAGAGGGTCCCCGTGTGCAGAGCAGCCCCAAAGGCCACCAAAAGGGACACGGTGTCACCTCTCCTGCAGCCCTGCCTGGTTACTCAGCAGCTCCAGGACACACGGTGGCCCTGAGCCAGCCCTGCTGAGCCACACAGGGACACTGGGCAGGACAGCTGCCAGCCCAGGCAGCCTGCACCCCGCAGCCTGCACCCCACTGTGACAGGGGACGGCTGCAGAGACCCCTGTGCCTGTGCCAGGCATCCTGCTGTGCCAGCACCCTTGGCACGGGACGCTTGTCACGGGATACCCGCCGTGCCAGCCAGCAGCCCACGGCTCTGCCCCAGGGGCACGTCCCAGTGCGATCCCACGCTCTCTGTGCAGGCATCCAGGCATGGGCACACATCCCTGGGCACAGCCAAAACACCACCCTGGGCACAATCACACATCCCTGGGCACGGCCAAAACACCACCCTGGGCACAATCACACATCCCTGGGCACAACCACACATCCCTGGGCACCACCACACATCCCTGGGCACAGCCAAAACACCACCCTGGGCACAATCACACATCCCTGGGCACAACCACACATCCCTGGGCACAGCCAAAACACCACCCTGGGCATGATCACACATCCCTGGGCACAATCACACATCCCTGGGCACAACCACACATGTCTGGGCACGGCCAAAACATCACCCTGGGCACAACCACACATCCCTGGGCACAGCTAAAACACCACCCTGGGCACAATCACACATCCCTGGGCACAATCACACATCCCTGGGCACGGCCAAAACACCACCCTGGGCCTGATCACACATCCCTGGGCACAATCACACATCCCTGGGCACAACCACACATCCCTGGGCACGGCCAAAACACCACCCTGGGCACAATCACACATCCCTGGGCACAGCCATGTGTCCCTGGGGCTGCAATAAACACCACCCTGGCCATGGGAGAGGGTCCAGACCCCTGCCCAGCCCTGGCACCCTGGGCATGTCCCACCCCAGAGGGTCCCTCCCTGCCTGGGCTCCAGCACAGTCCCTGCATCTGGGCCAGCAGGGCTGTGCCAGCGGGGCTGTGCTGAGCGTGATGCCAAGGGTCAGGGGGCTCCCTCCCCACCGGGGATCCCGGCCCCACGGCCACCGTGGGCAGGGAGGAGAGGTCAGGACCCCCCAGCAGTGGGGACAGGAGCAGGGCTGGGGCAGGGGGAGGTGCAGCCCCAGACCCCGGCCCAGCTGGGGCTGCTGTGGCCCCTCTCACCCTCAGCACCAAACCCCTGAGCATCCCTGAGCCAGCAGCGGTGCCCCCACGCACCCTGCTCTGGCTTGGGGTGCCAGGAAGGATTTGGGGTGGGGATGTGGGTCCCTGCAGAGCTGCCAGGCCCTGCCCATCCCCACAGAGCCCACTGGGAGCCAGGGGCTGTTCAGAACTGGGGGCAGCTGCCCCGTGTCCCCAGCCCAGCCCCGGGCTCGCTCCCGAGGCCACCAGGGACAAATCTGCAGCATCACTCTCCTCACTCCCTGCCCACACAGCTGCTTTGTTGTGCTGGAGGGGACAAGAGCTGAGCACAGCACGCTCGTGCCACAGTGACCCTCTCCCCCGTGGCCCTTCCCTGCCACTCTCTGCAGGTCCCCACAGTGTCCCCACGCAGGTCTGAGGGCCACCCCAGCCCAGCCCCACACCAGAGCCCAGGGCTGCCCTTGGGGACCCTGCCTGGTCACCTCACTTGGGAGGGCGGGCACCTCCCTCAGGCTCCCTGCTTGGGGTCCATTCCCATCCACACCAGGGGCTGGGGGCACAGCAGGCACCCCGGCCCCGTTTGTCACCATGCCTGGCAACACGAACCTTGTACTTGATGGCCAGCAGCTCCGTGGCCTCCTGCTCCTTCCGCAGGTCCTCAATCATCTTCTCCTTCTCCTGGAGCAGCTTCTGCTTCTCCTCACTCACCAGGCTGTGGTCATCCTGGATAGCGGCTTTCTCCTCTTCCAGCCTCTCCTTCTGCTCCTTCAAGTAATTCTCCATGGTCTTCTCCAGGCCATCCTCATTCTCATCCTCCCCTTCATTGTCCACGGTGCCCTCTCCATCCACCGCTTTCTTCCTCCGGCTGCTCCTCCTCCTCTTCTTGCCCAGCATCCCGCGTTTCTCCAGCTGGGCTTTCAGCCGCACGATCTCCTCCTGGAACTCCCGCAGCAAGGTGTCCTTGGGGTCCTCGTTCACCCGCGGCTTGTTCTTGATGTTCTTGGCCCTGTTGGCGAACCTGAGGGTGGAGAGGCTCTCGTCGTAGCTGTGCGAGGCCGGGCCCAAGGTGGCCACCATGATTGTCTTGGCGTTGCCCCCGAGGGAGTCCTGCAGCAGGCGGGTGAGCTTGGAGTCCCGGTAGGGGATGTGCGTGCTCCGCCCGTCCACCAGCGCCGAGATGACGTTGCCCAGGGCCGAGAGGGAGAGGTTGATCTTGGAGGCCTCCTTGGGGCGCTCTCCCTGGGCCCCCATTTTGTTCTGGCGCTCGCTGCCGGCCAGGTCCACGAGGTTGAGCTTGCCCACGCGGATGTGCTCCTCGCCGTCCGGCCCCGTCTCGCTGCACTCGATGGTGATGAGGAAGATGGCGTGCGAGCGCGAGCTGTGCTCGTTCATGTTGGTGCTGCCCACCGAGCGCGTCTGGCTGCCCAGGTTCATCACGTGCTCGATCTCCTTGACGTTCTTGGTCACGAAGGAGGAGAGGTCCTTGATGTACACCCCGGTCTCGGGGTTCTCCTTCAGCTCCAGTTTCTTGCTCTGGTCCTTGGCGAGGAGGTCCCTGATCTCCTCCTGGTAGATCTCCAGGTACGAGGCCCTCACCAGGTACTGCTGGTTCTGCGAGCGGGAGATGTGGGTGAAGATGTGCTCGAAGGCGCTGGGGATGATGCCGCGCTTCTCGGGCTCCGCCCAGGCGCCCTGCATGGTGTAGGTCTTGCCGGTGCCGGTCTGCCCGTAGGCGAAGACGGTGCCGTTGAAGCCCTGCAGCACCGAGTCGATGAGCGGCCGCACCGTCTCATCGTAGAGGTCGGCCTGCTTGGAGCTGGCGTCGTACACGGCGTCGAAGGTGAAGGTCTTGGGCAGCTCCCCGGGGGCGGCGCGGGGGTTGCGGATGCTCACCTGGCCCAGCTTCACGTCCAGCTCCAGGACGCGCTCGTATCCCGCCGCCTCCTCCCGCCGGCTCATGGGCCGGCACCGGGCCACCACCCGGAGCGCCTCGCAGCCGCTGCGGGGCTTACCGGCCATGGCGGCGGCGGGCGGGGCCGGCGGCGCAGCGGGGCTGGGGGGCTCAGCCGCGCCGCCCCCGCGGCATCCCCGGGGCCGAGGCCGGGGCCGGGGCCGGGGCCGGGGCGGAGCGGGCGCGGGCGCGGCGCGGGGCGCGGGCGGCCGGGGCGCGGCGGGGCGGCCCCGCCGGGCGCTCGCTCATGGCAGCGCGGCCGCTGCGCCCCGCCCGGTGCGGGGATGGGGCGGCCGGGGCGGGCCGGCGCGGGGCGCGGCCGCGCCGCGATTGGTGCGCGCTCCCGCGCCCGCGCCCGCGCCCCCCGAGCGCGCTCCCGCGGCCGAGCACCCGCAGGCGCGGGCGGGAGCGGCGCCGGCCCCCCCCGGGCACGCCGGGAGCTGTAGTGCGGCCTTTGTGCCGAGCCCGGGGTGCGGGATGCGGGATCAGGGGGAGCGCTGCGGTGGGGAATGAGGGATGCGGGACTGGGACGCTGCATTGGAATGCACAACCGGCTCGTGGGATTGGGATGCGGCGTTGGAATGCGGGATTGGGATGTGGGAAGAAGGATACGGCGTTGGAATGCGGGATTGGGATGTAGGATGAAGGATACGGGTCTGCCGGGCAAGGTCTGGGATGCAGGATTAGGATGCAGGATACAGAGTGCAGGATCGGGATATGGGATCACAAATGCAGGATTGGCATGCAGGATGTAGGACTGGGATATGGGATGAAGGATACAGGATTGGAATGTAGGACAAAGGATTGGAATGTAGGACTGGGATGCTGCACTGGAATGCAGGACTGGGATGTGGGATGAAGAATACAGGTCTGTCAGGCAGTGCTGGGATGCAGAACTAGGATGCAGGATTGGGATATTGGATCACAAATGCAGGGATGGCATGCAGGATGCAGGACTGGGATATGGAATGAAGGATACAGGATCGGGATGTAGGACAAAGGATTGGAATGTAGGAGTGGATGCTGCACTGGAATGCAGGACTGGGATGTGGGATGAAAGATGCAGGGCTGGGGTCCGGTGCTGGGATGCAGCACTGGAATGCAGGATTGAGATTCTGGGCTGGGATGCTGCATTGGAATGCAGGATGAAGGGTTCCAGATGAAGGACTGAGGATGAAGAATGCAGGTCGGGGATGTGGGATACAGGATGTGGGTTGCAGAATGCAGGATGCAGGATTTGTGTCTGTGAAGGAGAATGTTTTTGTGGAATGCAGGATGTGGGATGCAGGATGCAGGACTGGGATGTGGGAAGCAGGGTGCAGGGTGCATGATGGGGGACCAGGGATGTGGGATTGGGGTGCAGGACAGAGAGAAGCAGGGAATGCCCAGTCCCATCCCTGTGGGGCTGGGGCAGGGTCACCCTGTGGAATCTGGGGGTCCCTGGGCTGTCCCAGGCTCTGTGTCCCCTTGCAGCCTGGTATGGCTGGTGCATCCCAGTGGGAATAATCCCAGTGCCTTACGCGGCTGCAGGGGGAGATTAAACATTCTTGTGGTTAATCAAGTCTGAGCAGCCACCCGTTCCTTCCCCAGAACCAGCGATTATCCCATAATTAATTAATTAGGGTATTGCTGACATACACAGGCCTGCCTGGCGCTGTCTGAGTCCTCCTGCTCCAGGAGGAGCTTCCAGGCAGGGACAGTCCCCTCCCCAAAGGCACAGCCCCAGCCATGGAGGGGGACCGGGGGACAAAGGAGGGTGTGAGAGAGGAAAGTGGGAGGGAGAGGCAGCAGGGATGGAGATGGAATCAGGATGGAGGGGGCAAGTGGAGGATGGAGAGATGATGGGGAGGGTGAAGGAGGTTGGAGGGGGATGGAGGGGGATGAAAACTTCAGAGGAGGAAGGGTGGGAGGGGGATGCAGCAGTGATGGAAGGAAGGATGGAGAGGGGTGGAGGAAGGATGACAGGGATGATGCAGGGGGATGGATGGATGGATGGATGGATGGATGGATGGATGGACATGGTTGGATGGATGGATGGATGGATGGATGGATGGATGGATGGATGGATGGATGATGGATGGATGGATGGATGGATGGATGGATGGATGGATGGGTGGATGGATGGGTGGGTGGATGGATGGATGGATGGATGGATGGATGGATGGATGGATGATGGATGGATGGATGGATGGATGGATGGGTGGATGGATGGATGGATGGATGATGGATGGATGATGGATGGATGGATGGATGATGGATGGATGGATGGATGGATGGATGGATGGATGGATGATGGATGGATGATGGATGGATGGATGGATGATGGATGGATGGATGGATGGATGGATGGATGGATGGATGGATGATGGATGGATGGATGATGGATGGATGGATGATGGATGGGTGGATGGATGGATGGATGGATGGATGGATGGATGGATGGATGGATGGAGGGATGGATGGATGGATGGATGGATGGATGGAGGGATGGATGGATGGATGGATGGATGGATGGATGGATGGATGGATGATGGATGGATGATGGATGGATGGATGATGGATGGATGGATGGATGGATGGATGGATGGATGGATGGATGGATGGATGATGGATGGATGGATGATGGATGGATGGATGATGGATGGGTGGATGGATGGAGGGATGGATGGATGGATGGATGGATGGATGGATGGATGGAGGGATGGATGGATGGATGGATGGATGGATGGATGGATGGAGGGATGGATGGATGGATGGATGGATGGATGGATGGATGGATGGATGGGTGGATGGATGGATGGATGGATGGATGGATGGATGGATGGATGGATGGAGAGGGTGACAAATGGAGGGGGCAATAGAGGAGGATGGAGGGACAACGGAGGGGATGGAGGGTGTTATGGATGAAGGCAGTGATGGAAAGGTGGAGGAGATAGAGAATGGCATGGGGGGACACTGGGGGCTGTGGAGGGGACACTGCTGGGGCCACCTTTCCTCTCCTGCCCTTTCCCAGGGAAGGCTCCATGCCCAGGGTGCTGCAGCTGGGCCCTGTCAGGGGCACAGCCATCGGGTGGGGACAGTCCCCATGGCACAGCACAGACCTGGTGGTGCTGTCCCCACTGTGTCCCCACATCCTGGCTCCCCACCAAGGCCCTGAGCCATGGGCAGGGACCCGGGTGCTGCATGGCTCTGCCTGTGGCACTGTCCCTGTGTCCCCAGGGATGAGTTCAGAGGCACCATAGCCCTGCTCCCCTGGCTGTCCCCAAATCCCCTGCAGGACCAGGCTGTGGGGACAGCCAGGTGGGTGACACACAGGAACAGGAGGGTGTACAGGCAGGGCATGAGACATGGCAAAGAGACAGAGGGGACATGTAGGGACAGTGTGATGGGTAAGGACAGCATGACACGTCAGGTGGGGTAACCTGCAGGGACACAGTGACATAGGGAGGGTGAGGTGACCTGTATGGGCAGAATGACACACAGGGACGCAGTGCCAGGTGGGGCAGGGTGCCAGGTAGGGCAGGGTGACACATAAGGACAGTCCCTTGCCCACAGGTGTCAGCAGAGGACCAGAGTGTGCTAGTGGTGGCCAGTGGCCTCTGCCCTCAGGGATGACCCTTGGGACTGTTCTTGGGGCTATGGGGCTGAGGGAACAGTGAACCCCCATTGAGGCCATCCTGGGCCAGCCCTGGGATGCCTGGGCAGGGACTCTGTGGGGCAACCACCCCACAAAAGCCCCCTAAGCCCCCTCTGTGTATGGGAGGGGTATGGTGTGTGTATGGTGTCTGTGGGGGATATGGTGTTTATGGGGTGATATGGTGTATATGGGGTGATATGGTGTGTATGGGGACATGGTGTCTATGGGGACATGGTGTGTGTGGGGACATGGTGTGTATGGGGTGATATGGTGTGTATGGGATGATATGGTGTGTATGGGGTGACATGGTGTGTATGGGGACATGGTGTGTATGGGGTGATGTGGTGTGTATGGGGCGACATGGTGTGTATGGAGTGATATGGGGTGACATGGTGTGTATGGAGTGACATGGTGTGTATGGGGTGATATGGGGTGACATGGTGTGTACGGGGTGACATGGTGTGTATGGGGTGATATGGGGTGACATGGTGTGTACGGGGTGACATGGTGTGTATGGGGTGACATGGCGTGTATGGGGTGATATGGGGTGACATGGTGTGTACGGGGTGACACGGTGTGAATGGGGTGATAGGGATGTGTATGGATTGATATGGTGTGTATGAGGTGATATGGTGTGTATGGGGTGACATGGTGTGTATGGGGTGACATGGCGTGTATGGTGTGTATGGGGTGACATGGTGTGTATGGGGTGACATGGCGTGTATGGGGTGATATGGGGTGACATGGTGTGTATGGGGTGATGTGGTGTGTATGGGGACACAGCGTCTATGGGGACATGGAGTATATGGGGTGACATGGTGTGTACGGGGTGACATGGTGTGTATGGGGTGACATGGTGTGTACGGGGTGATAGGGATGTGTATGGGGTGATATGGGGTGACATGGGAAGATGTGGTGTGTATGGGGTGACATGGTGTGTATGGGGTGATAGGGATGTGTATGGGGTGATATGGGGTGACATGGTATGTATGGGGTGATGTGGTGTGTATGGGGTGATGTGGTGTGTATGGGGACACAGCGTCTATGGGGACATGGAGTATATGGGGTGATATGGTGTGTATGGGGTGACATGGCGTGTATGGGGTGACACGGTGTGTATGGGGTGATAGGGATGTGTATGGATTGATATGGTGTGTATGGATTGATATGGTGTGTATGGATTGATATGGTGTGTATGGGGTGACATGGTGTGTATGGGGACATGGCTTGTGTGGGGACATGGTGTCTATGGGGACATAGTGTGTGTGGGGTGATATGGTGGTAGATCCCAGTTCCTGTGACCTTGGTTTTCCTGTTCCTCCCCATCAGGACTTCCCACACCCTACAGCCACCCTGGGACACTCCAGCTGTCCCCTGGGCACTGTGGCTGCTGCCAGGACAACCCAGATACTCCTGAGAGTGTCCAGCCCCTGGAACTCTGTTTGGCTTTGTGTCCCTGCAGCAATCCCACCACAGCCAACACTGGGACACCATGGCCATTTTTGAGACACGAGTGCCAGACCTGGCCACCAAGGGTGTCCCTGGACAGTACAGTCACCTGTGGGACACTACAGCCATCCCTGGGTACTGTGGCCACCCCAATTCCCAGCTCTTTTGGGTGACTGAGGGATCTGGGAAGGCTGTCGCCCCATGTACCCTGCAGTCACCGGGACACTCGACACCCTTGGCTGGCAGTGAGGGTGGCATGAGACCTTGGGACCTCCTTCTCACGGTCTGCCCCGGGCTCTTGGCATCCCCTGGCTGCCAGAGCCAGGCACATGTGGGAGGGAAGGGATGCCCAGTGCTGGGGTGATGTTATCCCACCCAAGGGACCCTCTCCCATCTCCTTCAGCACTGCCATCCCCATGGCACTCCAGGGGAATGATAAAGGGGAAAGGCTGCCAGGGACACACCAGGACCTGTCCCACATGTCCCAGCCCTGTTCCCCTTGGGCTGAAACTGGTTTGGGACTGGGGACCAGCTCCCCCCTCCCAAACCCTGCTCTGAGGTGTCTCAGAGCTGCTCTCACTGCAGCTCCACTCAGGGCCAGCTGCAGTCCCTCATTCCCAGCTCCTGCTGCCATTCCCAGCTCATTGCCCTGGAGCATTTCCACTTTGTCTAAACCAAGGTTGTAACAGGAGCACTCAGTGGCTGCCAAAACCTTCTCACCTTCGCTGTCACCAGGAACTTGTGCTGGAGCTCAGGAACATCCTCTGGTCACAGTACTGCCTCTCCTGGCAGGGTCACAGGAGGCACCCCTGTCCCTAGGGAGGACATTTCCCTCTGTGGGACGGATGGAAGTTCACACAAGTTGGGAA